>NC_054070.1:648798-973197 GCF_017639655.2 Falco naumanni
AGAGGTTGTAGATCTTGCCATCAATGTCAGAGGAAGGAGCAAACCCTGCCCAGATGATCTGAACCTGCATCTACACTCAGCAAACCCCACATCTGGCCAGGACCCACCACAGCTGCTTTGGCTGCAGGGGCTGGGGCAGAGATTAGAGCCGTTCCTGAGCAGGAGCTGGGGGAATGTTGATTTTTTTTTTCACAGAAAAATGATGACTCATTGACTGAACGCCTTTGTTGTTGTTGTTGTTGTTGTTGTAGTGGGAAACATACTGTTTTGATTAATATCTTGGCTTGGGAACGTAGATGCGGGAGAAGATTTGGAGTTTTCGAAGCATCCCATCGGGAAAAGAAAAACTCTTTTGTTTCAAATGTTCAGTTGATTGGGAAAAGTGAAACACTTGGCTTAAGAGCAACACTCATTCAAATATTCAAACTGCAAATTTTTTTTGGTGACCCAAACTCTTCATTTACTCTAATTCTGGGGAGGAAAACCAACCGACCCCCACAAAGAGCCTCCAGAGGTGGGGAAGCTGTTTCCAGCCCAGAAATTGTCTTTAAAAGAAGGATGACAGGGTCAGGCTCTGTGGAGGTACCTTGAAGCTGTTTTTTGTCCGGGGATGGTCCCAGCACCGCTGCGGTGATGGAGCTGTAGATCTGAGCCGCTGGTGGTGGCTGGTCCCTCCTGCCTGGGTGACAGCTTGGTGGGACATCGAGCAAGGGCTGGAGCCAGCAGTAAAAACCCTCCTGGATTTTTTTTCCCCCACATTTTCACCAGAGGATGATGAAGGGATTTGCAACAAGAGCCTCTCCAGGAGGAGGACCGACAGCACGACGAGCATGTCTTCACCCGCACGGGCTGGTGCAGAGAGAAATGCAAGAGCTAAAGGCACTCGGCGCGTTTAAAACTGCTCTTGCAAAGCTGGAAACCCCCAAACCTGGTCAAACCCACAACATCTCCAGGAGGAAAATGCTCAAGAGTTTCAGCAGCCGAGTGCATCCCCAAAGGGGACAGGAGGCAGAGCCTTGGGGGGATGTAGGTTCACTGTGCGTGCAGGGGGGGGACACAAGGTGGCCAGCCGGGGACATGTCAGCTGAGGAGGCAGGAGCACCAGGGCTCTGCAGACACAGTGGCAATAATTGCTCCGAGCCATTACCTACGGGAAGGGATGCAAAATACCAAAGTGATGCTGAAGCTGAAGGAGACGCTCAGGCACGCAGCAGCTTCCCAGGGACGTGCTGTTCTCCTACACGTTGCAAATAAAAAGAAAATAAAACCAGCGTCAGCATGGGGTTTGTCCCTGGAGGGGATCCCTGATTCCTGCAGTGGGCTCCCTGATGCTCCCAGTCCATTGGGATTAGGTGAATGTTGCCAGTAGCTGCCCCTCATGCCTGGGCTGGATGCTGCACCGGGAGACGGGAGCTGGCACTGGGCCAAAAGTGATTTTCCTGCCAGCCATTGTTTTCTTGTCTTCCAGGTGGAGAGCCGAGCGCAGGGAGCTGCAGACCGGAGCAGAGGGGATTTGCTGATCGTTTTTTTTTTTTTTTTTTTTGGCAATCATAAATTCAGGTGAAATTCCACTGAGGTTTTGAGCCAGGGGAAGGCAGCGGAGGAGAGAGGAGGGGAGCGCCGGCAGTTGAACCATCTCCTTTGGATACTCCTTTCAATAAAACCTTCACTGCTTTCCTAGAGTGGAAATACCTCCCTTTCTGAACTGCCCTGGTTTCGGAAGGGCAGAAAGGCTTGGGTATTTGCTCCTTACCAAGATATAAATATTTTTTTTTCTCCCTTGGGACTCCCTGCCCCAGCATACACACAGCCAAGCGCCCCATCCTGTCCTCCCTGCCACCCTCCCCGTGCTCCATCCCCAGCTCGCCCCCCACCATAGGGCTGTCCCCCCAAGCCGGGGGCTCTGCTCGGGTTCATCTTCTTGAAGTTCAGCTCTAGACATCTTGGTGCTATTTAAATATTTACAACAGACGGTGGTAAAAAAGATTGAAACATGAATTATTCACAGCTTCGCTTTTATCTTGGCAGGGGCCGTTGTATTTAGCAGGGAGGATTCCTCTGGCGGAGGGAGGGGCCGCGGCTGAGAAAGTGGGGAGGGAGGGAGGGTCTGGGGGTGGCGGGGGGGAGATCAAGTGGGCACATATGGGGCACAGGGAGATGAACCTGGTACCAAGGCCAGATGTATTTTTTCCTCCTGGCGCATCTCTCGGAGCGGCACGGGGCTGGTGCCCCAGGACGATGCGCTGGCACCTGGCTGGAGGTCCCTGGGTGGGAGATGCTCTAGGACCGGGTACGGCTGTAAGTCCTGGCTCCAGGCTTGTCCCCAAGCTTGTGTGTCCCTGTGCCTCAGCAAGGTGGGGGGTGGGGGGTCAGAAGCATCCCACTGAGCTGCCGTCACTTTGGGCATCCCTGGCACCAGGCGGTTTTGTAACCCAGCCTGCATGGCTCGAAAGGGAGCGGTTTTCTGCAGGTAACTGCTCACCTAAGTGCTTTCTGCAAGGAATGTGCTGCAAATCCGCAAGGAATGTGCTGCAAATCCGCAAGGAATGTGCTGCAAATCCCTCCGTGCTCCTGGTCACCCCCGAGCAATTTACCCCAAGGATGCTCGAGCAATTTACCCCAAGGATGCTCGTCGAAAGCGTAAGGCAACCCCCTGCAAGACACTTTTTCTGGGGACTCAAAGGCTTCAGTCACACCCTCGAGGCAAAAATAAGTGTTTTAAACCTCAGCTGCACAAGGGGGATGGAAAATCCTCTTTGCTTTTTGTCCCTGGCAGCTTCTCCCCATCCGGACTGACTCCCACCAGCCTGCGGATGAATTTTGACACCGTTTTGGATCTAAAGGGGAGCAGGTGACGTAAACTGGAGTCGGGTTTTGGAGGGGAGGAGTGGGGGAGAAACACACTGGGGAAAAAAAACCCAACCCACAGCCCTGTGCCTCCTTCCTCTGGAATCAGGGCTTCTTCTCAAGCTGGTGGCATCTTGTTTGCAGCCAAATAAGCCTGAGCCCAGCGCCGGACCAGTCTCACCAGTATGGCCATGCAGGAGAAGCCAGGAGCATCCTGCCTGCGATGGCAGCGCCTGACCCAGCAGCCCAGCGCGGCAGGATGATGCCCTGTGCGGGGGGAGGGGGCCAGCACCTGCTTTGCACCAGGACGCCCCCGGCCCTCGACCCCACCGACCCCCACGGCGGGAGGATCCGGCCTTTTCCACCTTCCCAGGCTGTTGCGTTTTCTTTGCCTGCAGCGGGAGGTGCGGAGCGAGGCTGGTGGGTTTGCAGCTCTCTTTCCCTCGCCATCCCCGGGGCGAGAGCGAAATGAAAATGGGGTTTTATAGCTCCTGCCTCCCCGCGGGGGCTGCAAAGCCTTCACCGAGCGGCACCAGGGGAGCGGGGGGCCAAGCGGCAGCTGGGAGCAGGATCGGGCCCCGTGGGGCTGCCAGCCGGTCTCTCCTGCCAGTCTGCCCAGTGTCAAGCACCGGAGGCTTTTCCTAAATGACACTTTCCCATTTTTCAGCCTAAAAACTTCCCTTCTGAGCCACCCCTGACCTGGGGGCCAGCCTGACTTGCTGGGAATACCCCGTGTTACCCCCCTCGCTGGGGATGTGGCCCCTCAACTCCACAGCTGCAGCTGGGGCGAGGGGGGTTGCACCCTTTTGCCCCCAGGCTCAGCTCCCGCGGCCCCACACCGGCAGAGCAATCCCTCCGTGCCTCAGTTTCCCCATACCCGAAACAACCACCATAGAAAGTTCTGGAGGATCAGTTTTGGAACTGATGGCAACATGGGGTATTTTTAGCTTTTCCTGGGAGGGTTTTTCCTTGTGTACATCCCCAGGGAGGAATTAAGGGCCAGGCAAGGGAGCACCTGGATGCCCGCACCCCGAAACCTGGGTGCTCTTACGGAGCAGCACCAGTTGCATGCGCGGTTAGGGACTCAGCACCATCAGCCTGCAAATGGAGCATGCCCTGGGTTTTTTGCAGGTGGGAAAATCTGAATTTCCCTGAGTGGGCACATACCATCACTGGCACTTCCCGAAGAGGTTATTCAGCCATTAAAAAAAAAAAAAGAAAATAAAAAATTAAATGATTGTGCATAATGAATCCCATGGAGATATCCCAGCACAGGCTGTGTTGTGCCAATGGGGTGGGAGAGTGGGATCATTCCCACTTAGTAGATGGAGAAATAAGGTGTGAGGAGCTCATCCGAGGAGGAGGAGAGAAATTCAGAAGGTTACACCGAGTGTTTGCCCAGCCTTGTAATTAAGGGCTATCCATTCCCTGGGAAAGACCCATAATTATTTCCTTGCTCCCGGAGGAGAATTAGTCATTGTTGGCTCCAAAAAAGATATTTCTTATTTTGTCCTTCTCATCGCCAGCGAGGATGGGGGGATGCCCAGGCAGCTGCCCGAGAGCTGTCCCTGTCCCTGTGCCCAATTCAGAGGCAGCTCCAGGGAGATGTGGGTGGGATTTCATGGGGCTCCCCCAGTGCCCACCCCCCCCCCCCCCCCCCAAAAGGCAACCTCTGGCTACCCAAATTTCAGCCCCTCCTCAGGCTTTCAGCACGCTACATCACAGCTCTGTCCCAGCCAGGATTTCCTGGGGGAACAGCTTTAATATTTTGCTTAAAGTCTTTTCCAAGAATCCCCCCGGCTCTGGGGGACGGTGGCAGGTTGCAGGGCTGAGCGGGGTCGTGGGCTGCTATCGCAGCAGATCATGTCAGGGTGACAAGGAGTGTTTCTCCTTAATCCCAGCAAAAAACGCCAGTGCTGGAGAGCGGACAATGCAGGGAGCTGTTGGGAATTGCCTCTGGAGGCTCCCCAAGGTTTAGCTCTCCGAGGGGTGCAGCACATCTTGCAGTTTTATGGGTGCAAACGGAGGCTCATCTACCCCCAGGATCCTCCAGGATCATCCACATCAGCTGCCTGTGGAAGATAGGGAAGGGGACAGTATCTCCAGACATTTCCCACATCACATCTCCAGGGACGCGCACCCTGGGGACAGCGCTGCAGAGCCCTGCCTGGTTCTGTGTCGATTTGTCCCTGCGTGTGATGTGGGGGGCAGAGAGGATGGGCCAACCCTCAGCTACGGTCCAGCATCTTCCAGCGATGGTCCTGCATCTTCCTGCGATGGTCCAGCATCTTCCAGCGATGGTCCAGCATCTTCATCGCTCCTTTTCACCCTCTCAGCAAAGCAGTGGGGAACGGGAAGGGAGGGTGGGTGCCCAACATCATGGATGCTGATCACTTCCAAGATCCTTTTCCTTCCTATTCCCTGCCCAATTCCCAGATTTTCATCCAGATTTTCAGCCCAACCGGCACATCTGGTACCAACCAGCAGGAAAACCTGCTCGTTAGCATCATCGGGGGAGCTGCAGCCTCCCAAAGCTGTGGGCTGGCTGGGCACCTGGGGGCTGAGGCTGATAATCTGGTGAGCAGCTCCACCTGCCTGAGGTTACAAAAGGACCTTTGGCAAAGGCAAACCAGTCTGGGACCGTTGCTGGGGCTGCTGGTCTTGGGTAAAAGCAGGTGAGCAAGGCTAGGCAGAGCTTGGAGGGGAGCAGGGCTTGTGTTTAGAGATTTAGACAGAAATAAAACCCAAGTTGAGACTATTTGAGGGTGAGGATCCGTATTTCGCACGCAGCAGCGCTGTGGCTGTTGTGACAGCTTTCTGGCAGCTCCTGTTCACATCGTCCTCCCCTGCGGGATCTGGGGAGGGAGAAGAGGTTTTGCTGATGGGAAGGATGAGGAGAGGTGGGTTTCTGTGGGTTGTTTTGTTTTACGCCAGGGAATTTCGCTGACTTGTCTCAGGGCACACGCTGTGGAAGTGGGGGTGCGGTGCTGCCTGCTGAGCTGGCCGGAGCAGGAGGGCTGGGGGGATGGAGGGGACCTTGCTAGGGTAACAGTGAGAAACCAGCCCCCAGGAGCCTCCTGGAGTTAGGAGCAAACAGCTTGTTTATATTTTTTTCAAATGCTTATTTTTAGTATTTTACTCCAGGAAGGCTGTGGGGTACAAAGGCCATTGGGCTGATGAATATATTGATGTCCAAGAGCTCCTGGTGAGTGTATCTGTGTTTAAGAATGTCTAAGCGTAACCTCTCCCTGCTCAAGGGACTATATGAAGGTGCCAAATGGGTGGGTTTTCCCTTTTTTTACCCCAAAGTGGGTAAATTTTGCAGAGAGCCCTTGTACCCCTTAATTTCCACGAGCATCCCTGCACCGAGGCAGGCTTACGGCAGCTGAGGACCCATGGTAGGTTTCTAAACATCACATTGGGGATGGAAAAAGGAAAGAATGAACGAAGGGGAGCGAAGGGGCTTCTGTCTGTCAGGTCTTTTCCCATCACTTCTGCTCACTTGTGCTTAGCCGTGGAGGGGACTTACGGAGCGGGATGTGACAGGTCATCACACTGATTTGCCAAGCTCTGGGATTTCTCTGAGAACTGGGTTTTGGATGGCAAGAGCTGAGCCCGGGGAAAGAAAACAGCATTTAAGGAGGATGCTGGAAAGCCTCACCTCCACCAGACTGTTCCTGAACCATATCTTTGCCCTTTGTGTCCAGCATCTCATCTCCATCATAGGAATGAAGTTTCATGATCGAACGTGTAGTTGTCACCAAGGAGAGGGCCTGCCTTTCTCCCAGCTCTGGCATGAGCCCACCTGAGCTCTGAACCAGCAGAGAAGTGAGGGTTTTTGCAGCAGGTGAGCAAGCTGGGGGGGGCTGGGAGAGGGGAAACAGGACCTTCCAGCACCTTCAGCATCCTGGCTGATGCAGGCATTGATGTCCATCACCATGCTCTCCCCCTGGCCTGGAGGAGCAGGGCTGAGAAAACACTTGCTATGGGACAAACCTGGCTTTTCATCCCAGGGATGTATGATTTTTAGAGGAATATATGTAGATGTGAGGTCCAGAATATGAAACAGCTGCGAACCAACCTCTTATTGGAGCTCCTGAGAGCCGGTGCCTAAACCCCTGCGGCATTTTGATCCCAGGTCCCTAAATACGGTGGCGTTTGTTAGCGGTAGGGTCCCTCCCTGTATTCCTGCCTCCCCAGAGTGAGGAGCATCACCAGGAGCCTGGTGCATGAGTGGGGCCTGGCAGGCTCCTAGCTCTACTTTCACCTAAACCCCTCAGCTTTTTAATTACAGACAAGAAATTACCTTGGCAGCCTGCGCCAGCCCCTCTGTGGTGGGCAGGTCTCGCCTTTGGGGTCGGGTAACCGCAGCTTGGGGTTAGGAATATGCGTTGACATGCACGAAACAGCTTGAATACCTGTTCCTATGTAATTATACCCATATGCACATTGATATGTCAGTGTTTACATTCTGTTTTTTCTCTCTATAGGTGTGCAGGTAGAGGAATATATGCACGTGCTTCATCCCCTTCCCTAGGGAGCAGTGGCACCAGTGGAGGCAGCTCGCTCTACACCTTCCCAATCAGCCCAGTAAGTCTTGTTTTCATCTGAGGTGCAAGTTTTCCCCCAAAAGACCAATTTTTTTAGTCCCTAGGCTCAGCCTTTCTTGCAGCACATCCCTGCTCCCCGCCCCCCCCCCCCCCCCCCCCCCCCCCCCCCGCCCCCAAGAGGCTGCTGGAGCTGAGACCTGCTGCAGCCCACATCCCACTCAGCATCTCAGCGCGGTGGCTTTACCCGTATCTGTGGCTGGATGGGGGTTTGCCCCTGGGAATAGCCTTGCCCCCCCCCCCTCCCCCTCAAACCCTGCTCTGTGTGTTGGAATGGGTGGGTTTTAATAGCGAAGAGGGCAACTAGAGCCCTTAAAATCCCCCCCCGGTGTGCCCATAGGTAGCGCATCCTGAAATAAAACATATGCACCGCTGTCCTCTTCTGGCTGGAGCTCTTACATCGCAGCCGCTGCAGGACCGTTTGGGTTTTGGGGTAAATTTGCCATGTGCCATCCCTCCCAGATGGGACTTGGGGAGGGGGTGGGGGGCTGACTTCAGCAGCACAGCCCTGGGTTTGGGCAGGGAGGGAGGGGGCTGGACACAGCCACGGGGTCCTGGAGACCATGGGGTGCACTGGTGGGTTGTCTCCCATCCTGGTGAGGTTTAAATAAATGCTGTGGCATGCTGTAAAAAATAATGTCTTGCTTTAAGCTGCCATATTTCCATCCCCCAGACAGGGGCACTCTTGGATTTATTTCCTGGTATAAGCTATTTTCATCTTTTTTGGTTTATGGTCCGCTAGAACTTCTCCAGGAGGGGCACAAATTCCCCTGCGAGGTAAATTTAAGATTACTGACAGTAACTTTAATTTTCTTGGTCATTTTTTTTTTTTTTTCAGAGCCAGCCTTATGCAGCAAGACCCAGTAACCACAGAGCAGACAGAAACCGCTGCTTTGGAGACACCAGCAAGCGGTTCCCAATGTCACCAGGCTTTGGCTGCCGCAGGGACCACATTTGGAGACTGGGATGGAGTAACCCGCAGAGGCAGAGCTGCTCCCTGTGGGTGCTGAGAGGAGTGGGGGGAGCAGCCCCCCACCCCCCTCACCACCCAGTGCAAAGGCATGTTGTGGCATCTCAGCCCTCTTGTGTGCTCTGTGCCTCAGTTTCCCCATATATAACTGCACGTTGCACAGGGGTTTGAGGCAATAAAGTGATGCCGTGCTCGGCCTTTTGACTCTGTAAAGGCGGGATATCTGCGTGGGATGGGAGTTGCCTTATCCTTATCTCCTGCACTTCGCAGGAGGGAGCTTCCCCTCCGGTGAGCTGGTTACAGGGCACCGGAGCTGTCCCCTCGCCTTCCCCATCATGTGCAGGGAGGAGAAAGGACCTAGCAGAGGTCCTAATCCCAGGCTTTCCCCCTTGTTCCTCCCTCTTCCCTAGTTTTCAGGGGCACCGGAGAGGAAGAATTTCATTACCACCCGCTGCAGCCTTTTATTTTCCATCTGTGTCTCTCTCTTTCCCTGCTTGCCTGAGAAGAAGCCATCTCCCCCTCCTTTGCTTCACTGCTCACCCCAAACTGTGGCACAGCCACATCTCCATCCCTGCGTCGGTCCAGCGGCAGAGACAAGGTGGGGGAGCACATCTCCTCCTCCCTTCGCTGTGGATTTGAGGTGGGGGGGTCTCCCCCTCTGCTCTGGTGAGACCCCCCTGCAGTACAGCACCCAGCTCTGGGGCCACCAACATAAGGGGGACATGGACCTGTAAGAGCAAGTCCAGAGGAGGCCACAAAGATGCTCAGAGAGCTGGGACACCTGTAAAGACAGGCTGGAAGAGTTGGGGTTGTCCAGCCTGGAGAAGAGCAGGCTCTGGGGAGACCTCCCAGTTCCTAATGGGGTTTGCAAGAAAGGTGGGGAGGGACTTTTTAGCAGGACCTGATGCAATAGGACAGGGGGTCGTGGTGTTAAACTAAGAGGGAATCAGACTAGATATAAGGAAGAAATTTTTTACAATGAGAGTGGCAAGGCACTGGCGCAGGGTGCCCAGAGGTGGTAGGTGCTGCATCCCTGGAACCATTCAAGCACAGGTTGGATGGAGCTTTGAGCAACCTGATCTGGTGGAAGATGTCGCTGCCTGTGGCAGGGAGCTTGGACTGGATGGCCTTGAAAGGTCCCTTCCAACCCAAACTGTTCCACGATTCCCCATCCTTCGGCTGATAGAAAACGGGCAAGGAACAGCCCCTTCCTGGCGGAGGCTGCTGGGGGTTAAGTGCTGGAGAGGGATGCTTTGTCATCCTTCGTGGATGCTGGGGTGAGATGCTGCTCTCCCCAGGGAGGAAGCAACGGTGTGAGCAGAGATGTGCCGTGGTGAGAGTTTCTTATTACCGATACAGAATAGCCTGATTTCGGTGACCAGGAGCTGCCGTGACGTGGGTTAGGGTTATGCAAACCCGCCAAGAAGGTGACAGGCGTGGAACAGGAGCCGGCAGCATCATGTTGGGCAATGGAGGCCCACAGGGTGGAACTTCATCAGGGTCAGCGTGGGGTCTGGGGTGATTAGTGACGGTGGTTATAGCCAGCCTGATGAGGGGGTGGGGATCAGATTGCCCAGCACCGCCCAGGCACGAGGGATAGCATAGCACTGCCCAGTGAAATCAGAGTGGGCAGTGAAAGCGATAACGAGCAATTAGAGAAGGGGGGGATTGCTGGGCGAAGGGGGCCTCGGGGTGCAGGGACAGCGATGGTGGGGCCATCATCTGTGGGCTGAAGATCTGGTCCAGGGGCTCGGATGCTGCTCCTGGCTCTGCCCTAACTGCTCTTCACCCGCTCTGTGTGTGGGGGATGGGGCTGTACTGCAGCGCTGCCTGAGACCCCAACTCAAAGCCATACGGGGGGGTTGGCCCTTAGGAGCATCCCTTATTTTCTGTGCTCCTCTTGCCGCCGGGGGCCAGCCCTGAAGCACAGGGGCATGGTGGGCTCCAAGATGTTTAACAAAATGCTCGTTCCGACAGACTTTGGCTTCCTCTAAAGGTGCCGTGTGTGTGCTCGGGAGCAGCAGGTAGAGCTCAGGGTGGCACCGAGCCTGCCCACAATCCAGAAGGGAAAAGCGGCTCAGGACGGCGAGAGGGGAACTTGCCGCTCCTGTTGAGATGGGAGCGGGTGGCAGCCCTGGCCAAGCGGCTGCTCGAGCCCCCTGGCACGTTATCCCGGCTGGGGCTGCGCTGCCAGGCAGATCTGTGCCCTCCCAGGGATGGGAGCAGCGGCTGGACCAGGGACATCCCCAAACCTCCTCTTACCGAGTTACCCTCAACTTTCCCTTCTCCTGCTCTGGGTTCTTGGTGTGCCGGGGACCCCGAATCCTGAGTGCATAGAGCAACCCCCCCTCTTTCTCCACGTGCCGTGCCATCGCCCAGCTCTCCCCTTCCCTCTCTGCTGCCAGGGACCTGCTGGAGCGTGGCGGGCGCTTGGCTGCCAGCACCACCGGCTGCTCCTGCCGGCGCCGGGCAGATGGCAGGCAGGGCAGGTCGCAGCCACGGGGAGAGGCTTTTGTTGTGCTGCCCGGAGCTTCTCGATCAGGTTCAGCATCTCCAGGGCATCGAGGGTGCTCTGGGAGTGGGAGCAGCACTGGTGTGATGGGGGAGTATCCGACCCTGCTCAGAGAGGGCTCAGGGTGGCTGGTGGTCCCTTGTCCTGCTCTGGGTGGATGCAGGTAGGTGGGACCCTGGGGAGAGGCTGGATTCAACACGACAGCTTGGAAGCTTTCAGCGATGAGCAAACGCACACGAGTCCAGCAAAGTAGGAGAAGAAAGGAAAAACCAAGTGGGACAGAAACCAGGGAGAAAGGAGGTGATGGAGATGGCAGGATGCAGTGAGGAGAAGGAAACACAATCCACCCAAGTGGGTACATAATTTATTTGCCCATTAGCTATTAATAAGGTGGCCTTTTGTATCAAGTCTCCTGACGTCCTTGTAACAACTTCAGGCCTTTCTGTGGAGCATCACCCTTTCCGGGTGTTCCTGTGCCACTTGCCATGCTAACATGATTCTTGATATGTCCCGTGCCTTCGTTACCACCATTCAGCTGAACGAGTAATTAATGAGATTCCCCATTACTGCAGTGTAACAGGAACCTCTGGGAAATACCCACGAGGCAGTGCCATCTCCTAGGGATACTGGGCATGCATGGCTTTGGGTGGTGCTTGAAGGGGGAGGTAAGTCTTTGGGGCTTCCTTGTGAGTTGGGTTAAAGCAGAATGGCCAGGGTGATGACTTGGGCAAGCCATGGACCTCTCCTTCCACCACCTGCTGTCCATGGTTATGGCGAGGTTGGATGTGGTACCTGATACCAAGACGCAAATCAGCTCAGCGTAGCAAGGAGATGTGGAGAAGACCCATCCATCCTGGTCAACAAACCCATGGCTACCCCGCAGCCTCCAGCATGCACCTTCCTCCCACCCTCCTCACCAAGCAGAAGATAGATGGGCTGAATCCATCCCATGTATTCTTGGGATAAAGATGACCAGGACACCATACCAGAGACTTGGAAGGATCCATCAGAGCAACCACAACCTTCTACAGCTGGTTCTCGGTGGCTCAGGGAACGAGGTGGGTCTTTGCTAATGGGAAGCCCCTTCCCCAGCATCACCTGATGCTGCTGCTCAGAGCTGAATGCAGGGCTGCTCTTGGCGTTTGCCCACAGCCTGGGATGCTCAGCCTCTCCTGGCCACCCCCTTGAAAGGCTCCCAGGGCCTCCCTGGGACACGGAAGGACCACACATCAATGTTCCCCAAAATATCGGCTTTGTTTCCCTCAGGCATCACACGGGGAAGAGCGGTGAGGCCAGGAGCCAAGGCTGAAGCCATGCAGCTCCTGCAGAGGCAGCGATGCCCTCGGTGGGACCCCCATCTGGGCAGGTCAGAGCTGCTGGGCTCTTTGGTGCCTTTTAGTCTTGCAACGTGAACGTCGCTTCTTGAAACAGATGTTGCTGCCAGGTGGGAAGCTCTTCATACCGAGGGGCATCCCTCTCCCCACATCCCATCTGTCCCCATGGAGCAATGCTGGGGACAGATCTGCTCCCAAGTAATGAAGCTATCACCTGGGGGGGGGGGGTTCAGCTCGGCTGGTGAGTTTTGGGGGTACACCCCGGCTCTCAGGGCTGGTTGCCAAAGGGTTTGGGGTTGTTACCCCCACATATGAAGGTGCACCACAGCCTTGCTTGCGGCACCGCGTTTCTTCCCCGTGTTTCCTTTAAAGCCAAGGACAGCAAGGCGAGGTAGGGTTTCACAAGGGTATAGAATTTCCGAATCTGAGTCTTTCCTGAGACAAACTCTTTCTAATCCTTACCTGCGTGTCGGAGAGATGCAGGCGCTGGCCACGTCCCTGCCCACCCAAGAGACTCCTATTGCTTGAGGAAGGGCTGTAATTTAGCCTGGCCGAACGGGGCTGCAGGTGAGTGACCGGGTTTAATTTTATTTACGGCGCTTATAAAAGTTTGTGTAGCATTGGTGATAGAAATGTAAGTGGCCCCAACACCCGTGGAGAGTTCTCACCTGTATTAAGCCAGTCCTTTTATTTTACTTGATTATTGCTAGCATGTAGAAGAATCACCTGGTTGAAAATTATCACCTGGTTTCCATTTATCTCCAGCTAAAACAGCGCTTGGCTCATGGTTTTATACCAAGTTGTGCTGATACAGGATTTCTGGATGCTCTTGGGTTTGTGCCTGAACCCAGATACGCTCTGTGCTTTGAGCATTTACAGCCTTTGTTTCTCTTCCAAGTCTTAAATAAAGTAGTTACTCTTGGCTGTGATCTTTTTAATGGGTTTGAATGCTTTGCAAGGCTTCCATTAGAAAATCATCAACCGTTGCAATCTGCTTTATTGGAGCACATGCAAGACATGTCGAAGGCACTGAAACACACGCAAGGTAAGATCAGTTGCCTTCAGCCTGCTCGAATTAAACCGTGAGGAGCTGGAGTGAAATAACTCATCACGATTTCTGACAGCCTGAAATCTACGGCTGCCAAATAGTCACTTAAAACCTAAAACAGTGGTGGGAGCATCCGTTCAGCGGGGATGAATTAAATGGCGAGGGGATGAGATGCAGAAGCAGACGACGTCGGCTTCAGACTGCAGTAATAATAAACGGGATCGTTCTTTTTTGGTTGGCTTGGTTTCGCCTGGAAATGAAAGGGATGTTTTAGGTGATCCCGAGGGACTGAGCGTGGGAATCCCCACTGCACAGAGCTTACCCCGGTGCTGCAGAGCAGGCTGTGGAGGGGGTTAATGGGGATACTGGGTCAAAACGGCTTCTAGTTCCAGCGGATTCAGTATGGTTTGCATTTAGTGGTGAAGAATAACGTGGTTTTCAGAAAGTCTGGTTTAGGTCGTCTTCCCTGGTTTTGTGTGTTGGTGCAGGAGCGCAGATGGAGCTGCTCCTGGCCCTGCCTCGGTGCTCACTGCAGCTCTGGTGCTAATGAACGTTTCTTTCCTCCAAACACTAATGAAAAAGCCCGTGGAAACCAGTGACCGGGGGCGAAGGTTGGGTGGAAGGGCTCAGAAGGGGCCGAAGAGACTTTCCTTGGTATTAGGTCTGGGTTCAAGCAGGCATCACCTCAGAGTTACTCCATAAAGTTGTTTCACGTTTGATGTGTGATGAGTTTCAGGGTCTTAGGGGGCAGGCAGTCTCCACAGAGATCATAAAAGTTTCCACATGAGCAAAGCCTCAACCAAATAAAGCCTAACTTTTAATGGGGGGAAATATGATTGCATTGCTGATTCCCAGAGAAATATGGTTTGGCTTCCTCAGCTGAGCTGTTCCCTTTGCATCTCCCCCAGCCCTGAAGTGGCTGGTGTGTCTGCGCCCCCGTGAATGGTTTCCCGTTGTATCCCGGGATGAGACCGAGCTCATGGCACGTGGTTAGGGAAACCGTGGCTTTGCCATGGTCGCTGGAGCCCTGCCCTGGACACAGTGGATCTGCACCCCTCTGGGCTTGGCTGCCCTGGGGCTCGGCTGTATCCATTTTCAAAGGTCACGGGAAGGAGATCGGGAAATTTCTCCGAGGCAAAATCAGCTCCAAAGCAAAATCAGCTCCAACTTTGCATGAGGAGCCTGGGGCTGCTGGGGGAAGATGACCCCAAGGGGCAGCTTTTTGCTTTGCCTGAGCCTTGAGATCTCCTTTCCCCACAGCTGGGGGGAGATTTTCCAGACCTGATTTTCCAAGATGTTGTTTTCTCTTTATTTCCTGGGTTTATTTCTTAAGCAGCACCTCAGGGAGACCCCGACTTCGCACACCCCGCTGCTGGGATGCTGCTGAAAGAGCTCAGTGCCGGCTGATCTCGATATTTGCCTTTCGCAATTCAACAGCACGGCATGGAAACCTGCCCCAATTACACAGGCTGGAATAAAGCTTGAGGGAAAGGCTCAGCATCCTGAGCTGCTGGCAGGAGGATTCGGGATGCGGGTGAGGGCTGGGGACAGCTTTTGGAGGTCACTCGTGAAATACCCTGGGTGGTACTTGCTCCGTTCCTGTGTGATAGGTCCCTTTCCAAGGTGATGCTCTTGTTTTTGCCTTTGCTTGTGAAGTTTTGGGGCAGGGAGGGAAAGCAATGCTCTCTGCAGGGGCTGAGGGAAGAAATGGAAAGGGAAATAGCTGTGGGTTCATCAAATCCTGCCGGCAAAGCAGCCTGAGGCTTGAAACAGCAGCTCAGATACCTTTGCTGGAGGCAGTAGGTGCTGCTCACGGTCCCGATGGCCCTTTGGACTAACAGGGGGGTTATGGCTGAATCCAGCAACCTCTGCTCTGCACGTGGCTGGGGTACGGCCGGGACCCAGTGTTGTACGGGCAAGTGTGAGCCTTCCCCACAGAGGCTTGTGGAGGAACAGGCACACTGGCCATACAAAACCGGGATGGAAAAAGCATCTGGGGGGGGGCAGTTCTTGCTCCTGAAGCTTCACCAGTTTGGGAGCTCCCCAAACGGCAATCGCAGGCTCCCAGGAATGGATTTTTTCCCATGCACTGAAGCTGAGGAAATGCATGGCTAAAGGGACCTGTGGCCGGAGGAGCCCTGGATGTCTCTGCCCGGCTGGTACCTCAGTGTGCAGCCGTGCCGGCAGCAGGAGCAACGGAGGGTCCTGTTTTCCCAGCCTCTCTCTCCTTTCAAGCAGGTGCAAAGGACCAGGGTCCCTGTGAAACTGGCACTGTCCTGGATGCGTGCGGCAGAGCATCCCAGTGAGCAGCTCTGCGTGGAGGGGACAGAAACAGTCGTGTCTGAGCATCACCTCCTCTTCCTCTGCTCCGGGCTGCTCCTTCCTCACCCTCGCTCAGACAGCGAAGGCCGTGCATGCATTTGTGGACACAAAAGTGGTGGGTTGGGGTCCTGGCGGCTGCTGCTGCTGCTGCTAATGGGAAGGACCAAGCGAAGGAGCAAAAACCCATTTCAGGCACAAGGAGAATGAGGGCAAGGAGTCCCACCGGGCTCACGTGGGTACCGGCATCGCCTTTCCGCCCAGTGCAGGAGAGGTACGAGCATCCCCACGCTGCCACGGCCATGCGCCCGCAAGAGGCGAAGGGGCAGCACCTCCGGGCAGCCCCCGGGCAGCGGAGCTGAAGGAGGAGGAGGAGGATGGAGCCAGGGGCACCAGGCGCCCTGCGCACTGGAGGAGGATGATGAGGATGATGCAAAAGCCGGGTTTGTTACTCCCTTCTTTGCAGCAGCCTTGGCGGCAGGGTAAAGTTGGGGATGGAGGAGCAGAGGGGTTGGCAAGTGGGTTTGGGGCAGTCTGGTGCTGCGCTTCTATTTTTTGAGTATTTTTTGGGTGATGGTGACCAGGTGAGAAGTTTAGTTTGTCCTTGGAGGAAAAGGGAGGGTGAAACACTCCTGGTCAGCTTTGCCGGGAGCTGGAGGGTCCTCCTGGCATCACCCCAATCACTTTAAGTCTTAATTACTTTTTGCTGCTGGGTCCAAATTATAATGTCCTCACCTGGATGGGACCATGGGGTGATGGCTGCTGTGATGTGCTTGGGAGAGCTGCCCTGATCCCTGCAGTGGCTCCGGCTTAGCACACGATGCCGTGAGACCAGGACCCTGGACTCTGCCACCGGCTCCTAGCTGCTGCTGTTGCAAAAATCGGGATCAATGCAGGTATCCGTCTGACCTGATTAGTGGCTTCCTATTGCTTTCCATTTATACCATATATCCAATTTTGGCTCTGGCTGACAACCTCCTAGCAGGGTTTGCTGCCAGTGCGGATTTTGAGGGGGCACAAAGTCATTTATTTGTCCCTAGGAGCAGACTGAGGTTACAGCACTGAGCTCTGGATGCTGGGGCGGGGGAGGGGGGGCTCTGCCTCTATCCCGATGCTTTTGGGCAGACTGGAAAAGTTTCCCATTGATTCGGGATCGAATTGTCTTTATCGTGTTACAGCCGTAGTAAGCAGGAGGGTGAGAGCGGGGAGGATGGCTGCCTCCCCCTGTCCCCATCCAGGCGCCCTGACGGAGCCGGGATGCTCGGGGGTGGGGGAGAGAGGTCACTCCATGCACTTTCTTGCGTCTTTTTCTGGTGCAGGTTAATCAAAGCACTTTAAAAGTGCTTTGTGTCCACCTGTCCACCCGCCAGCCGCTTCCTAAAGCGAGTCAAACACTTTGCAGCGGCGGTTGCTCGGTGGGTCCCAACAGAGAGCAAACCACCGGCCTTCAAAAAAGCCTGCTCAGCATCCCTAAAAGCCACCACAGCACCATCATAGGCAAAACCCCATTCAAATCTTTTCCTGAATCAGGCTAAAAGCCCGACTCCGAGTGCCAGGGAGATAAGGAGGGCTCAGCTGCAGCAACGCCTGGCTCGGACCCAGGCCATCAGCAGCATCCTTCGGCGAGCAGCCTGCATCACCGCAGAGCTCATCTCACCCCATCTGGCTTTTCCTGCTACCTGTGCTGGGCTGCGGCAGCTTTCCTGGTGCACCAGGACTACGTTGGCTCCCTCCTAGCAGGAACTCACCCTGGCTTGTTATTAAATTACATCCTGACCCGGTTAATCCATAGCTGATTAATTTGGGACTCTATGGCTGGGTATCAGAAAGGTTTCATCTGTCTCATGGCATGTACTGTATGTACTGGGTTCTCTGCTAATCTGATTTTTTAATATAAAGGAAATATGGGTGGAAAAATAAAGAATGAGGTATGCAAACGAGGGAGGATTAAAGGGGTCCGGCTGGGCACACTTCTCTGCCTGCTGTGGGGGTCAGCAGTGAGGGATCCCTCCATCCCAGCACCAGAAATCCAGGCTGGGATCTTCCACCTGTGCATCTTTTCCCACAGGGCTCCTGTTTGGCTGTATAGCATGTCACCGGTTCTGGGGAAACTGAGGCACGGAGCTGGAAGTAGCCTATAGGAGCTGGTGGCTGCTGGTTAAAGCTGATCATTCCTTTGCTGGTGCAGTTTGTGGCTTTAAATGTTGGGGCTCATCCTGCACCCCTTGCCTAGGACACACGTGAACGTCTCCTTTCGAAAGGAAAGGGGGTCTCAGACTGGGCTGCTCCTGAGCTCTGGGCTCCTTTGGTGCCCTGGGCTCGCTCTGAGCCACTGTTATTTCAGCATATTTTGGCTCCTTTTCCCTTTTTCCGCTGTTCCTGCACAGAGGGCTTGAAAGCAGAGGCAGCTTTTGCCAGACCCCCATCATCCCCTCAAAGGTTTGAATTATTCTTTCCATTATTTTTCTTTTTTTTTATTGCTCATAAACTACCAGCATCTCCCCTCCTGTTTATTCCCTTGCAGCTGCACGCATTTGCCTTAAATTTAAAGAGTTTGATTTGCAAATGTCTTTCCCAAGGAGGGGGATGAGCTGCAAACTTTTGCAGGATCTTCCCCGGGAGCAAGCCCAGAACCTCTTTGTCTGTTTTTTGGGGTTGGTTGTTTTTTTTTTTTTTTTCGGTTGTTTTTTTTTTTTTTTCCCCAGGGATGGTTCCTGCCTTGCTCCCAGCCGTGGCAGATGCCCCCAGGGATGCTCCATGTCTGAATCAGAGCTCAAATACCCCCTTAAAATTCTCGCCATCCCTCGTTTCATTAACCCCAGTGCCAGGGCTGGAGTCAGTCCATCATCCCTATAACTGAGGATGCTGGAGGGTTTGGGTTGTGCTTTTGCATATTGCACCCCCACCCCAAACCCAGCCCTCCCTGATGCTGGGGGCGGGGGTGGGGGGTTGCTAATTGAGGGGCACTTCATGCAGGGCTGAGAAATAAGAAAAATTCACCCCAATATCTCAAGCGGCCGCAGAAGTGCCGTGGAGCCAACCCAGCTCCACCTAAGAGCGTTGTAGCTGAAATAGTAGTGCTGAACCCCAGCTAATTAGTTCTGCTAAGAAAGAGGAAAATTAACAGGGGCTCATTACTGCGGTAAATTGCTCTGTGGGCTGAAGCGCGTGCCTGGTGCAGGGCAGAGCCCAGCAGACGCACCGCTTTGCAGAAGTCTCCGCGGGCACCGTTTTGCTTGAGAATTAGGGAAAAATCAAATTAAGTGCCGCTGCCTCGTTACATGGGAGCGGCGATGGGGTCTACAGGACCCCTTCTGTCTTCTCCTTGTTCCCACCCTGCTGTGGTTCATCCCCCGTCAGCTCAAGGGGAAATGGGGTGTGATGAGCTGGTCAGTTCTCTGCCCTATTCCCCACAGGGGAAATTCAGCTCCCTGTGCAAACCCAGGTCCAAGCAGTAACCCAGGGACCTGCTGCAACACCCCCCCCCCCCCAACCCACCCCCCCTTTTCCAACGAATCCCCCTCCGCGGCGGGACAGCCTGCGGGGTGCTTGATCCAGTCTCAGAGCTGTGCGTGCGGAGTTGCTGGGCAGCGATCCCGTACCAGTGCTTACTGGGTGCCTGTCCATCCCGGATGCAGGGAACCCTTGGGGGCCAAATTGGTCCATGGGATAAACCCCAGCAGATCAGGTGATGCCAGGAGCACGGAGTGGAGGATTAAAGAGAAAGAAGTGCAGGAGGAGTGCCTGGGGCAGCCTGGCTTTGGGGGGCATTTAAATCCTTAGGGAGAAAACGATGTTTCAAGTCACCTTGGCTGAACGCAAAGGCAGAACTTTCCCGAGGGTGTCCAGGGTGTAGACGAAATCTCCAGAGATAAGAGAGTTGTGTAACCGTCCTGCTTCTTGGAGACAACGATGTTATTCCGGGCACCTCCCCCTGTATCCGTCTCCCCTGGACCGTAACCCTGCTTTGACTTCAGGGATATTCCCATCAGCAGCGAGTTTTTGCTGGAGCTGACTTCCCAGCACGAACCAGACAATCGGCTCCTGCAGATGGTTTTCCCACTCCGTGTTTCCCTCGGCCACAGATGCTCTTTGCCCCGGTGCAGGACGTGACCCTGGTTAGCGTCAGGGAGATTTTTTTGGGGAGGAAAAAAAGCCAAGCGAAAGCCTTTTGCCTACAAATACCATCACCCTGTGGTCAAAGCTGGGTGTGGAGGGGAGACGGGCACGGGCTGAGGCTGAATTTAGGTTCCAGGAATACGGATTTAATGCCTTTTTGTTAGTAGATCTCCAACCGCCCCACCAGGGTGGATAAATATAAGTACTGGGATCTATAAGGGTGCAGAAGGGGGCATAAAAAATGTAATACCAGACCTGAAGGGCTTGATCAAAGGTCTGGTTAATGTTGTGTCCCTTTTCCATCACAGACGGCTGGAGATGAGTATAAGATGCTCCAAGCCAACAGGTCCCAGGATCTCCTCCGGGACAGGGCGGTTTAATGTGCTCATTAACGTCGGGGGGGGGGGAGAAATAGCTCAGAGGACGGACAAGGATGCTGGAGGGAGGGAAATTGAGGTGACCGGGTCCCTCAAGAGCAAAGGAGCGTCACCACGGAGGAATTCAGGCTGAAGCACGCGGGCAGAAATGTGCCACCCCCTCCTCTGCTTTCCCTAAATGAGGAGGTCTGGGGGGAGGAGGAGATGGAGGAGGGTGAAGAGGA
This sequence comes from Falco naumanni, assembly GCF_017639655.2. Classification (NCBI taxonomy): domain Eukaryota; kingdom Metazoa; phylum Chordata; class Aves; order Falconiformes; family Falconidae; genus Falco; species Falco naumanni. The sequence continues at coordinate 669,156 of NC_054070.1, forward strand.
GGAGGGTGGGAAGGTAACCCGGGTGAAGGTAGAGGTGGGACCCAGCCTTGTGTGAGGCCACCCAAGAGAGATGAAACTACCCGAGGGCACCCAAGGTGAAGATGCCGGCGAGTGTAAACAACCTCTGGAAAGGGAAAAAAAAAAAAAAGAAAAAAAAAAAAATGGGGAAAGAAAAGAAAAAAAAAATTAAAATCCAGTTATTTCAGTGAGTCGTGCCAGCTTGCCCGGTCCCATCCACCCAGGGCATTTATTTATTTATTTATCCCCGGCGGTTATAAGCCCAGCGGCTCTGGGGTCCGAGCCAGAGGCCGGCCGGCAGCCAGGCGTGACTCAGGGGCACGTCCCCTCTCTCCCTCGTCCCCCACCGATGCCCTCCGCGGGGCTATGCTGGCTGCACCCGCTGCTCCAACTGGTCCCAGCCACCCCGGGGAGGGACAGAGATGTCCCACGTGGCGGTGGCACTGTGGCCGTCACCTCCTGGAAAGGAGCCTGCTGCACCCGCGGCCACAGGCAGGAGGTAGGTGGGCAACGGGGGATGCTCCAACCCTTGGGCTTTCCCCTCCCCTCCTCTTTTTAATATCATTATTATATATTAAGAATAAAAAGAGCCCTATCACCTGCTGTCAATCTCTCTCCCGGTACCAGCGGCGTGGGGGTCCCCGTCCTCCCTCTCTGCCTCCCTCCTGGGGACCAGCTCAGACCTCACCACGTCACGGACAAGACTTGTCCCCGCCGGACCATCCGGAGCATTATTGGGGATTAAAGGTGGCATCCGCCAGAAGGGCACGTCCTCCTCCGTCTCGCTCACCGACGAGCGGGTGGGGGCAGGAGGTGGGTGGCAGGGTCCCCCTTCCCCGGGCGAGAGGGGCATGGGGGTAGGGTGTCCCCTGCACCCCACCAGCTACTCCTGGCTCTTTTTAGGGCTCCCAGGGCGATGGCAGGGCCGAGGCTCCAAACCGTGCCGGATCCTGCCACCGCGCCTGCCAAAGCCCATCCCCGGCACGCCAGGCTGCCCATTATACCGTGAATCAAATAGAGAAGAGCCTTTTAAATGACATTGCCTGCGTTATCCCAAAGGGACCTTCCGAGGGTATGGCTGGACTTTTTTTTTTTTTTTTTTTTTTTTTATCTCCGCTTTCCCTACACATCCCTATGTGTCTTTAATAACTCTCTTCCCAGATGCAGAGAGCGTTGGCACTTCCATGCCCTGTGCGGGTAAGTCCCTGTAGGTGATGGCTTAGGGGGGCTATGGGGGGAACCACCTCCTTTCTCATCCCAGTGCCGGGGTGATGGGGAGGAGATGGGGGGCAGAGAGGCTCAGCATCCCTGATTTTCTGGCAAAACCGTGGAAACGGCTGTTGTTGTCCCCAGGAGCATGAGGGGTCGCTGGGGATGAAGGGGCGATGGGTGGGAAGCAGCAGGGAATTGCCAGCGGGGAGGTGGCGATGGTTGCAGCCCCAATTTACTGGGGTGTAATGGGCAAAACACATTCTCTCCCTCAAAATGACCTTTCTCTTCCACCGTCTCTCTCCCTTGCATGTTTTTTTTTATTATTATTATTTTCCACAGCCAGGGATTTCAGCTGAAGGGTATTAGTTAATCAGATTCTGAGAAGCAGATGTTAGGTGATTTAGGAGGAAAAAACGAGGCAACTTTCTAGTTCAAGCCTCCGCTGGAGCCTGGAGGGCGCGTTGCAAAGCTTTGGGTGGATGTTTTGTGGCTTTGGGCAGCGCCGTGAATTTTGGTCTAAATTAAAAATGAGACAGACAGGGCGGGCTGGGGGGGTTGGGGGTAGGTGGGACACCTCTCTCCGGTGACAGACAGGCAGGCGTCAGCACGTCTGGGGGCTTTGAAAGCAAGAAAAGGAAAGGCAGAGCCCTGCAACCCTTGGGCAGCTGTTCTGAGGGCTTGACACGGAGCTAAAAAGCACCTTTCTGCATCCCAGCGGGGAGGATGAGCACAGCTTCCCACTCTCAACCTGACCACGCACGTGAATCAGCCCGTCGTAGCTCCGTGCCTCAGTTTCCCCATGAGGGATGCTGCTGGGGGGGTGGGGTGGGCTCAGTTCGATGTGCACAGAGGCTCCAGAGCGAAGCCAGGGTTTGATATATCACAATTTCTACCGCGACCAAAAGTCTCGGGTTAAAGCCACCCTGCCCGGCAAGGGCTGGGGGATTTTCTTGCCCGCGGTGCTCAGCGTACCCAGATCATCTCCCAGCGCTGACTTAGGATGCAATTTTGTGGTCGGCTTTAGCTGCTCTAACTTTGCTCCGTTGTTGAGAGGAGCTCCTGGGCACGTGTTCCCCTCTGGGCTCTCCCACCAGGATGGATGGGTGGGATGTGTGCTGGGCCAGGTCAGTGCCCCCCCCCCACCCCTCAGCTGAACACTAAATGCTCCCGCTCTCCCCATTCAAACTGATTTTCTTTACTTTTTCCTGATTTAAAAATCCTCCTGGGGGGTTTATCGCAAGAAAAAGTAAGAAACCAAGAGGGGAAAGACATGTGCTGTTTTTCTTTTTATTCTTTGATGCTTGTTCCTCCCTTGAACAATTCAGAAGAGCTTTGTTCAGGCTGGGCTCATCGCAGTGCCCCTTCACGCCCCTCCCGCTGCTACCCGGGTGCTGAGCATCGCTCACCCGCAGCTCTCACTTGCAGTCTCCCCGCAGAGATTCTGTTGCATTTTCTGCACCCAGCATTGCTCTGACGGTCCATCATCTCCTGCCCGCAACAACTTTCCAGCAGAGCCACAGAAAGGTTGAGCCTGAGCCGAACCTGGCCCCACGGAGAGCTGCGGTGCCTTGGGCATGTCCCAGCAGGACGTCACTGGGGCTGGGGGAGTCGGGTTTGGAGTCACTGGGGCTCCTCAGTTCTGCAACTGGTTTGCTCTGGGGGGCAGAACTGCAACGCTGCTGCGTCCTCCAAGCATCATTCCTGCCCCGTTGTCCCAAATACTCCTCCATGCATGTCCTCAAGTGGGAAAACTGGCACGCAGCCAGCCAGGAGCAGCTCTATGGAGATGGGTGCCTAAGCACAACCACGCTCCGTGGCTTTTTTCTTGAGCAAAGGAACGTGATATTCAAGTAGTTTATGATAAATTGTGGGATTTGTCCCCAAATCCAGAATCTCATGGCTCTGCTGGGGGAAGACCGAGGTTGAGCCCTCATCCGGGATATGGATGCTGGCTCCTAGATGAAGTTTTGCTTTTGGGATTTATAACGCTGAGAGCAGAAGAGAGAGGATTTGTAGCAAGCCGAGATGTTACCATCTACTTCTGCCATGGATTTGGGTTTCTAGCTTGTCCTACCCAACTCCACTAGCAGTGCACCAGCACGGATGGATGAGTTCGCTTCTGGGGAAAGGGGAAGGAAAGAATTCAGAGCCCTGCAGGACTCCAGCTGGGCAGGGGGGTGAGGCAGCCGGTGCAACTCAGTCCCCGCGGGCAGGATGGGTCCCATCCCAGCACCTGGTTGTACAAAGCAAAGCCTGCGGTGGAGAGCATCCTCATCGCGGCGCTGGCCCCAGCGCCGCTGCTGCTCCGTGCAGACGTGGCCTAAATTGCGATGCTATTATTGGCAGCCGAGGGCATTTGGGTTTTTTCGCTCCCTCTCTCTGAACTTTGCTGGGTAAGAAAGCCAGCGTGCCCTTGGTGATTAGCGGTCACGCACAGCAGCTCTGCGCGTCCTTCTGTGGTTTCTCATGTCCGGAAAATATATTTATGGGGGAAAGAGCTGGAGGGGAAATAAATCAGGAGGTTGAATTTACTTGGCACATCTCCCCAGAACTGTTCCCCGTTAACCTCTAATTTCTCTTTGTGCCTCTCCCTGAGGCGGGACAGGTAATTTCCCAGCTCTGTAACTTGGCCTGGTCCCTCGGCGCCTTTTTGACTTTGCCTCCAAGTTCGGCATGACAGCAGCGGCGTGTCGGGGAGCCGTGTGCCCAGCAGCGTTTTGGGGACGTGGTGGCTGTTGCTGAGCGCCTGACAGAACCGCTCTAGGGAAAAATCCACCCCGTGGCCTGAAGGATGCTCGGCCAGTGGCCTGAGCGCTTAGCCCTTGTCTTCTTCCCATGGCTGGGAATGTCATGTCTGCTGTGAAGGAGACCTAGGAGAGCTCTGGAGGACATCGCCTCAGCCACTGCCTGCCCCAGTCTGGCTGAAGGCAAGGGGTCCCAGCAAGGGGTCTCGGCTGGGACCCCTTTTCACGCCATGCAAAGGGGTTCTCCAAGGCTGGTGGACATAGCCTTCTTCTCCTGACCTGCCTTCCTCCTGGGCTGTGCTTCCCAAATCCCAGCATGGCCCTGACTTTGGGAATTGCTTTCTGCCCACCAGTTGACCCAGCTGCAACATGCCCAGGACCTCCTGGGGTTTGACCCAATGCCTCTCCCAGCTGAAGCAAGGGCTGCCACTAACCAGGACACCCATGGTTAATACCTCCAAATCCTGCTCCAGACTCTGGACCCGCACCTGGAAATGTCTGAAAGGGCTGGGAATGCTGGGGAAAGGCTGGGTGGGACCCCTGGGATCACCCCCATCCTCTGCCACTGCCTGACCTTTTATCCTTGGGTGCTGCAGACGGTATTGGGAGGTTTAATGATGCTCATGAAGCCATGCCAAAAGGGCTTGCAGGATCCGGAGATGAATGACTTGCTGGAAGTATAAGGCTTTTGCCAGTCAATGAAATTAATGTTTCCATTAGAAAAAAAAAAAAAAAATAAAATACCGGGTTTTCCAACCTCAGGTTTGTTTTATTCTTTTCAGTCAAGCCAAGCGCTTGATATGCGCAATTCAGCTCTGTCTCCCTGTCCATTCACTTGCAGATCCTCATAGCGTGGGAAAGACGCAAGCTGCCGGCATCCGACCCGGGGATTTATGCTGCTAATCTGATTAGTGTATGATGGACGTGTCCAGTTGGAAGGAGATGGAGGTGGCACTAGTCAGTTTTGACAACGCTGATCAGATCGTGGAGGATCCCTGTTATTCAAACGACCTCAGCCCCACCAGCCAGTCGCGGAAAGGCCATCCCAGCTGCGCCAACCTCCTCTCCAACTTGAGAATCCTCATCAACAGCGAAAACGCCAACAATGAGACCATTTTCTCCAGGTTCTCCGCCGAGTTCAGTGAGCACCTGGTGGGGGAGAGGGTGGGTATGGATGAGGGGGACCAACGAGTCATCATCAACATCGCTGGGCTGAGGTTTGAGACGTGGCTCAAGACCCTCAACCAGTTCCCTGAGACCTTGCTTGGGGACCCGGAAAAGAGGATGCGTTACTTCGACTCCATGAGGAATGAATATTTCTTTGATAGGAACAGGCCCAGTTTTGATGGGATCCTGTACTATTACCAGTCCGGTGGGAAAATACGGCGCCCGGCCAACGTCCCCATTGACGTCTTTGCTGATGAAATCACTTTCTACGAGCTGGGTGATGAAGCCATGGACCAGTTCAGGGAGGATGAAGGGTTCATCAAGGACCCTGAGACCCTCTTACCAACCAATGACTTTCATAGGCAATTCTGGCTGCTTTTTGAGTACCCTGAAAGCTCCAGTGCGGCCAGGGGTGTAGCTTTGGTCTCTGTCCTGGTCATTGTCATCTCCATCATCATCTTCTGCATGGAGACCTTGCCAGAGTTCAGGGAGGAAAGGGAGTTTAAATCCGCCCAGGAGCTTTCTAAGAACCTGACAGACACCTTGCTGGCCCACAGTACCTTCACGGACCCTTTCTTCGTCATAGAGACTGCCTGCATCATCTGGTTCTCCTTCGAGCTGTTCGTCCGGTTCATCGTGTGCCCCAGCAAGACCGAGTTCTTCAGGAACATCATGAACATTATCGACATTGTGTCCATCATCCCCTACTTCGTGACGCTCACCACCGAGCTGATCCAGCAGAGCGAACTCAACGGGCAGCAGAACATGTCCTTGGCCATCCTGCGGATCATCCGGCTGGTCAGGGTCTTCCGCATCTTCAAGCTCTCCCGGCACTCCAAGGGGCTGCAGATCCTGGGGCAGACCCTCAAGGCCAGCATGCGGGAGCTGGGCTTGCTCATCTTCTTCCTCTTCATCGGCGTCATCCTCTTCTCCAGCGCCGTCTACTTCGCCGAAGTGGATGAGCCGCAATCCCATTTCTCCAGCATCCCTGACGGCTTCTGGTGGGCCGTGGTCACGATGACGACCGTTGGCTATGGAGACATGTGTCCCACCACCTTGGGGGGGAAGATCGTGGGGACTCTGTGCGCCATTGCAGGGGTATTGACCATTGCGCTGCCCGTCCCCGTCATCGTCTCGAACTTCAACTATTTCTACCACCGGGAGACAGAGAACGAAGAGAAGCAGATCCTGCCTGGGGAGGTGGAGCGGATACTCACCAGCGTGGTGACGGGGAACGGCAGCATGGAGTCGCTCAATAAGACCAATGGGGGTTACCCTCGAGACAAGGCCAAAAAGTGATGTTTGAGGCCGTGGCGGGACTGGGCACTGCCAGGTGGGATTGGCTGGATAAGGTATAAGACATCTGCATGCTGTGGTTTTGTTGTTTTTTTTTTAAACCAAATGTGCTGCTGCTTTTTTTTTTTTTTTTTCTTTTCCTAGACATGTTTCAATCTCTGATTTCCTGTGGCTGTTCAAATAAATACCATCTTTCTTATCTCTCTGCCCTGCCCATCAGTCTGCTTTTTTTTTATTATTTATTTTAATTTTTTTTATTTGATGCTCATCTGCTTGCCGTTTAGCTTCTCTCTCCACGGGGTCAGAGCGGGGTTCCCCGTACACAGAGATTTCCCCCATTTACTGGAGGGGAAAAAAGGGGCAAAGTGACACGAAATGCTTTGCTCAGTGGTACCCAGCTGTCCAGAGACGAAGGTGGGTCCAGCTCCCTGTTTTTCTTCATCCATTTTAAACCATTCCTCCCCACCCACCACTTAGTATCTGGGGGTCTGAACAATTCCCAGACCCGGGACTGCTCTGGCTGAAAAATAAGCTGGCAAAAAAAATAAAATTAATATTTTTAGCTGGATGAGTTCCCTGGTCTGCCTGCCTAATAAACTTTGTCAGCACAGTAGGGTGGGCAGTGATGGATGGAAGCAAGCCACCAGGTGAGGGGATTAGGAGGAGGATGGGGACCCGTCACGGTGGCACGGTCACCAGGAAAAGTCCAGGGCACCGTGGCTCGGTGCCCTCTGGGGTTTCTGATCGAAAACCGAGCTCTGAGAGAGGGACGGGGATTTCCCCTGCAACAAATGCTTGACTTGGGGGTTACCTGGTGTGCAAATGCCCTTGGGGACGAGTCACCATGACCTCGCCGATTTGGTTGTCCCTCCTGTTGCTGCAAATGGGGCGCAGAGTAAGGAGGGCTGGCGATTCCCCACAGCTTCGCGTTGTAAAAAGGCACTTCTGGCTTCTAAAAGCTGCAAATTCCCACCGGCACTTTTCATGAGAGAAACCAGCAACAGATCATTTTGCCGTTCTCTCTCATGCCAGCAGGTTTTCTGACGACAAAAACATTTTGTTCCAACTTCTCTGTTTCACTTGGCTTTTTTTTTCTTTTTTTTTTTTTTGGATGTTTCTGCCTACATTAAAATCACAGTTTCTCATGCAGTGTCTACACATCCGCTTTTATATCCCACATCTGTTATACTCCGTGTCTTATCTCCTAAGGATTCGACACGATCATTATGCAACATGCCAGCATCTCTGGTTTGCAATTTCATTCAGAAAGGAGCTATGAAAGATGGATTATTTTCATTCCTGGTCTGTTGGAAAATGCAAGTTTGGGCTTGCTGGGATTTTTCCTGTGGCAGAAATCCTGCAGTCGTGGTCGGGGGGTGGTGGTGGTGGTGTTATTTTGGTTTTGTGGGGGTCTTTTTTTTTTTTTTTTTTTGCAGACTTACTGCAATGAGGTCTTTTCCACCCCAGGCAGATGGATCTGGGTTGTGACCAGCACAACTCCTTCAGGAGAGGTTTTTTCCCTCTGGGACAAATTCCCTTTTCCCTGCTCTCCGTCTTTTTTCCCATCCCTCCTCCATCCTCTTCCTCACCCCGTCCCTTGCAACCCCAGACCATCATCCCGGATGGGAGAAGGAGCTGTGAGAGCTATTTCATCTCCTTCCCACCGTGTTCAACTTCTCATCGTCTGTGGGGATGGCTGGAGGGTGCACAGCTGGGCACAGCTGGAGCGCAGCACCCTGAGACACCCCCAGTCCCTCTCCATTCACCCCTCAGTCCTCTCCAGCAGCTCTGCCATGTCACTATTTTTATTTTATAGCTGCTTCTTTCTCCTTTTCCTCTAGAACGCTTGAATTTTTTACAATCTTTTATTTTTTTAGCACTCCCCTCCCCAAACTTCACTCCCAACCTGTCAAAGCTGAAGCCCTTTTGCTCTTTGTTCCTTGGGAAGTCACCACGAGAAACCCTGGGGAAAAGGATTTGGGCTGGGAAATATTCAGCCTGATCAGCTGTGAGCACATCTTCGCTGCTCCTGCTTCCCAGAAAACAGGGACTGAAACGGTGCTGGGGTGGGTGGATGGATGGATGGATGAATGGATGGGTAGATGGATGGATGGATGGATGGAAGGATGGATGGATGGATGGATGGATAGATGCAAGGATGAACAACCTGATTCTTATGAACTTGTAAACTTTATTCTCGAATAAAAGAATAGATGCTTCAAAGTGTGGCATGCAGAAAATATTATTTGGATCCAACTTTTTTTGTTCTTGGCTTTGCACTGCTCCACGGGAGCCGGTGCCCAGCTGAGAATCGTGTGTGTGGGTTGAGGCATGAGATGTTATAGATCTCCAGATTTGTGAGCCGAGGACAAACTCCCCAGGGGGCTCCCCAGCAGGTTGGCTTACACCATCCCTTGTGGGAGGCCAGGTCCGAGGGGTGGCCCTGATTTATGCTGGGAGGACGGGGTCAGAGGTCTTAAACCTCTCCATAAATTAGCTTATTTCTGATTCATCCTAAAGCGAAGGAAAACGAGCTATGAATACCCAGTGCCAAGACCCAGCTGGTGTTTGATGAAAACCTGCCAGAAAACCCATTTTCCTGCACAATTTGCAGCTTAGTATCGTCCCAAACACAGACCCAAAGCTCAAAGCTCAAGGAAATCCATACAAGGCTCTTCCCAACTGTACTATTCTCGAGTCAAGCCCTAACGAGCCAATCTGTCATGTCCTCTAGCACACAGGCTGAATTCCCACTTGGAATTTTGTACTGCCACCAAAAAAGCTAAAAAGAAGACAAGAAACCTCTTTGCTTTATTAGAAAGATGTCCTGGCTGCTTTTTATCCCTGGAGCAAGCTGGAACCTGTGGAAATATTTCCCAGCTAGAAGCGTCTCCCTCCTCTATGGAGCTGAAATTTCCAAGGAAGCCCTGGAGCATCCTTTTTGCCACCAGATATTCCCGCGCTTCCCCAAAGCACAGGGGTACAGTTTTGGCACCACAGCCAGGAGATGGCACTCCAGGACAGACATTTCCCTGGATGCAGGCGGTGGCGATGTGTTTCATCCTTTCTTAATTCATGCTTGGAAGCTTTTAGCTGGTTTATTTCTTTATTGCATGTGTCAACACAGATGTGGGAAGGGATGCTTTGGCCCTCAAGGATGCTCTCACGGAGGAAGCCCATAGCAGGGGGTTGTTTGGGGGGAGGAATTTTGGCACTCGTGCAGAATAGCCGTGCCAGGAGGGTTTAGGAGCATCGTGGCACGGCATTTGGGCTGTTGGTCCTGCCTGGGGCAAGGACATGGCTTCTCCCATCCCACTCACCCAGAGCACAGCTACAGCCCCTGGGTGCTCCAGGTGGTCCATCCTGGCAAGGACTGGTCCATGGGCTGCTGGTCCTCAGAGCTACAGTTGCCACTGCATCAGGCTCCTTTCTTCTTGCTCATAACAAGGAGAAAATTCCCGTGATGGAGCTGAGGGAATCCCATCTGCCCAAAATCCGGGCTTGGGTCCCTCCTGGGCACAGGGGGTTTCCACCCACCAGGGCTGAGGGATCTCAGGGAGCTGCAGGGGGATAAATCCCATTTCCACCATCCCATATCATCTGCTCCTTTCTAGGCGGCTCAAAAAGCAACTTCTGCCCAGTGAGAGGAAAGAAAAATTAATTTCCAACCCCGATTGCTTGGATCTCTGCTTCCTGTTCCCATCGGGTAAGCAATCTCTGGGTCCCACCGGTGATGGAGCCTCATTTATCAATCAATAATGCAAATAGCCCCTTATCCCTGAGCACAGTGGAGATGAACCAGCAGCAGGGACTCTTGGATCTCTCTCCCAGCCACCTGCTGAGAGCTTCCACTGCAGCTGCTCGAAAGGAGAGAGGCAGGCTCCATTTTTAATGGGGTTTTATATGGATGAAGGTAATTTCCAGAAGGAACCATCCAGACCTTTGAGAGGGAAAATGATCATCAAATAAATATGTTGGGTCTTGAGGTGGGGGGGGGGGGGGTTGCACAGCAGTAAAGACTATAATTGAGGACTAGCTGGTGTTCCCAGGCTCTTGGTGACCATCTCACAGCACAGACTGGTTATTGGGAAAGGGGCATTTAATTGAGATTCTTTATGGGGAAACAAAGAAGTCTAGCTGGATTGTTCTAAACGACGGAAACTAAAATAAGACATCACCTCTGCACACGTGCAGCTGTGGATGCCGTTCAGTAAAAGCCCCGTGATGGGAGGGCACGCGCTGGGTGAGCACCTTCTTCTGCCCTGCTCTCCTGGGTGGTCCGAGGGAAATCTCCAGCCGAGCCCCATCCTCCCAGGGAACTGTCTTTGGGCTATCAGACACCATGTAAGGGACATGAGGGTGAACCTTGGGCCCAGGGACGGAGAGCTACTAAGTGACCCACGAGTGGGACATGATTGTGGGTCTGCAGGGATCTGCTCTGATCCTGGTCCGCCTCTGGGATGGCGAGTTCATCCTCCCTGGATGGAAATGTGGGTTTCCCAGAATCTCTCACTTGATGTAGCCCCGACAGAAGAACTGCTCTTGACTCCCTAGGGACCCACCTCTCAGCCCCTGCAGGCTGTGACTCCCCAAAGCCTTAGACTGTGTTGACCAAGTGCTCCTGAGCCACCACGAAGCAGCAAGTGCTGGGCAGCTCCTTCCTAATTCCTGCCCTTTTATCACAAATAAATGGGCAGCCACCAACGCTGAATCATCCACGCTTTATTCATGCATGAGTGAGAGATTCCTCAGGGACCAAAAAAACATGGTTGGTTTGGTTGTGTGATAAAACCAAAGTACCGCTGGCATCGTGGTGGATCTAAATAGCCTTGGCCAGCCCAACACGGTTGTTGTCCCGGTCAAAGATGCTGTAGTACACCCTGATGAAGACATCTCCCAAGATCCAGAGATCCCCGGAGGTGTTCTGGAAGCTGCTGATGCAAGGTCCTTGATCGTTCTGCATCTGAGCAAGGAAAGGCAAATCGGAGAAATGTGGGCTAGTGTCTTTTCTTGGCACTGCTCTGGAGACCCATGGGCATCCACCCCCTATCTCCCACGGGAACGGGAGAAGCCAAGGCAACCAGAGCCATTGCAGAAAGTAGAAGGACCTCCAGAAAGGCTCCAGAAACCTGGACCACCTGATTCCCCCTTACCTGCTCCGTGTAAGCCAAGGGGGACACAGGGTACTGCACCCCGTCGATGACAAAGATGACATCAGGCATGGCAGCAATGGAGCTGCAGTTCACGTTGTACTGCAGAGAGCAGGGAAAAGAGGCTCTTAGGTGAGAAACAACATGTTCACAGGCCAAGGAGTGAAGGGGTTTGATTTCACCGGTATAAATTAAGAGACTGGGAGTGTCTCACGGTGGTCTCTGTTGGAGGTACCAGAAGAGCAGGGCTGATTTGCCATGAGCAGAGGCATGGTTTCCCCATGCGTGGAAGCTCTCAGCACTGGGCTCAGCAGTGCCGGGCTGCCTCCAGGGTGAGCAGAGCAAACCATGGGTGCTCTTACCTCTCCGTCCCTGTCCTGCCTGGCCCCGACTGCCCTCTGGATGTTGCTAATGCCGGAGGGTGGCCCAGCCACCAGGGAAGTGCCGGTGTCAACGATGGCTTGGCAGCCACCACCGCATGCAACCTCCTGGCTGTTGACGATGATGCTGGGAGGACAGACAAAGCACGGGGCTGTTAAATAACCAGCTGGATCTTGGTGATGTTATTGAACTTCTTTGACAGGAGTGAAAGGTGGGTAACCCAGGGTGCTGCCCTTGAGCTTTTTGCTCCTGGGAGGTTGCAACATCAGCTGGTATCACAGCCCTGATGGCACACGTGGGGACTGAAGCATTGAACACAACCCAGCAGCTGGCATCCAACCGAGCCCAACAAAGTGGTGTTTGGACCATGATTTTACTCGGCTCGTCTACAGGAATGTCCCCAAAGAGCACAAGCTGTGTGCAGAGAAGAAGCAGACACAACGTGTCCCCATGTTGGGTGGCAGTTACCAAAGTACTATGGATTTTGGCCCCTTAACCTTCTGCATCACTCAGCCATGGGGTGTTAGATGCCGGTGGAAAGCCCCTGGTGTTGTTGGGTCCAAGGTCTCTTTAGAAACGATGGTTAGAAATGCATGTAGGCCAGCAGAGCTGGTTTGTTACCTGTCCATGGAGATCTGCCAGTAACCTTGGTAAGAGACGGAGATCCAGTTGATGGAGCCGGTGAAATAAGACTCATCGATTCCCCCGAAGATGACCACACTGCCTGTTGTCTCGCTGGATGATGCAGAAAGGAAAAACAGTGCAGGTTTGCCACGTGTCTTCAGTGCACGCAGCTTAAAACAGCAGGGCTGTGTGTCCCATGGGGCGAGATGCTGCTCGCGATGCCATGGTTGCACCTGCTCCCCTCCTCATTACAGAGCGTCAGTGAGGCAGCGGCAAACAACAGTGTGTGCCAGGTCCTTTGGACCCAGAAAAAAAGGAAAAGGGGAGCTATGGTGAAAGCATGTGCCAGGAAACTAGAGCTGCTCCATAGAGTCATTGAGGTTGGAAAAGGCCTTGAAGATCATCAAGTGCGACCGTTAAGCCAGCACTGCCAAGCCCACCACTAAGCCATGCCCCTAAACACTGCATCTACACATTTTTTAAACACTTCCAGGGATGGTGACTCCCCAGCAAGCCATAAGTCTGGTGGCCACCTGCTACAAGCCCCCTGTCCTTTGCATGCCATGCACAACACAGAGCCAGAGCCCAATGGCAGCAGTGACAGCGGAGGAGTTGGAGCCACCAGGCAACGCAATGACATGCACGAGATGCATCTGCTGCCTCCCTTGGCCCTTGAGATTCACATGGCTTACCGGGACAGATAGACGGAAAAGACGTTCTCCTCCAGCAACCTCTCATTCACCATGTTATCGAAGACTGGTGTGATCTCATCAGCAGCCAGATTTGGGTAACCCAAACCCAGGATCCCATCAAATGCAACATGGACAAAGAATTGGCCAGGCTCGGTGGTGCTCAAGCCAAAAAGCTGGTCAGTGTCCACCAGAGATGCAACCTAGGGACAGGGAGGGTGCACAGGGAGGGTGTCCTGAGACCTGGATCAGGCACTGCAGTGCTGGCGTTAATCAGGTGGAGAAGACACAAGGGACCCCCCCAAGATGCCATCGTGGCACTCACGCTGACGGTGTCAGAGCCCACGATGCCCTCCATCTTGCCAGTGCCATACTGAATAGTCAGGTTCTGCCCTGTGCTTTTGTACGTGGAGGACAGCAATGGGTTAAACATCTTATGGTTTTCTAGAAGGTGAGTGGGAAAACCAGAAATGAAGCCTTTCAGTGAGGCTAAGCCGTAAGGGAAGCGTGGGAGGAGGCACCCTGCTGAATTGCTGGTTAGACCTGCCGTTTATTATCTTGCTTTCAAGAACAATTTAGCTGTGAGCATTTGCTGTACATCCCCGCCCCTCCTCCAGCAACCCGCAGGAAATCCCACCACCCCCTTTAGAAAGATGGGGAAACTGAGGCACGGAGCACTAAGCATATCCCATCACCCTGTGGAGTACAACACTGAGCAAGCCCTACACCCCAAACACCCATCTCTCCGGTGCATTGCAGAGATGCTACGGACCCAGCACCACGGGGGCTGCTCGCTGCACTGGCCGGGTGGCCCCCAGTCCCCTGGCCATATCACCCCGTCTTGGGGCTTGATCACACACTTATAAGCCCAGGGTGTGCTGCTGGACCCGGCTCTGCTGGAATGGGGAGCCCTGCCTGCTCCTACTTACGGCAAGCCAGGCTGGTACAGGAGATGGAGGGAACCCAGAGGTTGGAGGAACCGGTGTCGAAGACCACAGTGAAGTTCTGCGGTGGGGTGCCGATGGAGATGGTCCCGTAGTACTCCACCTGTGAGGCAGCAGGACCAAGGGTGGCTTTTAAGGCATGAAACCAAATCGGGGGCTTCCCCAGGCTTGCAGCCTTCATGGTCCCCCTCTTCATGGGGACACCCTGATTCTAGGAGAGCTGCTGAGGGGACATCTCAGTGTCCTGGCTCTGCCCAGGGCCACCAGCGTGGGCAAAAAGGGGCAAAGGTTGCGAGCTGAAGGCTTTGGGGTAAAAGGATCTGGATTTGGTCCATGCACAGCACAGATGTGGGGCTGGGCAGCCCACAAATCACCCCAGGGCTGCGCTGCTGCCATCGAAGCCAATACTCACGTCCAGGGTGTTCAGCAGGGGCTCGGTGGCCACTTTGGTCCCGTTGGGAAAAGCATGTGGGAATTTGGTGCCGATGTCGTAGTGGTGACGCTGGAAGAAGCTGTGCAGCAAACCCTTCTCCCTGAGGACCTCTCTCAGCTTCTTCCCCCTTTCCAAGGGCAGCCTGGCACAAGCACCCAGGAAAAAATAAGAGTTAGGCAGGATTTTGTCAGCACCTTCCATACTGGTGCTGGTCCAACAGCAGAAGCACAGCAGGCTCCCCCAAAACTCTGAGTCGGGGGGATTCCTGCAAAACCTCAAAGCACCTCTAGAAACCAGACCCCCACCCCAGGCACCCCCAGCTCCTCCGCACCCCTGGAACCACTTCCCCAAGCCTCAGCCTTCACCTCTGCTTCCCAAAGCCATTAAAATTCCCAAAGCCACAAAAAATAAGCTCCGATTGCTCATTTTCCCCTTTAATTTTGACTCAGGTGGCCCACGAGAGCGACGCGGCGGTGTCTTGCCTGGTGACACCCTGGGAGAGGGCAGAGGCAGCGCAGAGAAGCACGAGGAACCGCATGGTGCTGGGGCAGCCGGAGCAAACGCCGGGTGGTTTATATCGCCCCCGCGCCCCCAACCTGCGGTGCCAAGAGCCGCCAGGACCACCCCCCCACCACCACCCCCTCTGGCGGGCACCCAGCCAAGGCAGGTGGCACCCAGGGACCCAAGGACATGGCAAACGTCGGCTGGTATCAACACGTCACCAGGCAAGGTGGGGGGGACACTCACACTGTGCTGACCATGATGCTGTACCCCAAACCCTCTGCTCCCCTCCCTCTATCCCCCCTCCGGACCCTCCATCCTTTAGCACCCCAAATTCTTCATCACAACCAGGCGCTGCCTGTTCATAGGCATCATTTTGGCATCCAAAGCCATCGCAAGCAGCAGTGGGACCCCCCCACCCCCCACCCCAAACTGATGGGTGTCTCTCCCTAGCTGGGAACGGGAAGGGGCCCCCGCTGGGCGGCAGGGGGTGTGTAGAAGAAAAAAGAAAATACGCACGTTTTGGTGCTCTGGGACCCACCGTTATCTGCAAAAACCAATTAGTACGGTGGGATGCAAACAGGCTGTGGGAAAGGTGACCCTGCAGCAGGCTGACCCCTCTCCATCTGGTTTGCCCAGCGATACGAGGACCATTAAAACAGGATTAAAACTCCTAATGAGCGCCTCGGTATCGCCCGCCGCGATAATGGCTCCAGGCATCAGCTGGCCTTGCGCGGTGTCCGAAGGGGAGAGCACGAGGGACGCGGCGGGCGAAGGACACGGGGCGATGCTGAACGATGCAGGATAAGGATCCTGGTACCCACTCTGTGCTGCTTTAATTTGAGCAGCATCTCCCAAGCCACTACATCTTATCCAGCCCCCCAGAAAACTTGGTGGCAGCTGCTGGTATCGTGGCAGGAGAGTTTCCGTTGGGTTTCTCTGGCGACAGCATGGAAAAGCCGGCGGATCCTGGTTTTTTGGTCTTTATTGTTGCCACTTTTTAGAAAGGATGCTGCGGGCAGAGCTACTCCATCCCTGTGCCACCAGGGTGGTCTCTGCTGCTGCGGGGGGAAGGTGGGATTCTGTGATGGGGCTGGCTCTTGTGGTGGGGTAAAACAAGAATTAATTGTGATTTTTTTTCGGCAGCAAGAAGGGAACCGGCTAGAATCACCCGATTGCTTTGTGCAGGCGTGGGAAGGGGCTGAGCTGTGGCCACCATAAAGGCAACAAGGTGCAGCCCAGTTTGGGCTCAGACCGGAGTTCAAGCTGGATTTGAAATGAGGAAAGCTGGCGGGATGAGCCACAGAAACCACCTCAGGCACAAAACCTCCCTCCAAGCCTCCCCCGAAAGAATAAAAAATATAAATTAAAAATATCTAAATTACAAAATAATAAATAGCAAAGCGATAACAGGAATAATATGGATATATAATGCATAATGTAAACAATTAAAATTCAAAAGATGAATAATATCTCCTACATTTTTATATAATTATAAATAGATGAAGCTCACAAAGTCCAGTCTTAACCCCGTCATTCCCTAAGCGCCTTCCCGAGGCTGCTCCTGGGGTCCAGGGCACCCTGACGGTCCCTGCAGGAGGGAGGGGTGGGCTGGGAGCACTGGTTTGGGCTTGGGGTGAGTGTGGGGTGGGCTTGCTGGGTAGTTTAGGGGAAAATCAGGACACAGTGGAATGGAAAAGAAAAAAGAAAAGAGAAGAGAAGAAAAGAAAAAAGAAAAGAAAAGAAAAACAAAGAAAAGAAAAAAAAGAAAAGAAAAGAAAAGAAAAGAAAAGAAAAGAAAAGAAAAGAAAAGAAAAGAAAAGAAAAGAAAAGAAAAGAAAAGAAAAGAAAAGAAAAGAAAAGAAAAGAAAAGAAAAGAAAAGAAAAGAAAAGAAAAGAAAAGAAAAGAAAAGAAAAGAAAAGAAAAGAGAAAAGAGAAAAGAAAAGAGAAGAAAAGGAAAAGAAAAAAGGAAAAAAGAAAAGAAAAAAGAAAATAAGATAGAGCACAATAGAATAGAAAATAGAATAGCATAGAAAATAGAAAAGAATATAGAATAGAACAGGAAAAAGAAAGGGGAAAGGGGAAAGGGGAAAGGGGAAAGGGGAAAGGGGAAAGGGGAAAGGGGGAAGGGGGAAGGGGGACGGGGGAAGGGGGAAGGGGGAAGGGGAAAGGGGAAAGGGGAAAGGGGAAAGGGGAAAGGGGAAAGGGGAAAGGGGAAAGGGGAAAGGGGAAAGGGGAAAGGGGAAAGGGGAAAGGGGAAAGGGGGAAGGGGGAAGGGGGAAGGGGGAAGGGGAAGGGAAGGGAAGGGAAGGGAAGGGAAGGGAAGGGAAGGGAAGGGAAGGGAAGGGAAGGGAAGGGAAGGGAAGGGAAGGGAAGGGAAGGGAAGGGAAGGGAAGGGAAGGGAAGGGAAGGGAAGGGAAGGGAAGGGAAGGGAAGGGAAGGGAAGGGAAGGGAAGGGAAGGGAAGGGAAGGGAAGGGAAGGGAAGGGAAGGGAAGGGAGGGAAGGGAAGGGAAGGGAAGGGAAGGGAAGGGAAGGGAAAGGAAAGGAAAGGAAAGGAAAGGAAAGGAAAGGAAAGGAAAGGAAAGGAAAGGAAAGGAAAGGAAAGGAAAGGAAAGGAAAGGAAAGGAAAGGAAAGGAAAGGAAAGGAAAGGAAAGGAAAGGAAAGGAAAGGAAAGGAAAGGAAAGGAAAGGAAAGGAAAGGAAAGGAAAGGAAAGGAAAGGAAAGGAAAGGAAAGGAAAGGAAAGGAAAGGAAAGGAAAGGAAAGGAAAGGAAAGGAAAGGAAAGGAAAGGAAAGGAAAGGAGAAAATAAGATAGAGCATAATAGCATAGAAAATAGAAAAGAATGTAGAATAGAACAGAAAAAAGAAAGGAAAGGGGAAAGGAAAGGAAAGGGAAAGCGAAAGGGAAAGGGAAAGGGAAAAGAAAAAAGAAAAAAGAAAGAAGAAAATAGAAAAAAAGACACGCCCCCCCCCCCCCCCCAAAAAAAAAAGAAAAAAAAGAATAGTTTCCTGCTGTTTGGCAGCCGTACGTGCAGTTATGTTGTGTTGACTGTTCAGAGCTGGGACCCCCCGCCAAGGACATGGTGCTGGGTTTGTGACACTGCAGCCACGTCCCAGCCCTCACCGGCTGGTGCCACCGGGCTCGGGTCACCTTGGAGCCAGAACATTAAACAGCCGACGGGGAAACGCACGTGCGGGAGGCCGAGGGGGCACTCGGCAGCGTGCTGGGGGGAGCAGCCCCCCATCCTCCTGATTACGAGCTTGTGTTGACTTTTCCCCAGCCCCGCAGGAGGACGTGAGCTTTTGTTTGGCTGCTTGTGCTTTTTCTCCTGCACAGAGTTTTCCACCTCTGGGGAAAAAAATAAAAGGGGTGGGGTGGGGAAAGGAGCTTTGCTGGGTTTTACTCCCCTAAATGCAATTTTAAAGCAGCTTTAAAGTGTTTTTTCCTGCAGGGCACGTCCCCAGTGGGAGTGGGGAGCAACGGCAGGGACCTGCTCAGGCGGCGCATCCCTCGCCTGGACCACCCACCCATCACACCTTCAACGTACCATGTGAAACCAAGGGGAGCCTGCTCTTGCCATGGGGGTGTCCCTCTGTTTATGCCAGAATCAAGTGATTTCCCACTAAACTGTCACCTCTTGTGGTTGAAAGCCACTGGGAGATTGGTACGTCCCCCTGAACTGGGAATTAAGGATGGTAAGAAGCTGTTTAGTGCTTTATTTCCTTTTTGCTGTTGTTTCTGCTGGAAGAAAATCGCTTGCAATGTTTTCCACTGGGAGATGTCTAAAAATTGATGAAGAAAAAAAAAAAAAAAAACAACAGCCCCTTCTGCACATTTCCAAGCTTGAGGGAAGGCCAGAGGCAGCGAATGAGGTAAGGTAGCTTAACAAAAGAAACCCAAACCGTGAAACTATATGTATTTTTAACACTATTACAAAATGTTGTGCTTTTTTCCTGACTTTTCCCCCTTCCCTGTATTGCTTTGGGACCCCTTTCTATTTGGCAACCCACCGCATCCCCAGAGCCCTTCTGCCAGGGTCCCCGGTGCCAAGTGTCGGGAATCACAAACCCCTGCCTGGGCTGGCGCAGCATCCCCGGTGCATCATTATGTGGTAAATAAAAAACAAAACTGTTGTGCAAAAAAACCACCCCAAACCACAAACAACCTAAGTAATACCAACCTAGTCATTGCTTTGGTTTATTTTCACCAAATCTACAATATTTTGTTGGGGGAGAAACAGGTGTGGGGAGGCTTTTACCCAGCAGCAAACCAAATCTCGGTGGCTTTACTCTCCATGGAAACGCAGCGTCTGCCACAGCCATTGCTTTGGGGTCCTTTGGGGTCTTTAGAAATACAAACAGTTGCTGCTACAGCACCAAAACCCCCCCAAACCCCCCAAACCTACCAAACAGGGAGGATCCCCGAGCACCGGGGGTGCCACAACTCCCAGCACTGAACCCCAGGGGCTTCCCGGGACTGGCTCGGCACATTCAAACCCCCAAAATCAGCTTTCTGTTGTAGCACTGCTTCTGCCTGACAGGACCCCATTCAGGGGGGTTTTAGGTGTTTGGGGGTCCGTCCCCCCCCCCGTAAATGCTGATAAGTCTTCTTTTTTCTTTTATTTATTTCTTTTTATTCATTATTGCCGGGGGTCGCTGTAGGAAGCAGGATTGATGCTCAAGTATACACGTTTTTTCCACAATATGTTTCCAAGAGGGGAACAGAAAGCACGTGTCGGAGAGAACTTTTAGGGCATTTAATTAACTTTAATATCCTATTCCCCACTCAAATTCAACTGATATGAAGAGAAACTCCCAACCCCTCATACGGTGCCTAAACCTCAGGCAGATGCTGAGGCTGGAAAACATTTTCCAACATCCCAAAGATCCACATCTGGCACAACACGGCTCCAGCCAGCCCCGCTTCAGCCTCTGCCAAACACATGGCATTGCTCAAATTCTAGGGAAATCCCTTCCCTAATTCCCCACCGCTACTTGATATTAATTTCTTTTAATTGCAGCCTAGATTAGATCATCCATCACCAGCTTGAAGAGCTGCTTCCAGGAAAGAAATATGCTGATAAGACACAACCGGGCGATATCACAATGGGAATTGCCACGACAGAAATGCTTTATCCCGTAGGAATCGCAGGGGAGTTGAAGCAGCTCAGAGGATGCAGGGGGGTTGTGGAGGATTCAGCTCTGGGTTACTTTGGGCAGAAGCTGAAGTTTTGCTTGGCGACCCAAACGCTCAAACTCCCCACGAAATGAAGTTTCTGCCCCTCTTGACTTTTGTTTTTCCTAGCGGACGACCGAAAGTGTCAAAATAATTCAAGTCAGGTCTCCACCGCCCCTGCGCCGTCCTGCAGACGCTTTGGCAGATGAAACGATGCTGATCAGCTTCACGTCCCAAATTTTATCATGCACCAGGATAAAAGCCACGGAGGAAGCTCTTGGCTGCCGGGTGCTCGGGTTTTACTGTATAAAATAAAGGAGGGAGGTGAACACTAGCTGACAGCATCCATTACATGCAGACAACATCTTGTGAAAGGGGTTTTGGAGGCCACAGATATTTGCCATACGCACTCTGCACAGGATGCTGGAGCCGGGTCCTGCTCCGAGCTGGGGCAGAGCTTTGCTAAGCTCCATGTCAGAGCAGCTTGGCCTGACCGTGCCTCAGTTTCCCCATAGAACATACAGCTCATAACAACACTGTCTACCTTGGAAAAGCACTTTTAAGATTGCCTGGTGCTATGTGGGCACCCGGTGGCCATAGGAGAGGGCAAGAAAGGAGTGCTGGGAGCTCATGGATGGGAAGTTGGGAGCATCACCCTAAAAATCGATGTTCTTGAAGTCGGCAGAGCAGCGGTAGCGGCTGTCGAGGAACCTGGCGCATATGAAGTTGGGTAAACACGGGCAGGTGTGGTGCTGGCGCTTCCCGAAGAAAGGGACCTGCGGAGACATGTGGCGGAGATGAGGATGTCAGGGCTCTGCCGCAACCAAAAAATTATGAGACGGGATCAAAGCCCTGAGAAAATCTCCGGCTATTCCCAGGTTTAATGGTGATACGCCTGAAATTAATTTTTGATCCCTCTCAAGCTCTTCGCTCCTTCCCTGTGTGGGCAGAAGGTGCAGCATCACTAAATCTTGCTCCCGCTGCATAAAATCAATATGGGAGCACGGAGTGGGATGCTGCCCCCCAGGCCGGGATGTCGCTGCTAAATCCTCACGGAGGAGGGATCGCAGCAGTGTCACGGTTGGGAGTAATCCCAGCGCGCAGGGGGTCTTATCGGGCAGAAATCACGGGGCTGGGGCAGCTCTGTGGCATTAACGCAGCTTTTCCTCGCTTGGCAGAGCGTTTATGGCTCCGTTTGGAGCGGTGTGGCATCACGCACTTTTCTTTAAATGCACGGGCCAGGCAGCTCGGTCCCAGCGCTGGGTCAAGGTCCGCAGCACCCACAGGGCGTCCCGAGGATTTTGTAAAAAAGAGCCTGTAGTGACAGGGCAAGAGGAATGGATTTGAGCTGACAGAGGGTCGGTTTAGACGAGATATTGGGAAGAAATCGTTTACTGTGAGGGTGGCGAGGCGTTGGCACAGGGTGCCCCGAGCAGCTGTGGGTGCCTCATCCTTGAAGTTCAAGGCCAGGTTGGACGGGGCTCGGAGCAACCTGGGCTGGTGGCAGCTGTCCCTGCCCTGGGCAGGGGGTGGCACTGGGTGGTGTTTCGGGTCCCTTCCAACCCGAACCATTCTGCGATTCCCTATGGGATTTAGGGTAGTGTGGACAGCCAGGGGGTTGCTCAAAATATTTTAGAGGCTGGAACCAGCTGCCACTGGTGCACTGGCGCACGTGGACCACCACGACACTGCCTGGACCCTCATCCCAAATCCACCCCAGCCCCCCGACACTGCCCCCCTTCTCCATCCCAGAGCTTTAATGGAGCTTTTCTCCCATGCGAGGAGCTCGGTGCCCTTTGCCTGGTCCTCGCCCCCCATCCCAGCCCCACTGGGCATCCCCCCCCAGTACCTTGTGACTGAAGGGGTGGCACTCGTCCCCCTCCTGCCCCAGGGGGGTGCACATCCGCAGCCCCCGCAGCCAGAGGCTGACGGCACAGCAGGTCCCACTGCCGCACTGGGGGTCCCGCTCGCAGGCCTGGGGAGAGGGACCACGGTGGGTTAGTGAGACCACCCGGGAAAGCATCGCTACCCCTCTTCTGGAGGGGGGGCAGTGGGGAAACCAGCCCGCACCAAGCTGGTTTCAAGCAGTTACAAGCTGCTGCGTGCAACCCCGGAGTGGGGATTTAAGGGAGGGGGATTTGCTGTTCCCAGCTCTCCCATTTGGGGTTTGGGGCAGGGCACAGGTTGGGTTGGGGGTGCTGGGGTTTGCAGGAGGTGGGGGGAAATCAGGAAAAGTTTGCAGCTGCCCAAGTGCCAAGTCAGAGCAGTGGCAGGGAGGGATAAACTCACTGACTGGACCCCCCCCCCCCCCCTTGCGTACACGTCACCCTTCTGAGCCTGCAAAACCTGGTGAATAACGCAGGTGCCCAGTGCTGGGGGGGTTATTAGCAGGGAGCAGGGTAACGCCAACAGCTCAGCCTCTCCCACCCAGGGAGGCGGCAAATGGAAAACGGTCACCTCTTCCCCCGGGATGGGGAAACTGAGGCACGGGTGGCACTGCTGCACCAGCTCACCACCACACCTGGAAGCCCCTGAGGGTGCTGAGGGAGAGGCAGACGGGGGCATCCCAAGCACCAAGCAGGTCCTGTCCTGCCCCCCCCGGCTCTGTTGGGCAACACCAGAGCAGCTCATCGCACCTCCAACCCCTTCTCTGACCCATTTTCCTGACGTCGGGTTGGCAGCATAAGAAGAATCGATGGGACTCACCCAACCCCCCTGGGGTTACCCCCTCCTTGGGGTACCTCGCTCCCAGGAGCTCCCCGCCCTAAATCCATTGCTCGAAATTGCAGCTGGGGAAAAAAATCAATGGATAGAGCACAATCTTGGGGTGCAGCTCTCTCACAGGGGGGCAATAAGGGGATTTTTGCAGAATCCTCCCTGTCCTGAAGGGAACCTGATTCTGCTTAAGCATCCAAAGTACCTCGTAACACCCAAATACCATTAAAAACCAGATCTCAGCAATGATGGACCCTCACCTGCAAATGCTGGGGGGGGGCGGATGGGGGCTGCAGGCAGCCAGGGCGCTGCACATCCCACCGCTCTCCTCTGGTTATGCAAAATGAGTCACTGAAGCCCTGGGAATAATTTCAAGAGCTGCTGGATCTATTGGGCTGTGGCTCCCCCCGACCTGGTGTATGTAGGGGTTGGGGGGGGGGGGGGGGGGGTGGGACATCCAGCCAAAAATCTCATGGGCTTGAAAGAAATAGGTCTGACTATAAGGGGTGCCTGGGAAAAAGAGGAGTCAAGAGCCAGCCCAAGTCAACCACTAAATTTCCATCGGTTGGGAAAAGCTGGGAGGCAGAGAGGCACCCGGGAGGCGAATGCTTCGCCTTGGTTTTAACCAGAACATTTTTTTCACTGCCAGGGGAAAAAAGGGGGAGGTTTGGCCAAGCTCAGCTCTGCTGAAAGCAGCATCTGGATTCCTGAAGCACCACAAACGCCTGATTCTGTCCCCCAAACTCACTGCTCCTCTTGCTTTTAGCATCACTCTTGGTCCAGCACCTGCTCAGCAGCACCGAGCTCCTGGCCACACCAAGCCCCAAGAGCCCACTAACACAGCAGGGTAAGCACCGTACCTGTCCTTTGCATTCCAAAGTTCCCCCCCTCTTTTAATAATTTCTCTTAATTTGGGAGGGAGAAAGACAACCTGGGGTGCTCAAGCCCTTGTCCCAACTGGGAACACGCTCTGGGGGATGCCCATTATGCCCATAAGATACAATTTTTTCCCATGCTGGAAAACTTCCTAAAATCCCTTGTTTCCCTGACACGGTGCTAGAAGAGAAGCAGGAGGAGCAGCCCACCCATACGACTTCACACGAGCTGGGGCTGGCTGCGGGATCAGCATCCACACATCTGAAAAATAAGTAAAAAACTGGGGGGGGTGGGGGGGTGGAAACAACCAAAGCCAACAGCAAAAGGGACCGATTCCTGCTTTATTTACCCCAACAACACAAAAATAAATCAACCTGCCAGGCTGGGGATGGAGCTGGCACTTACCCCGGTGATAATGGCGCAGGGGCAGGAGGTGAGGAGCAGGAGCAAGCAGAGGGTGTGCAGGAGCCAGCCCATGGTGCCACCGCGCTCTGCCGCAGCCCCGCGCCGCCCGCCCTATATAGCCCCTTCCAGCTCCGCCACCGTGGGGTCTGATGGGTTTTCCCCCTCCCCGATGATCTCAGAATAAACAGACGAGACGTGAATCTCTAATGGTATAAAAGAAATATTAATAAACCACATAGGAAAGGGAAAAAAAACACCCCGCACCACCCGCACCCGCGTCCCAGGGTTATTTTTCAGCTAAGCCAACACAGCTGGATTTTCCAGCTACACCTCTATATCCATATTTATCCTTGACGGGCGTACTTAAGAATTGAATTAAGAATTTGTGATTATTTAGCTAAAAGAAAACACAGGAATAAACTTAGCCTGCTACTTCTCGGCTCGTAAGAGCACAATGTGCAATAATGTGGCTCTGTGATAAATATCCTGTAGAAACCGAGACTTGGCTGCATTTATTTGGGAGAATAAAAGGCAGCAGAGAGGGGATAATATCTTTTTCAGTAATGAGGGTGTGTTTGAATCTGAATATAATGTGTAAATCTGTTGATTTATGGTTTGAAGTATATCCCCCATACCTCAAACTGCATTTGGTGCATCTCCTGGGAGCGCAAGGGAATAAGACCAGGGATTGCTCAAGTGGCTAAAAAGGCAGGAAAAGCTAGAAATACTGGCTTCTTCTTTAATTTGTACATCCTGAGGGGATGCGAGGGACAACATCCCAATGTGCTCGGGGATGGGGGGCCTTGACAAAAACACCCACTGGCCCCCACGGCCGCATCCATCAGGTGAGAGAGAAGCAAGAAACCTCTGAGCATCTGCGACGCTGGGGCTGTTCGCCACCCGCTGCCTCATCCCGTGCAGTGCCTTTGGGAGTCCAGCTATAAAAAAATAAAAATAATTAAAAAGTTAAATACCTTCCGTGGCCAGTGCATGGTCCTGGGCTCCCTGGATTTTTCTGGGACTCCCTGGACCAAGCTCCCAGCGCCTGCAAGCAGAGACCATGGCTAAGACGCTTTGCACAACAAGGGCAGGAAATAAAACTCCATTTTTTGTTCCCAAAAATAAAGCTGGGTTTGTAATTCTGACCCAGCAAGATGGATTTTTCCAGCCCTGGATAGCTAGGTAGATTGCTATCATCCCCATCACGTCAGGGCTCCTCACCAGCATTATGAATTTAGTCCTTCCTGGCTTTTCCTATCAGGAATAAACATCCCCAAGTCTGATTTTGGGGCTAATTCATGCCTGACTGGGTCCATGGGGACAAATTAGGGACCAGGAGCAGCTGGGGGGGCTTAGCCCCAGGGGGAAAACATGGCCCGAGGTGATGGGCTGGGATTTGAAATATGGGTTTGATCAAAGCCACGCGGTCTCATCAGACTTTTGTGTTCAATTTTTTTGGTAAAGTATCAGCCTGGTGCTAAATCATCTATTTAATTAGTTAAAAATAGCCCCGGCATTTCCCTGCCCGGAGAGCAGCACTTCTTTTGATGTGGCAGCTGTTCTGCTGCTTCGCTGAAGTCTCCTCTACCTGGGCTTGAATTAATTAATCCCAACTCTCCCCAAAATCCCTGTTTCCAGAAATCCTGCAGCCGGGAACGGTTCAGGAGAGGTTGTTGCAGAGAAGTTTCCTTGTGAAGGTGCTGATGCGACAGGGAGGATGCAGCCCCCATCCTCCATAGAGAAAATTTCTATTTTTGTCCTGCATTGCTTCCTAGGGCCGGGATGGGGGGTGGGGGGGGTGGGGACGGGTGGAATTCCACCAAAAAAAGGCAATATAAATCCAAGCTATCCCAGTGTGATAGGATGCAGTGGGGAGCACCGGGGCAGTCGGGGTCAGATGCTGCCTGGGAGAGCTCCCAGCTCAAGGAAGAAGAAAAATAAAATAGAAAATAAAAAATCCTGCTGCACTTTACTTCGCCCATCAATAATATTTTAATTTTTGGACCTGACAAGCCAAGATCTATCGCCAGGCGCAGTCGGGAACAGCTTCAGCCGGTACCTTATTAGCGCCGCAGAGCTTTGCCATGTACCCACCATAAATTACCTCCCACTCCTGCTGGCAGCGGGGCTCGGGTTTGGGGGGGCTCCTGGCACGGATGCTGGGCTGAGCATCGCTTTTAGCACCTCTCTGCCCCATGGGAACAGGATGGAGGTCCTGACCCCCCAACACCATATGCATGAATCCAGCGTGGTCCTTCTCGCTGCGAACATCGGGCTCCAGCCCGTGTCCCCGCATCCCCCAGCCTGCATCCCTCGGCGTGGTCCAGCTGCGAGGGGATGCTCTGGCTGTGGGGTGGGGGTTGCTGTTAAAACACCCCTTGAATTTCATCTTGCCATGCAAATCCTGAGTGGTGCTGGGTGGGGGGGAGGGAAATAGAAATAAAAAGTTGAAAGGTGGGGGAAAAAAAACCAAGTAAGAGCACTGATTGTGCCGCCTGCCCTGCAGGGGGGCAGGGGCTGGGTTTGCTCTCTGAGGGCACCAGGCCCTGTCCTGCATGCCCCCCCCCCCCCCCCGCTGCAAGGGCACCAGGCCTTGCCCTGCATGAGCCCCCCCTCTCTGAGGGCACCAGGCCTCGTCCTGCATGCCCCCCCCCCCCCCCCTCTTTGTGGGCATCAGGCCTTGTTCTGCATGGGCCCACCCTCCCTCGGGGCACCAGGCCTTGCCCTGCATAGGACACCCCCATCTTTATGGGCATCAGGCCTTGTCCTGCATGCCCCCCCCCTGCCTTTTTGAGGGCACCAGGCCTTGTCCTGCATGCCCCCCCCTGCCTTTTTGAGGGCACCAGGCCTTGCCCTGCATGCCCCCCTCCCATTTTTGAGGGCACCAGGCCTTGTCCTGCATCCCCCCCCCCCCTTTTTGCGGGCACCAGGCCTTGCCCTGCATGCCCCCCCCCCCCTTTTTGAGAGCATCAGGCCTTGCCCTGCATGCCCCCCCCCCCGTTTTTAAGAGCACCAGGCCTCATCCTGCATGCCCCCCCCTCCCCCTTCTCTTTGTGGGCATCAGGCCTTGTTCTGCATGGGCCCCCTCTCTCTGGGGGCACCAGGCCTTGCCCTGCATAGGTCACCCCCATCTTTACGGGCACCCGGCCTTGTTCTGCATGCCCCCCTCCCCCTTTTTGAGGGCACCAGGCCTTGTCCTGCATGCCCCCCCCCCCCCCCCCTCCTCTTTGTGGGCATCAGGCCTTGTTCTGCAAGGGCCCCCCCCTCCCTGGGGGCACCAGGCCTTGCCTTGCATCCCCCCCCCCCCCCTTTTTGGGAGCACCAGGCCTTGTCCTGCATGCTCTCCCAACTCTTTGTGGGCATCAGGCCTTGCTCTGCATGGCCCCCCCCCTCTCTGGAGGCACCAGGCCCTGCCCTGCATAGGACACCCCCACCGTTATGGGCACCAGGCCGTGCCCTGCACGTCCCCAGGATTAGGGGGTGGTGTGTGTGAGCCTGCAGCGGCTGCTTCACGGCAGGAAGCCCCGGGGGGGCTGCCGGAGGGACGGGGGCCGTTCGGGGCGCCCCCCCTCAGGGCGCCTTCGCGCAGCGAGGCCTTTTGGCCCTGCGGAGCCGCCGCCCGCGTCACGTGGGCGAAGCCGCTGCCGGGAGCGGCCGCGCGGGGCGGAAGTGGGGGCGGGGCCCGGCGGCATGGAGGGGACGCTGGAGCAGCACCTGGAGGACACGTACGGACACGGGGGGGGCCGGGACGGGACACGGGGGGCCGGGACAGGGCTGGCCGTGCGCCCCCAGGGCCGTGGGGGTGGCGGGGGTGGGGCTGGGCCGGCCCGAGGCCTGGCGGCGGAGGGGGGGCCCGGCCCTGACCGCCGCTGTCTCTCCCTGCCCCCCCCGCAGCATGAAGAGCCCGGCCGTGGTGGGCGTCCTCTGCACCGACTCGCAGGGGCTCAACCTGGGCTGTGAGTAACCGAGCGCCGCCGGGGGTGGGGGCACGGGGAGCTGCCACACTGGAGACCCCTAGCTGGAGGGCACCGGGCCCTGTCCTACTCGACCCCTCCCTGTTTGGGGGGTACCAGGTCTCGTCCTGCATGGCCCCCTCCCCCTCTTTGAGGGCACCAGGCCTTATCCTGCATGGCTCCCCCCTCTCTGAGGGCACCAGGCCATGTTCTGCAAGGGCCCCCCCCTTTTTGAGGGCACCAGGCCTTGCCTTGCATGGGCCCTCCTCTCTTTGTGGGCACCAGGCCTTGCCCTTCATGGGCTGCCCCCCCCCCCCCCCCCCCCATTTCTGAGAGCACCAGGCCTTGCCCTGCATGGGGGCCCCCCTCTCTGAGGGCACCAGCCCCTGCCCTACTGTACGTTTCCCCCCCCTGCCCTGCCACCCTTGGGTGTCCCCAGGCCCCCCCCAGCACCCACCTGCCCCAGGGTGCTTGGCTTCCCCCACACACCAGAGGAAAGCTGAGCTGCCTCTCCCTGCCACTGGAATTCTGGCTTTTTGGTGTTTGAGGGCAACAGTCTGTGGAGACCCTGCATCAGCCCACGGGGGAGGCAAAGGGGCGCAGGCAGGAGCAGCCCCCCTTGGTCCTGAGGGGGGGCTAAGCTGTCATGGCACGCGTGGCTTGTCTCCCACCTCTCACAGGCCGAGGAACCCTCTCGGATGAGCATGCTGGCATCATCTCCGTCCTCGCCCAGCAGGCAGCCAAGCTCACCTCCGACCCGACTGATACGCCCGTGGTGTGCCTGGAGTCAGACAGCGGGTGAGTTTCAAGCCTGGGGGTGTTACTTTTCCCCCCTGTTTGCCTTCACCCCTCCCCATCCCTCCCTGGGGTCCTCCTCAGAGTCGGATCCCTAGAGCAGCGGTCCTCATCTTGGGTTAAACTGGCAGCCGTGGAGGAAGCCCCATCTCTGAAGCCACAGGGGGGGCGGCAGTCACTGCGACAGGCGTGTGAATCATTAGATTAGTGGGACCTCAAGAAGCAGGAACTGTAAAAGCAGAAGGAAACCTTTCAGGGCAGGGTGGTTACTGCAGCTCTGTACTTCCTCCACGTTTGGGGTCCCTACAGATAATAAATCCCATGCTGTAGCCAGCCAGTGTGGTGGGCAGAGTCTTCTCCAGCACCGTTCGTGGGAGGGGGCGGGAGAGACGCAGCAACCCACAGGTCTAGCACAGAGCTGGGGGTTGCTGCGGCCACTGAATGATGCCCTGCCCAGCTCCCCACCCCCATCAGCTCCTCCTCAGCACAGCTGGCCCCTCAACTGCCTCAGCCCTTTTCTTGTTCTAGGAATATCATGATCCAGAAGCATGACAGCATCACTGTAGCAGTGCACAAGCTGGCATCCTGACCCTCGGGAACCTGTGCAGCACTCCACTCCCACCTCCGGCCCAGCTCCTCCTCACTGGACAACCACTTTCCTCTGCTGCTCCAGCGCAGAATGTGCTTGTAGTACCAAACCTGGGCTGATGGCTCTCCCTCTCCACTTAACAGCTTCTGTGCAGCTATCGGGCTCTCCAACTCACATTTTAGTACTTGTGCTGGTGAGGGTGAAGTGTGGGTCACTCACCAAGCTTGTGTAATCATCAGATACTACAAGGTGTATGTGTGGCGTGGCCTTATTTGTTGGAGAAATCAATAAATGACCTGCAAAAACACATCTTTGCTTCTCTTTGCTCCAGTGTGAAAACTGTGCTCGTTGCTTTGCCTTGTTTCCAAAGCCAGGCAAGGCAGCTTCTCCCAGTCGCTTCCTCATTAGCATTTCTCATGAGGAATATTGCACAAAAATTTGAGTTAATGGAGGCTCCTCCAGTAGAAAAGGTAGACTTTCTGAGGAATTTCTCCTAGGAAACGTTTACCCTCCTCTAGTTAAACGTTCTGTGTGAGAGTTACTTGCTTACTGCACCCTGGATTGAAGTTCAAACCTATACATGCTGGCCTGCCCCCTCCCTCTGTGAACTGTAAATGAGTGTTGACAACATCCTCACAAATCCAGGCCTCTCTCCCTCTTACAGATTTGAGCATTTCAAATGTTGTAGGGAAACAACCCTGCAAAAAGGCTTTCCCTTTGAAAAAATGCTGCACTCGAATTCTTCCTGTGTGTAAGGGAATAAAAAGGAGCTAGCCTGCAGCTGTCCTCACACGTGGAAGGGAAGCTTCACAGCGGAGCATGAGCTAAAAAGTTGTGCTGGGTCAGAGATAAAACAACATTCACGCTACTTTGACTTTACTACTAGGAGCAGCTCCATTTATCAGCGATGTTCAGAGTCTTGCAGTTGTTGCTGCATATGAACCAGGCAGTTGGGATGAGCCCACCCTGCGTGGCTGGGCTCTGTGCTCCTGTCCAGGTCAGCGTTGATTCTGCCCTGACAGCCTGGCCCCAGCAGCAGGAGTTGGTGCTTTTGAAGGGGTCCTCCTCCCCCTCTCCCCAACAGCTCCCTTGCGGAGCTGGGAGCAGCTGGAGCTCCGGCCATTCAACAGCTCCCAGTGCAGATGCTGCACCAGATGCTGCTGCCAGCACCAGCACCCCCAGCCCCCACGTCCTTCCAGCCCTTAAACCGTACTCGCTGCAAAAATCATTCCACTTCAATAAAAGCGTCGCGCGCACACTCGAATTCCTACTATAGGGAAAGCTCCTCCGTAGGCTCAGATATATCCTGGGCTCCTCCGGTAAGATGGAGCATTGCCTCCTCTGCCAGGGGAGGGGAGCAGGGATCGATATCACCATCCTACAGTTTTATCTGACCTCAGGAACGCGGTTGGGGTGACAGGTCAACCGAAACGGGCGGGGGGAGGAAGCGTGAGGGCTGTATTTACCCGGCAGTTTGTGCATATTTACAATAGAGGCACGGAGCCAACTCAAATCCTGCTCAACTACCAGCTCTGCTCAAGAGCTGCTCTGCTCCAGCTGCTGAGCATCTTCAGGCTGGAAAGCCTAAAGCTTTCCAGACTTATCCCCTCCTAAATGACGCCGCTTCCCAGGCCGAGGGCTGCGCAGCAGAGGCAGGACAGGCAGGGATGGGGCTCCGCTCCCCGCCACCAGCAGCCCCAGGCTTCGCTTCAGTCCACCATTGCCACCTACTGCTCTGCTCAACGGCTGGCGAGACCCAGGGCTGTGCCTGCAGCTACAACCCTCGCAGGCTTCCCCTCCTCTTTCCTCCCAACAGGATTTCTGCTCCCAAAGCCCTGGGTTTCCTGCTGCCGGCTGGGGAAGGGGAGGGACTCCTGGTTTTGCTCCCAGTAGCGGAGGAGGACGGGCTCTGCCCACCCGGCCCTGGTGGTGCCGGGCTCCATGTGCCGCTTCGGGGCTCCTTGGGAAGGACAAACACCTTTGGCCTCACCAGCACGGAGTGAAGGACCAGACTTCGGGCTGCCAGGTCAGGAAGGGGGGATTTAGCCTCTGGAGTAAATGAAGAGACGATTCCTCTTTGCAATCCACCATTGCGGGGCGGATTTTCCGGCATGCAGCAGCAAGGCGGTAAGGAAAAGCTTCAGGTTCCTCAGCAGGACCCTGCCGCTGCCAGACGGGATGTTCCCGCTGCACAGGACGGGTGAGAGGATGGAAGGGAGCCCAGCAGGGAAGGATGGGGTAGGGAGAACTTCCCACAAGAGCTCCAAGCTGGATACAGACAGACGGTGCCCCCCTGGCTTCTGGCACAAACCAAACCAAACTATCAATGCTCGAGCGGCAGGAAGGTGCTTGTCCCTTGAAATGCATTAAAGTCGAAGTGGTTACAGTAATTTGCTGGGAAAGAGAAAGGATATTAAACTGTTTTCAGGCAGTGATAACATGCAACTTAACATCTGTTGGCAAAAAGGTGGGGAAAAGCTTCGCTCACCCTCACAAGCTGAATGCAAAATCCCGGTGCCCACCCTGTTAACAGCCAAGAGGCTCCGGGGTTCCCAGGCAGGCGATGCCTTCACGGGAATGGTTTTTCAATTGAAACAGCAACAGAGCAAGTTGTTAACGTGTTCTGAAATTCTCTTCACCAGGAGAAAGAAGGGAGGAAGAGCCGGAGGCTCTGGCAGCCGGGAGGAGCCCAGGCGCCGCGGACGGAGGGTGGGCATGGGGAGTGGTGCTCCACTTCTTCCTGGTAAGCAGAGAAGGGACCCAACCGAACCCTCCCGGCGCTGGGGCGGATGGAAAACCTCGAGTCCCACTCACAGAGAGGAGGGGACAGGCTGATCCCACCGGGCTAAGGGTGCTGCACCGAGTGCCATCGCCCGTTCCACAGGGGGCCGAGCACAGACACACACCTTCCCTATGGCAATAAGGTGACTTTCCCTGCTGGTGCACAGCACCGCGGTGGTGTCAAGCCCCAGAGGGGTGTCTCGTACCTTTAGGAAGGGCATCCCGGGGCAGCGGAGGAGCGGAGCTGCGATAGGTCCCAGGGACCGACTGCAGGAGCGGCACAGGGCGCAGGCAGCACACACACACTTGGCTGCTCTCTCCCGGGAAGACCGGGCATCTTGCCACCACTTAAAAGCACTATTTCTCCACGCTACAGGCTTTAATAGCACACACCATCCTCCCAGCAGTGATGAAGACAATGCCATCTCCCAGCTAGGAAAGCTGGGAAGAGCAGGACAGCTTTCCCCATTCCCACTCCATCCGAAGTAACGCGCTGCCAATCATTAACCGCCCGCTACCGTGGAGGAGGCAGAGTTAAAATTAAGGACACAAAGCGTCCTTTGGCCCCGTGGCAGGACAAGCCTGGGAAACTGCACCGGCTAATGTCCATCCCCAGTTCACACAAAAGCTTTGAAGAGTCCCTTAAAATGAAACCGCAGCCTGGCCACCGCCAGGCCACCCTGCTGATACTCTCCCAGAGCCACCCCCACCCCCCAGTTAATGTGTCCCAGTCAGTTTCTCCCGCAACCCAACAAGTTAACCACACAAGAAAAGCAGAAGGAAAAGCTTTTCCTGCCCCTGACCCCTGCGGCATCTCCCCTCCTTCCAACGCAGGTCAACGTCCTCGTGATAGGGATGCTCAAGACCTTTGGGATTTTCTTCGTGGCTTTCCAAGAGGAGGTGGGGGGCTCCTCCGAGCAAGTCAGCTGGATCGGCTCCATCATGTCCTCCCTGCGCTTCCTCGGAGGTGAGCCGGCATCTCTAAGGACTGGGGCAGCACTTCAACCTCAAACCCATTTGCTTTGATATAAAGGGCCCCAAGGACGCTCTGCGGATCCCATTTCCATCCCAGACTCTGCAAGCTGGACACGGCTGGTACCCACACGTGTCTTAGCGGGAGCGTGGTGCAAGGATGGGGATCGTGTGTGTCACATCACACTGTAGCGGGTTTATCACGTACATCCAGAGCAAAACCTCCCCCTAACACCGGTATTATCGCCTCCGACAAGCCAGCTGCTGAGCAGTTCGCAGTCACTGAGCATGGAGTGCATTAGGCTCACAGGATCACGCAGGTCAGAAAAGACCTTTAAGATCCTCAAGTCCAGCCAGGAACCCCTAACGTTGCCAAGCCCACCACCAAACCGTGTCCCTCAGGGTCACAGTTTTGCTAGATGATGCAGCTTTCTCAGGACATCTGAAAGTTTGGGCTTCGATTCCTTCCCCTGCCCTGTCCCCCGAGCTCCCAGCAAGGTCTCTTGGCTGCTCTCCTGAGCATTAGCCCATCCCAAATTTCTTGTCACTCCCTCCCTCCCACGGTGGCATGTGGACCATTTGCCGGGGCACCAGATGCACCGAGCCCCGTGCAAGCCCCCAAGCCCCCAAGCCCTGCAGAGCAGCGTTTGCCACCCTCACCCCGAGATGTTCTCCTTCTTCTCCCCTCCAGCCCCGCTCGTGGCCGTGGTCTGCCGGAGGCTGGGCGAGCGGCCGACCTCCATCATCGGGGCCGGCTTGGTCGGCGGGGGCTGCCTGCTCAGCACGCTGGCCACCAGCGTCCCCTTCCTCTGCGTCTCCATGGGACTTCTCCTGGGTGAGCAGCCTGCGACGCGCGGGCGGGCAGGGATTTTCCTGGGCACCACCAGTAAAAGCAGCTCCTTTACCGTTACACCAGGCACCCTTTCACAGTAAAACATGCCCCGCTCCTTTCTAGACGTGTGAAACCCCAAAGCTCCGTGCTCAGGAGCATAAAATACCAATTCCAACATGCTAGTCCCAACTAACCTTGATTTTTTTTTCCCGGACCTAACATGAATCCTGACCTTTTAAAATCCCTTGCTAAAAGCACACATCCTCAAAACATCCAGATACTAAATACCACGCATGAAATCTTGTTTCTGCTGGTTGCAACAGCGCAAGTCCCCCCCCACTTCCAGCCCACCAACCCCCCCCGAGCAGCCCCACTACGCAGGCAACGAGCTTGGGGTGGCACGGCTTTGAATCCCTAGAGCTCGCGACACCAAGCAGCCACTTTTGGGGCACAAACCTCTTCTTTCTGTCCCTTACCCACAGGTGTGGGGTTCGCCTGCCTGTACCAGGCGGCGGCAGTGATGACGGCCAAGCGCTGCAGGACACGGCTGGCTTTCTCCAACGCCATCGCCCGCTCCGGGATGGGGCTGACGTTTCTGATAGCGCCGTTCACTCAGCTGCTCATCGATTTTTACGGCTGGCAAGGTGAGCGCATCTCCCGTTTATTCAAATCCATCAGCACTGAAAGGGCGTGTGAGGACATCTGGGCAGGGTAAGAGGCTCTTTTTTAGAATTGGATGCGCCGAGGAACGGCTCTGCCTCCTCTAGGATAGTTTGGGGACATGATGTTAATCATTAAACACTTCATCAGTCATTAAAGTCAGAGTCAAAACAGAGACCTCAGAAGCCAAAAGCAAAACTGAAAATCCCTACTGCACTGTTTCAAGCCACCTGGAAGGTCTGTCAGGCGTAATGGACTTCTAATGAGGGAAAAACAAACAAAATTCCCAGATCCCAAGGGTAGCTCAGGATTTATTGCATGCATCCGTGTGGAAGGGGCTTCCCGCTGGAAAACCAGGAATAAAAGCTCCTGTAACACACCTCCTCCTTACGGCACAGCTTTCGCCGCGTTCAATGCAAACTACCCCCTGTTCTAAAAGATCATTTCCTACTGCCTCTCCCCTTGCATCCCAAGGAAATTGCACCTTCTCTCTTCCCTCAGGTACCCTCCTGATTTTTGGAGGCATCATGTTAAACCTCGTGCCTTCCAGCATGCTGCTGCGACCCGTCAGCACCCAGCCGCCTCAACGCTGCTCTGCTAACGACCAAGACGGTGGGTTTTTGATGGCAAAGAAGGATTCAGACACCCTCGGTGGATGCTTAGATGAAACCACTCGTGCGGAAACACGGCTCTGCAGTGCGCGGGACCTTTCTGCCACGGAGGGACTCATGACGTCCCATGGCAGAGATGTTTCTGGTCCAGGAAATACATCTGCTTTGGGAAGGCTTGAGAAGTCGCCCAAGGACAGCTGCTCACCAGAAATAGCCACCGAGGCCAAGAGAAGCCACCCATCCCTTCCAGCGACCGAAAAAAAGAATTCACAGCCTCTCCTCGACTTCTCCCCGCTGAAGGATCCCATCTTCTGCATTTTCACGTGGTCTTTTTTGTTCAGCCACTTGGCTTACTTTGTGCCCATCTTCCACCTGGTAGCAAGAGCCAAGACGCTGGGCATCAGCAGCATGGATGCCTCTTACCTCATCTCAGTGGCTGGTAGGCAAAAAGAATCTTTTCAACCCATTTATAATTACAATGAGACCAAAACAGAAAAGAAAAGCAACACACATCTTGCCAAGAAATAGTCCCAAATACATCCTAGAATAAATCTTCATGGAAAAGGTTTAGCTCGCAGCCCTTGCCCCCCTTCTGTATATATAGCGTCGCCTTCTGTACATGTACAAAGTCGCTCTCACATGGTGGGTGGTTCTCTCAACCTAACCTACATGATCCCCCATCGCTGCACCCAACACACACACGTTTCCAATTACATAGGTGCTATCTGTCCTCCTAAAGCCTTCCCACCACCGTTCCTGCTTTGCTTAAACCCACGAGCCACAGACATCCGGAGCCACCCTGCATTCAAAGACCTCCCATTTGATCCAGGAATGTGTGCAGAGAGAGAAAAATTCAGTATGGGGGGGGAAAAAAAAAAACACATTAACTTGCATCTAGCTATTTGGATTTGGCACGTTCACCCCTGAGAGGGAGAAAAAAACCAACCTACAACCCCCCCAAACCCAAACCCATACCTGATTATAAGCAGGGATTAACACTAAAGTCGCATTGGGTTAAGAAAGCAGCTCCAACCTCAGTCATCATCAAATATTTTATTGTACAAAAATAAATCTTACTTCTACACTGCTGTATAATATTTAGAAATGACATACGCTGTCAAGGCATCCAAAAGGAGAGTGCAGCAATGAATCTGACATTTTGAATTAAGAGTAGGAGGGACACAGCGGTCAGCAAGATATTAGCTGGCAGCGAGCACTCCTCTGATCTTTAGTTCATAAAAATGTATCCAGAAATGTAATAACCAAGTATCAAAAGTTTGCTGAGCCTTTAGAAATAATGCCAGGCTTCTGTACGCCTTTGCTTCTTTATAAAAATTAAAATGTCATAAGCATATTTCTGCTCAATATTCTGCTTTTTCTCTGTCTTGAAAAAGAGATCAAACAGCGAGCTTATTTTCACTGAAGGGCATTTCAGAATTTTCTGCTGAGTGCACAGCCCTTAATTGAATTTTTACAGACCACTTTGGTGCACCCACAGGCACTTGGCAACAGCAGGCACCGAGGTAAAGAAAAAAAATAAATAATAGCATGAATTTTACAACAGGCTAAAAATGCCTTCTCGTGTAACTTCCCAGCACCTCGGCCCTTTGTGGTCACGCTCTTAGAGCGAGCGGCAGGTGGAATTGGGAGGCGTTTCAGAGCGGAGCAGTGCAAAAGAGGAAAAAAAAAAAAAAATTAAAAAAAATTCTTCTTTGAGGCTCCGGTGAACTCCTCTTCCCCCCAGGCATCACAGAGACTGTCAGCCAGCTGCTCTCGGGCTGGGTCGCCGACCAGAACTGGACCAAGAAGTATCACTACCACGTGGCTTACCTGGTCCTGGGTGGCATCACCAACCTGCTCTGTCCTCTGGCCACCACCTTCCCCTTGCTCATGACCTACGCGGTGGCCTTCGCCATCTTCTGCGGTGGCTTCATGGCTCTGATCCTCCCTGTGCTGGTGAGTAGGAGATTTCATTCAAAAAAAAAAAAAAAAAAAAAAGACACAGTAGGTGGCATTTCCCACAGTATTCCAAAATTATCCCAACCCCCTTTCATGAAGGCAAATTACCCCGGGGCTGCTGCAGACCTGCACGACAGGGCTCTGCCCCCCAGCCTGCCCACTCTGAGCCCCACATCTCTCCCAACCGGGATCCATGGCCCAGATGCAACAGAAGCATTGGGAGCTCGTTGCAGATTTTTAACGACCTGGCTCTGCTAATTGCCTTCCACATCCTCCTTTCCGAAGGAGACTGCTCCAGCTCACAGGAGCCACAACGAAGCCATTCATTGCCTAATGTTAAGACAAGAGGGTTGAGCCTATCTGCTCCCCATCCCAGAATTATCTTTAACATGCACAGCTCGGTTATGGCAGGATCCGGAGAAGGAGGCATCGTTGTAATTTGGCATTTCTTCCTGGGAAATAATTCAGGAGTTGAAAATACCTTCCCCAAAGCCTTAGCAGCATGACTGCTTTCAGGAGATGCCCAAGCCCTGGAAGGCAGAAAAGCATCTCGCATCCCGGTAATTTCTATGCTGGCCTTAAGGAGGCAAGCGGATTCCGGGCTGGATCAGACCTACAGGTGCAAAGTTGTTTCAGAGGAAACTCCCCAGGGGAGAAAAAAAAAAATCTTAGTAAATAATAATAATTAAAAAAAAAAAATCAATCCCTTGTGCTTGCACGTTCTCCTGAATTCAATCAATAATGATGCACTTTGTTTGACGAATAGGTAGATCTTGTGGGTGTGCAAAAACTCCACAGCTACTTGGGGTTTGCTGCTTTCTTTGCTGGGATAGCAGCCGTCGGCGGCCCTCCACTAGCAGGTAATTCTTTTAAAAGTTATATATAATATATACCCACTGCACGCATCCAGGGATAAACCGTGGCTGGTTCATTCTCCTGCCCATATGCATTCCAAGGATGGTTTTTCTGTCCAAGTGGGAAAAAAAAAAACAACAAAACAACAAACATATTTCAATTTGCAGCAATTTATCTTTACAGACAGGCGCTATTTGTCTCGTGAATTTGCAAAACACAACTAGCAGTTTGGAAAACAGCTGCGTGGATAAAAGGCAGCTAAACCCCAGGGGCACCTCTTAACCCTGACCACAGCAGAAGAGCAACGACCACGTTTACCGTGGATTTTACCCCAAGTGGGGTGTTACAGCACTGAACCCGGAACAGAGGGACTGGAGGGGAGACAGGGGGAGGCAGGTACGGCAAGGACGGGCTCAGCAGCAGTCCCACCAAGCAGAGACACTGAAATATAAGGAGAAGCCTCAGTAATCTCGTTGTTGAAGAAGATTACACAGCTCAGCCCCAGGAGCTCCTGGGCCCAGAGATAAGGAGGACAAACAGCCTTTCCTCCTCTTTCTCTGCCAGAAAACCAAGGCAGTCTTGAGTATCTGGCAGATTTCAAGCGCTTAGAAGTCAGCCTCCAGTCTCTGCTTATGAGCAAGGGACTTGTTTTCGTAAACCATCTTGGCCAGGACAAAGCTTTTCCTTCCCCGCTGTCCCTTTAGCCATACCTCACTGCTGGAAACAGGATTGGAGCTCTTCCTAGGTCCTCATGATGCAAACAAACTAGAAAAAGCCGCAAGGTCAAACGCCAGCGTGAACAACGCCCCATCACCCACCTAGCAAACGTAGCCTGAATAAATTAAGAACAAGTTGCCAGCTTTTATTGCTCCGTGCCCTCCGCTGCCCCACGCCTGCAGGGGTGCTTTGCTCGAAGCTCCCAAGGATTCTGCAAACACCAGCTCCGTGCAAAGTTTTAGCGATGCTGCTGTACCACGAGCGCGGGGGAAAATTGATTTCCCCAATCGATATTTCTAGGTTGGTAAAACTCTGTATATGGATGCAATTTCGAGCAACCAAAGCGTTTCATTGACAGGGTGCTTTACGCTGTGACGGTGATAGATGCCCTACAGGGGACACGATCTCTTCTGCTGATAGAAGACAGACGTCCACCAGAAAGCAACACCCCCACCGCAGTAAATCCCCTGACGCGGTAAAATCCAGTTTGAAGAGAGCTAAAGAACTTGGCTACCTCTTCTCCATGCATCACGTACGCTGAGATAGCAGTTAGACTTTCATCCGCTTCCGATATATTTTCGCTAATTGGAAGCCGTTTGCTTTCTGCCAGCGCTAGTCCCCCTTGCCACGCAAACGCCTCTGAGTTTTGTGAAGCAAGCAGGTTTCCTGCAAAAAGCCTTAGACAGAAATCGGTCTTCTTAATCCTGGTGGGATAAATAAAGGCCACGCAAAGCCAAGAAGCAAAACTCCGTCGGATCCGTCTCACTGTAGGGCAGAGTGAGAGGGAAACGATTCCCAGTTCAGGATCGAGGTTTGTGATCCCAGATAAATTCTGCAGTTTTCTCTTCCAATACAGCTGTCCTAAGCGTGAAAACCAAATGTGACCAGAACCTACTGATTACCCCAAGTGTCCAAACGCATCAGCTCCTTTCAAAACACGCAACAAGATCCCAATGCCGTGTGAGACCCTGGGGTTCAGTGCCTCTGACTGCTGCTGGCCTCCCCAAAACCTTGACTTAATTACAATTTTATAAAACTCCGGGATTTTTATGCAGCGAAACCCAACAATGAGAACTGCAAAGGTTAAAAATGCTTATTTTGCGTACTAGAACAAAGCCTGACCACAATGGAATGAAAAGGTGACTTACCTGCAAATCTGTTTCACTAAAAGCCCTTCAATCCAGAGGCAGATGGCCCGACCCAAAGCCCAGGGTGACAAGTTTGAAGGTTCCTTCACAGCTCCTCACCTGCCAGCACTGCTGGGTGCTTCTGCCACGCTGAGAAAAAAAACCCACCCAAACCAGAACAAGACAGAATAAACACTATTTCAGCAAGCCATCAGCAAGCTAAGGAGAGAAGAGTCCCTTCGACTTCCATAAGCAGCACAGATCAGTCGCTCAGACTGCAAAAGAAATCGAACCAACGACGTAATCCAAAATTACAAACCAGATTCCAGCAGCCAGGGCGCAAACGCCAGCCCCGGCAGATCTGGGTGGTGAAGGGGGAGAGGACACAGTGGTTTGAAAGCTCTGCTGGTACACGGACTTCGACGCTCTCATCTAAATTTTTTCCTGCATCCTCACACTAGGTGCTGCTAATTAGGGTGTCAGGAACACGCAAAACGCTCGATTACGGACGGGCAGCACAGTTCAAACAGCCTGACCGCAGCCTGCAGCACCAGTGTGCGCCGCGGACGGTTAGTGTGGAACACTCAGGGATTTACCAGCGTTGCTTACAAAACTGCTGCTCCGCTGAAGTTTGCACACCGTGAGCTTCCAATTCAGCTTCTGCAGCAACGATAATTTTATTTTTTTTTTGGAGGGTGAGAAGTGGGGGCACAGACACTGTGCTTTAAAAGCGCTTTAAAAGGCTGGGGTGTGATGCAGTGGAAGGTGGTCGCTGTGCTGCCAGCGAGGAGGCAAGGCTGGTCTTTCAGTGCTAAAAAAACCTAGAAAAATTTAAAAATACCCGAAGGATATTTAATAAATAAGTTAAATAAATCAGAGCTCAACTGGAGCACTCTGTCCTACAGACCTTACAAACGACTGTGTTAGCATCCCTGCTCCTGTCCAAATCCCAGAAACTTTCAGACAGCAGGAACAGATCCCACCTTGGTGGGAACAAGATCCCACCTTGGAGAATAAACCACTCCGCAAAAACCTACAGGTCCCAGGAGAGCCACCCACGTCACCAAGTCCGGCACCATGGGATCCTCCTTTCCAACAGCGCGCTCCATCCTTGCCTGCACCGTGGCTCACACTATCCCTGAGGAAAAAAAAAGTAAAAAAACCAACAGAGCTGAAACACCCCTGAGAAAGACACGAGCCAACAGAAACTGGAAGCGGGGCAGAGCGAAGCAGCCCGCAGCTTTCCCTCTGTTTTATAAAACCTTCCTGCTGCAACGTAAATCTACAGCAAGGGAATGTCACCCCCTCCGCTTTGTCACAGACCCCCCCCACGTTACCAGCCCTGTTCCTTTCCCAACCCAGAGCTCGCAGGGAACAGCGGCAGCTCTGCTCCCACGCAGCGAGACCGGCATCTTCGGGGACCACGTTATCCCCCCTCCTAACCACAGCTGCTCTTAAGAATTCCAAATTTGGGCCAGATGGTGCAAGTTCACGGAGGAATTCCAGTTTATGCCAGCAGAAGATCTGGCTCAGCTGCAAACCCACCCCAGATACCCACCATCCCGTGCCAGATTTGGGAGTAAATTAAGGTTTTTATTACGTGCAGCAGCAACTCCCGTGGCTTTGTATCTTTTAGATTCAAATGGATGAATCACCCGCTTTGAAAATGATTGTCTAGACACGAGATGTTACGCCATAACTAAACAAAACACTTCAAGGTCATTTTAAAAGGTGACCTGCTCTCCTTGCAGATTCCAGAGCCTTTATGGAATGTAGGTTTTCCTTTTAAGTGCTCACAAAGTTACTTTTAAGTGAGTTTGCTTCCAGCTCCTGGCCCGGGATCTCTCACTTTAGACAGTTGTATTAAACTGGGGCTGCTCACGAGAAGGCGATGCTGGAGAATCTGGAGTTTGCAGCCCAGATGTTGCAAACACCAACACATGCAAGTCATCTCATTAGCCCAACGGGATCTCCCATCTGCCGCAGCAGCTACTTTTGGCCCACTTATTTAAACAGGAAAAAGAGCCAGGGATTAAATCAATCAAAATTAAGACCCGTGTCCGCTATACGGATCAGGAGAATTTAGCTCTGGGAAGAACGACCTCCAAGTCTGCCTGTTGCACCAACGGCAACGGCCCGAAGCATCCACATAAATGCTGCACAGCAGCAGACATACGAGAGGTTAAGATAATTCAAAGAAAATACCCGAGGAATTCTTAAATAAGAACACACATCCTTTGCTTCCCGCCCACCTCCCCAAAAGATTTATTATTTTTTTTTTTCGGTGAGAAAAATCCAACAGCTTTAATAACAATCTTTTCTCCTGCAGGGTGGCTGTATGACTACACGCAGACATATGTCTGCTCTTTCCTCTTCGCTGGAGCCTGTGCTCTCGTCTCACCTATTTCGTTCTTCTTTGAGCCCTCAGCCCAGAAATGGAAGCTAAAAAAAGCCAACCTGAGCAATGGCCCCAGGCTCGGCTGAAGCAATTCCTCGGTAGGAATCTTAAAGGATGCTCTTTGGCTGCATCTGTGGTTCGAAAGCGATCGCCAGCACAGACCTGCTGTACTGGGGAAACACGAACAGCAGCAAAAATGAAAATAGGGATTTTTAGATGACAGATTCACAGTTTGCATATCTAGATTATTTCTCCTGCACGCGTGATTAAAGCCATCTGAGAAATACATAGTGTAAAGCATTATTTGATGGGACAAAAGAAGTCCTGCAGCCCCAATGGACGTGGGCTTCCCTTCGACTCTGCTCCTGAGCCGTGTCTTTCTGTATCCCAGCCTGTATCTGTATCCGAGTCTGCCAGCTCGGCATCGCAGCGGCAGAGCCCCCCCGGCCCCCCCATCCCCCCAGAGAGCAAAGCTGACTCACCTCTTGGCACCAGGCAGCCCAGGACCTCCAAAGTGCCAAACCCCAGCAGGAGGTTTTAGCTTATTCTATTCGGATATAAATAATTAGCCCCCGGGAGGGATGCGAGGACAGAGGCAGTACAGGGAGATAAGGATTAAACTTCCGTGAGGATCCAGCCGTTCCACCAAAGCCTCTTTTTCTGCGAGAAGGATGCTGCAGCACGGCCACTCGCTCTCCCAGGCACAGTGTTATTTGCCACAGCACAGAGGACCTGGAAGCAAACCCAATTCTAATTAAAGCCAGTACCACAACCCAGCAAGTTGCAAGATCAGACCCAGCTCTCAGGCTCCTCTCCCCTCCTCCCCACCCTCCCAACCACCCAGCAATCCCCTGGGATTCCACGAACGCACAAAGACAGCTTCCAGAGGTAGGCAGCACCGCTGAGCCTGTGTTCAACCAGCACCCTACGGATTTAATCCGGATGGGCAACGTGGAACACTGTTCCTTTGATCCTCTTGTCAGTAGTGAGATCGCAATTTTTTGCATTATCACCAGGTATTTTAAATTATTACATGGATCTGGCATACGATAAGGGGTTTACATGCAACCATCCCAGCCACTGGCACTGACTTTTTTTTTTTCCCCTCCCCTTTTTTTAAAATACCAAACTGTCAAGTTGTTTCCCCTATAGAAACACTCCTAACTGTCAAATGGGTTATCTCGAGCACGGAATTAAGTGGTCTATATTTAATAAAAAGCTACAAAACATTACAGCGGTATTAAGAAGCTAAAATATTGCCAC
Source organism: Falco naumanni (assembly GCF_017639655.2). NCBI lineage: Eukaryota > Metazoa > Chordata > Aves > Falconiformes > Falconidae > Falco > Falco naumanni. The sequence goes on from NC_054070.1 coordinate 713,001, forward strand.
AGGCAAGAAAGTTTGCTCGCAGATAACGGGTCAAATTCCGCAGTTGCACAACTACACAACGCCAAAGAAACTAGAGCTGCTTAAACAAGGGGAAAATTTAGCCTTGAATTTGCAGTAGATGGGCAACATCAGAGCTACAAAATGGTTAATTTTTCAGGTGCTAATTCACGGTCTGAACTCCTGCGGGAATCCGCAGGCAGCCAGCGCTTCCCCAGTTGTCCTTTTACACCACATCACGCACAGTATGCCCGTCAGCTGCACCAGTTAGTATCTGTACCCACCACAGGATCTCTAGTGGGTTATTTTCTGAGCCACTGGGGTTTAAGGATAAGACGAGTATTTAAGAAGCGTTTAAAGCACTGGGAGTTGGAGAGGGGCGAGTGGGCACGGTGTGATTTGGCTTAAGCCAGTCCCACACGAAGCCTTCAGCTGAGACCTTCGGTAGCAGGGATGAAGCTTTTATTTGCAAATTTGGGTTTTCACCTCTTGAAAAGTTACAGTTCATCGCTCTCCTGCTGAACAACTTAAAGACGACCAGCAGCGCTGCTTTGCTGTCCTAACAGGAACTGTTAGGAACACCGGGCTTCGGGTTTTCCAACCCAAAAAACTTAAACTCCCCTCTTATTCTGCATCTTTTTAACAGGTATTTGAGCTCAGCAGTGATTTTCGCTATTAACAGCGTGAGACCCAGCGACTAAAGCAACGTGGGGATGAAGAGCAGCCAATACACCACAGCTTCGTCCCACTGCTCTTGCTCCACACGATTTATAGCACCTATCGCCATGCTCTGATCTCTGCCTCTCCCTGTAAATAAAGCCACTCTGCTCAACACCATCTGCCTTTCAGCGCCAGCCCTGTTACATCTTCCCCCATTTTGCCACCAAGAAACGAGTTGCAGTGGGATGCGGTGTCCACACCTCCCATCCCATCTGCTCCAACAAACAGGCTCCCTTCCAAACCTCCAGGTTTTTGAGGAGGAGAGTCCTCCCCTGTCCTCTCCACCAGGCTAACACATGCCACCAATTCTTTACCTTATTTAAAGAAATTGGTTTCCCACTGTACCCCCTCTTGCCTTCTGCAAGCAAATAGCTGAGCTCCCACTTCCCACAGCACCTTACCCCATGGATGGGCACCACCAGCCTTTATTTGCCCCCCAAAATAATTTTGCACAGGAGTAATTAATCCCTAGCCCAAATTACCTCTTGTCTATCAAAAGAGATCGAGGAAACCGGTCCCCACAACGAGGAACTCCTCCCAGCTGCCCTGCACAGTCCTGCCGTCGGGCTGGGAGGTGGGAAAAGTGTCTTCACGCCTTTGTCTTTGCAACCGAGCAGGCTCAGGACGACGTCTGCCAGCCAGGACCCTTCCCTCCTCTCGCAGCTTTTGCTGAGAAGGCAAGCACAGAACAGATGCTTTAGTTCTCCTCGCAGCTCTGAAAACTAAAGGCATTTATTTACTTGCAAAATACACGCAACACACGCTTTAGAGAAACAAACGGCTGTGACGATGGGAACATCTGCCCGGAGGAAGACTTTTCCGTCCCATTGAAGTCACCTTGCAAATAACTTCATAAAGCCAGTTTTGCATAGCAAAAGAGCATCACGTGCTGTTTGGATAAACACAAAACCAGGGTTTGCCGGGACGCAAACGAGTTTAAAAGCTGTCATCTCTTAGGTTGACTAGCAAATTCCCTTCGTGCCCGTTCCCTCGCTCAACCATAGGACACAGGGTAGGGAAAATGAGCAGCAATGGCTTAATATGATTTGCAGCATGAAAAACACTTTGCTTAAATGAGGTGTCCTCCCAGCCCTCCCTGGTCCTGGGAAAGCAGCAGCCCAACAGCAGAGGACTGGATCCTCTCGGGCTTTCCAACCCACGTGCACCTCTCCAGCATCATCTCTGCACCTTGCGTGGGAAAGAAACTGCTAACAACCTCCTAGAGATCTTCCCAAGAAAATAATTGAACTCACAAGAAATAAGAAAAATATTGTAACACTAACGACAACCTCAGCACTCCGTGCCGAGTCACTCGGCGTAACCTTCTGCTGCCCCAAGCTCCTTCTGTGCCTGCGTGATGCCCGGGGTAACGCGCTATGGCAGGCGGCCCATGAAAAATCGGGTTTGGAAGCATTCTAAAAGATCTGTGGGTTCAAAAACCTTCTAAAATTCATGCCAGGAAAACGGGGCAGAGAAACCAAATGCTAAGGATCTCTCCAAAAGATACAGTGGCACGGCACAGTGACATGCAGGCTCCCAGCACACGCTGGCGAAGCACCCGAGTGACAAAAGGCTTTTGCACGAAGCCCAAGGAAACAGCCTCCAATTTTCCCTGAAACCTGGCACAACACCCCAAGTAACTCTGAAGAAAAAAAAAAAAAAAAAACAACAACAAAACACTTCATTCAGATAAACAGTTTTCTGAGTACCGATGGACGGGGGACCGTTACCCCGAATCCTGATTAATTTTAGCACCGAAAGATGAAGAAAGCAAGAAGAAAACGTGGAATTGGCTTCTCCAAGGCACGGCAGCACACGCTGCTGCAGTTAAGGATTAGTCACTCCTGGGTTTGTTTCATCCAAACAACTCTGCTGCCAGGCGGCCACCCTTCCCAGGCGCTGCGGGGCGGGGGAAATGCTTTTCCCTCATTATTCAGTGATTTATTCCCAGGTATAATCCTGGAGCTCCGGCCAGAAAGGGAGCCAGCAGTCACCCCGGAGCGTGGGGACTTTGCTTCCATCCCAGCCGTGCCCAGAAGAGCCTGGTGTCCCCCCCTCGCCTGCCAGGACCTGCTCCCAGCACCCGTGCCAGGGATTTTGGCAGGGCTGATTTACGGGATGGGCACCTGCTGCATCTCAATCCCCACTGCAACCGAGTTTACACAAGCCAGGATAAAAAGCTGCTAAGACTCAGCTCGGGTCCATCAAAGCCACGGAAGTCGGTGCAATCGGAGAAGCACGCCACCCCAAGTCCTTCCCTCACCCTGGAATTATTTTATATTATTATTTAATACAGTCATCGTACTGTATTAAATAATAAAATATTTTATTTGCACGCTCCCCTTCCTTGCCCTGTACCTGTGGGAACCTGCTTTGGGTGACGGAAAGTCAGGGCAGATATTTTAAGAAGTGGATTTAGCCCTTGCTCAGTACAGAAAATAAACCTCTCCCTGCCTCGTGCTCTCCATGGTCAGAGTCTCTCCTCGATAAAAAAAAAATAATAATAAAAATCTACTAATAACCAAAGCTGGGACTTGCACACCGCTCTGCTCAGATGCCAACAACAGATAAATCCAGGCACTGAACACATAGAAAATTGATCCTGACATTTACCATGTAAGAAGGGACAATCCTTTTCTCGCAATAAAATCCCATTCCCACGCTGGAAAGGGACCGTTTCACTCCTTGCTCCAATGTGCTGGAGCCAGCCAGGAGCCACGCAGCCCCTCGGAGGTCCAACACCGGTAGAGGGGCAAAAAAATTTTGGGTTTAACCCATCACCCGGGATCTCACGTCGACCCTTTCTCAGCACCTCAGTCGCTTCCTGCACAAAACCACTGCCAGACCTCGCGCCAAAGGTGACACGACGAGAAACCCCAGCGCTGCAACACGCTCGCCAAGACAGGGCGAGGGGGGCAGCTCCGTAATTCAGATTTTAAAGCAGAAGGAGAAGCTTTTGGATGGCTGCAGCAGGCACAGGTCTGGTCCTTGGGCTGTGCCAGACGGGACGCGCCAGCCACCAGCGCTCCTCAGGTTTCTGCTTTTACCTTAAGCCGCAGGAAGCAAACAAAAAGCAATTTAAAATAGCTGGGTAAGGATATGACAACCCGGCCTTCCAGCAACAGGAAACAAGGCTGTTCTTCCTCCAGCCGCTTGTTTGGCAGATACCATGTGCGGTTTCGGCTGTTTACTTGCCCTTACGCATGCTGATAACAGGGACGCCCGGCTTGTTTTGGTGCTTGCTTCCCTCCCTGCCTGGAACATGTCCTACAGCCGTGTTTGCCCGCTGAAACTCAGCAAAGCCTGAATTAAAAAGTTTCACTTCCAGGGAGACGAAAGCCTTCCCAGGAGGTGGAGAGGTTTGGGTTGGTTGGTTGGTTTTTGTTTTTTTTCCAAAAACAAACCCATCTTTAAAGGTAGTGTAACTGTTTTCATTGAAGCGGATGGGAATTTATCAGCTACCCTAACAAAAAAAAAAACCACTTAAACCAGATGTTGGCAAAGCCAGAAGTTTTCGCTTGAGCTAAGAGATCCTGACAGAAAAGGTTTCCAGCCTGCAGTAACCACAAAGATGGGAGCTCTTGCTCACGGCCACGGACAATTTCAGAAGCAATTCATGGGTCAAAGTCTCCACTTCCAAAGCAATACAGACTTTGCCTCTGAAGTCACCACCGAGCTTTTGCAAAACTTTCCCCTACCAATATTTCTCATGTGGGCAAGACAGGGCAAGGATCGCACTCCGCTTCGGGAGAGGCAGCGGGTGTCTCTGCAATGCCTCGGTGACTAATACAGCACCAATAAATCGATCTCCAACCCCTCCAGCCTTCGCCCAAGCAGGGAAAGGGAGCGACGGCCACGCTGGCTGAGACAAGGATGGTCGCAGGGATGGGGTTACCGAGGACCAGGCTCTGCCAGCCTCAACCTGCGTGCGATGAGGAAGAGCAGAAACAATTCTTAAAAGATACCTGCCAGCCGGGAACGCACCCGTGCCAGTACGCCTTAGCACGAGCAGAAAGCTGGGCTGGCGGAGGTGAAACATGGCATCTTGGATTCATCCACCCAAGAGGAGCAGCACCAGAAACAACGAGGTCCCCTTCCTCGCCGTGCCCACCCCGCAAGCCTCAACGGCAGCAGCTCAGGGGGGGCTCAGGAGTTCATCCTGCACCAAACCTCTGGCCAGGCTAGCAGCAGCGGGGGGCTCCAGGCTGGAGCACCCGGGGGTGCCGTGCCCACGCTGCCCCCCAGCCAGCCGGGCTGCACCCCCCATCACCGCCCAAAGGGCGGCACCTCCCCGCGGGCAGCCAGAGCCCAACAAGCACCCTGGTGAGACCTCATTAGCTTCCCTTAATGAGCAACCCGCCCGCACCCTGCGTGCATCCCCAGGCATACCTAAACCATCTAATTTTACAGGCTTGGAACGCAGTACCCGTGGGTGAAAGGAGAGGCAGGGTGAAGGATCCAAGTGCTCCCTGGCTACAAATGGCAGAAATGACAGGGAGAAGTGCCAGTTGGGGACGGCCCGCAGGATCAGGCTGCACGCCTCGCTGGAAGCCAGCCTGACCCGTCCCTGGAGCTGGGGACAGGAAATACTGAGGATAACTAAAAATCTACAGAGCCATGGTCAGATCCGATTGCAGAACTGGGTATGAAGGTCAAGGCAGGGAGATAAGTAGCTGGAATACATTACCCGCAGTGAACCTACGGCTCACCTGCTCATTTGTGCAAGCCGAGCACAGGCGTGCACACCCCATCTCCCAGTCCTGGGACAACACCGAGGAGCTCAAACCCAAAAGCACGAGCACAGGAGCTGGGCTAGGAGGTAGCAACTCGTTAACCCACAGCAACACCATCACGTTTGATAGCATCCGTATCTCCATTTTTCAACCACATTTAATTAATGCATCCCTGGAGTGGGATACAGAGGACTGACAAAACAGCAGACCTTTGTGCCACCACGTACATATTCTCTGCTCCTACCAGAGACACCTCAGCTCCACCAGGACATGAACAAATAGGATGAAGACCAGCAGGCTCTTGTTAATCTGCTCCAAGTAACCCATCACACCGAGTTCTTCAGCAGCTTACCCTGCCTTAAGAGTTTTTACTTCACCCAGTTCTCAAGTCAGCTATAATTAAACTCAGGCACACAGCTACTAGACAATAACCCCAAGCACAGACAATAGGAATGACAAAGCCATCAGCCCAAGAGACTTTCCACTTCTCTCCCTTCTGCAGATGCCTTGCCTGATCGACTCGCACCAAAAACCAGGACACATGGTGAGAGCATACCCTCAAAGAGCATTTGCCATTCCATAGCAAACCGGCAGCACGAGGCGAACATAAGCTTGTTATTAGCAAAGAGCAGAATCTGGGCCATCTGATGTTTTAAACTTATTAATTCAGCCACGGCTGGTAAAAGCACAATTCTAAAAAAAATGTGTGAATTCAAATAACCGGTTCCCTTGTCTAATCCACTCGCATCGCTTTCCACCGCAGTGCAGTTAATTAAATGGTTCTCTTTATAAACTCACTTTCCCCAGAAGTCTCATTAGCCAAATTAATATGATGCATATAGAGCACTTAACCCTTCGGAGAGACTAGTTTTAACAAAAGCCTGGTTTACCTGGCAGCCGAAGCATCCCTCTATCCAATTCTGAGGGCAGAGGGGCAGAACCAGTGCACGAAAACCAACTCGCTATCACAAAGCAGCCATAGGAGAATCATCCCACGATACCTCCAAGTTTCCAGCATAAATACGGAACGTAAAGGAGACAGTTAAATACACGGCGAAACGTGAGTCAGAGAGGCAGACATCTCCTGGAAGAGCCACCAACAGCCCTGCTTGCCCTCACGCAAGCCAAAGCATACCCGGCAAGTGGGAGAGTGCTCGGCTAGCCAAGAGGCTAGCCAGCTTGTCAAACCCACCTCCTTTAGCTGAGTTATGCTGATAGATCACTCCTCGCCTCTTGGCATCAACCACCCGGCCCTGTCAAAGAGGCTGAAACACGCCGCCCGTTCCTACCAGCCCCAGAACGTTCCTCCACCCCTTCCCATTATACCTGATTCAGAGGTCATATCTCAACAGAACATGAAATACATTGCAAAAATATGAATTTTAACTACAAACAGCAACTTCTAGAGGTAAAAGGCATCTCACGAGCCTCCCCTCCCCGCTTCCCTCCCCTCATTACCATCAACATCTACAATTATGCCCATTTACAATAAAAGGCTTAATTTAAATGCTTACACCAGCACCCCCAAATGCATAGACAGCTTTGCCTAATCATCAGCTTGGCTTTCTGTATCAACATAGACAAATTACAAACAGTCTTCTGGGTTAAAGCAGTGTTAATTCAAGCAGCTCACAAAATCAAAATAACAGCTTCAGCCTGCCAAGCGGAAAACCTGTACTTTCATCCGCGCGCCACCTTGCCCCAGGTGGGCAGAGAAACCTCGGGTTCCTCACCGGGAGCCCCCAAAGCAAACACAGAAGCTACATCCAAGACTTCGCTCCTTCGCTGCCATCCCGGAGCAGCCGGAGCAACACGTTGACCAAAGCAAACACGTTAGTAAAACGTTAGTAGACCAGAGAATCAAGAAAACAAAAGAAAAGAAAAAAAAAAAAAAAAAGGCAAACAATAAAACCATCTTCTTTTACATGACAATTCAGTTCAACCTCTTAAACCCCCTTACCTGTTTCAGGGATTTACTCAGCTCTCTGCCCCAGGAACAGCCACCTTGCAGAGCACAACCGTGGCATCCTTTTGTTGAAAGGCACCTGCAGCCTAGCAATGATCCTGCAGGGCTGCAGGACAGCACTAGGTTCGTTATCCACGGGAGGTTAAAGTATGTCAAGGCAATCAGGGCAAGGCTTGCATTTCAAGGTGTCTTCATCTGCATGTCACATTAATTCTAACAGACCGGCAAGAATAACACGAGAGGTTTCTGAAGCCAACGATGCAGCAGTGTTAGCTTCCTCTTGATGTCTGCGGTTGTCAAATGCGCCCCGAAGTCTCCTGCAGCAAACATGGAGTTGTGCTCCTGCGCTGGAACAGCCTTTCCACAGCTCAGGAGCCCCCAGTACAGGAGAACGCAGCAACTACAGCACACAACATTTTCAGGCCGCCTCCATTTTTTTCCTCTCACCATCTGTACTACACCGTGCGGCGACTGCAAGCAAACATGCAGCCGTACCTGGGACGCGATCAGGGTGCATGCACATCCGAGGCGTGTGGAACCATTTGCTTCAAAACCGGTCAAAATAAGGCACTGAGACACCAACGCAAAGGTTTTAAATTACCGACTCTATCGCTCTCGGGAACTCTTCATCCATTCAGCACTAAACCCATAACTGCTGAAAAGCCCCTGGAGATGGAGGAGCGCCTCACGTATGTCAGCAATGGCTTTATTAACAGCATTTAAACACTTTTAAGGACTCATTTCTCTTTTTTCTTTTGGCAATTTGGTTGCAAAGGTTTACGTGCAAGATTCAACGCAATCTCAAACTTTTTTTCTTCGAAATTAAAAAAAAAAAAAATAATCAAAACTAAAGCCAAACATGTTGGGTGAACAAAATAAATCAGAAACTTAAAATTCAGGAACTCCAGCTCTTCAAACCAGCGAAGCCCCAGACTTGTACACCGTTCTGAGATGCAGGGTGGTGCTTCCCTGCTTCTTGCATGCCAGCATCAGCACCGCTTCCCCGTCAAGGTGAGGAGTAAAGCAGCAAGTGACCCCCTTTTTCACTGCAAACAAAGGGGGTGCCACAGCAAGACAATCAACTAGATTTCTTCAGATTTGGTACACCAGGATGGTCAACGCGAAAGTGTCGGTTCTCCCTGCTTCTTGCTCAAGACCCACAACTATCAGATCAAACATTGAGCAGCAGCAGCAAGTAACCCCTCCGCTGCAAACAAAGGGGTCAAAACGTTTGTCGTCAATTCACTTCCAGGCAGAAAAACCATTTTCCTCAAAAGAAACAATTTATTTAGAATGAAACAAAATCAGCTCAACTGTGAGCGCATGTTTGAGTGACAGCTACTTTTAAGCTGTGTGAGCCATAAAAAGGGTATTCCTTTACTTTTCCAGCAATCTTGTGTACACAGCACAAAGCAAAGAGGTCATTTTTTTTTTCCACTTAAAACACGGGCATTGGCATCACAATAGCAGATACACAACTTTTTTTTTTTTTTTTTAAAGCTGCCATTTTAGTAAAATGCACAAATACTAAACAGATAAGCTTTCTTCCATCGAGAGGCCCATGTAAATTCCACATAAGCCACAGCTTCTCTTCCCAAAGGTCCATTAGAGCTTGGTATCCTATACGGTTGTCTTCTGCAGTCCACCAGCTTTGCTTGCAGGAGGAAAGAAAATGTTATTTCAATACAAATGTATACAACAGGGTTTTGTTTGTTTTTGTTTTTCCCCCTCCCTACATTATACAGATGAACATAAAGAGCTACAAGGCCTTTCTGAATATTCTACTTGGACTTCAAAAAGCACCAATACCACCCACGGGCACGAAACCTTGAAATGAAGTCACCTTCTATGTATAGATGCATAACAAGTAGTGCAGGGCTTCTTTTTGGACCAAGGTTAAACTAGACTTACAGTACTGCTGATTATTCAACTTTCAGTAACAGTTAACGGGACGCACGAAAATAACCATGAGAAAAACCAACCAAATTATTGATAATTGGGTTGACTTTCCTCAAAGACCATTTCCTGAAGGCAACTGATCAACAAAAATGTGAAATGTAGTGTTAACACGTTTCTCTTTTGTTCTCATTTTGCTGCGCAATTCTAACAGCGGACAACTCCAATACTAAAGGAAAGGTCAAATCAAAGACACACCTAATATAATTTAAAGTTGTTACTATTCAAGTAGTATTTCTCATCCATCGTTTTCACACAATTAAAACTGTATGAAGTTGAATATTCAATTAAGCATTCTCTGAACCATATGGTCTGCTTTAAGCCCGATACAAAAGTCACCTCATCATTTCGTTTATAAAATCATTGGAATATCTGTCCTTCGGTGCTATCTGCAGAAAGTAATAAAGGGGCAGACGAAGGGGAAAGAACCCCAAAAGCTCAATCACACGGCAATTATTTCTTCCACTCTTGTTTCTGTTCAACAAGCATACAGCAGACTCCCCAGGAGTACTGCCCTCAACACTGTTTTTCTTAAAAGCCAGGAACTACGATTTTCCAAGCCATTTTTCCCTGAGTCCTCAGAGTTTTTGAACCTGTCTTCACAATTTTGATTCACTCCTCCTCCCCATTAATACTTAAGGCCTTTCACCTCAGTTACCATCAACCAGATGGTTCCCCCAGCCAATGCAAGAAATCTAAAACTCTTCTCCGCTCTCCACAGGGGGGCTGAGCAAGTTGTTACCAAAACATTTCAATCCTTTAACATCCTTGTTAAAAAAACAAACAGACAAAAAAAAACCAAAAAAAAAAACCAACCAAACAAACTACCACCAAAGAACAAAAACCAAAGAGAGAGGGGAAGATTTGTCTGCCTGGCACAGAAGCCCTTCTCTCTCGACAATGCTTACAAGGATGCGTCGGTATTTGTAACCAAGGAGCCTGAAACCTCTGGATTTGAGGGTAACCTCAGTGCTCACGCTGCAGCCCCAGCGTACAGCAGGCTGTACGCTAGATGGGAGCAAACAAAGCCACTGGCCGGCAGCCAAGGAAGTTGCATAAAGTTTCCAATTAAAAAAAAAAAAATACAACCAAAAAACAAAAACCCAAAACCAACAACAAAACACAACCAACAATCAAACCCAACAAAATACTAAAAATCTTAAAACAAAAGTATGAGTCATTTGAGGTTCTTTCCCCAAAGCATAAAGCACAACTATGAAATGATTCAGGAAAAGGACATCCTTTTTCCATGCTAATTCAATAAACTAATGAAATATAGGAACATCAACTGCACACAACGTTTAGAAGAAATACTGAGCTCTCGCTAGAGCAACGTAATGCCAAACACGACGAGAGAGCTAAAGTCTGCTACATCTGTTTTGCTCTATACAGAAGTGGTATTACACACGGACTTCTACTCGTGTTCAGCCCTGGCCAAGACAACTTTGAGTGGACAGTTACTCCAATGGTGCACACTTCAGAACCTAGAAGAAAAGCACAGCCGACCAAGCTGTACCAGCCTTGATGGCAGCACGTGAACTTAAGTGCCAGCAAAAAACCCCCAACGTTGCCAGTCAACTATGTTTTGACATTAAGAACCCTCAAAGGGTGTTAAAAATCCTTGCTTACAAAACAGAGCAGCAACCACAAATAAACCAGATTTAAAGAAGCAGGTACTCCATTAAATAAGGAACCAGAAAACCTGGAGTCAAATTCAGCCTCGCCTGTTCCTTATTACCCTCCAGCGCAGCACAACTTTGACTCATAAAAGCCCGTGGCAGGTATAACCACCGCTATTTTACAAGGGAAAAAAAAATATGGAAGTGCACCTAGGATGCTCTTTCCAAAAGGGTTCCCACACTGAGTTTGCTTTGACAAGCTATGTTGACCCCAAGTTTTATGGGTTTTATAAACAGGTGCCTACTGCGTATCAGCGTAACAAACACCGTTCTCAGCACATGTAAGTGTTGAACACAAACAACATTAGTGCTTCTCTTCTTTTTTTTTTTTTTTTTTCCTAATTTTTGGGCAGATTTGAATTCCCTGCAGTTCAAGTTTCTTTCCTTTAAAACTCTGCGCTTGCAAGTGACTCAAGTCAGATGCAAGGAGAAAACTCTCCCTAAATGCAAGCAGCACTTCAAGGGAGTTAGCAGCAGTGCTGGTTACTTGCTGACACGCAACAGACACCTGCTAGAATTAAAACAGACATTCTTTGCAATAAGTGATAAATACGCTGTATCTTTTAAAACACAGTTATTTGCGTTATCGGTGTCATTTCAAAATATTCTCATTGTTAATAGGAAGATGAACAGCTGAATTCTGCCATCTATTACATTCACGCTGAAGGACAACCCAGAAATCCTGGATTTTACCCTCAAACATTTAAAAGCATTAAATGAGGCTTCGATGTTTCTATTCAGAAAGAAAAGTAGCTATAAAAACAAAACCATCCGTTTTCAAGATTATGTGGCCACATTCAAGTTCTCAGATCATCGCGATGCTTGGGATATTACATCTACTCATTCCGGTCAGATAAAGGAAATCAAAGCCCACGCAAACCAAAACACTCTCTGACGAGTGGTTCTGTAAAGCGGGTATTAGAGGTTCATATTTTTGACAGCGACTCTCAAGCAACTACAGTCACGCTTCAGAACTGTTGTGCCCGTAAAATACATTCAAGATATTTCCTCCTTCACCTGCTACTCGCAACTGATTCCGCATTTTGAACTCAATTTTTGCGGCTGAAGTTGAAACAGAAATCAACTTGTCCCTGCACCAGTTGCCCAAGGAACGTATCAGAGGACTGACCGAGCAAAGCAGCATCGCGTTTACGTTGCCCAAGCCTCTGAAAATGTGGCTAAGTGCAAGATTACATTCTGGGTTTAAGTGCAAGATTACAATTTTGGGGCCTGTAAGTAGAAAACAGTCAGATTTACGCTTCAGTTCAGAAGCTAGCTGCAACATCCTTTCGGTTGTTAAGCCAAACAACAGGGATCTTAATCCCTTCTCACCTCCTAAATGCCTGCATTAGCAAGGTGGCCAAGACAGCGGGTAAAAAAAGTGCCCAAGGAGTGGGCAAAAAACCATTAAGAGAAAATGAACCAAGTTTTTTGGAAAAAAAAAAAAAAAAGCGCAAACTGTTTTCTCTTAGAATTACAGGAACAAGAGCTCAAACCTCAGCATCCCAGACTACTTTTAAGACTTATCCAAGATGCCAAAACCCACTTTACTCCAAATGCCTATAAAATGATAAACCTCATGTAATGCCCACTGTACTGTACCTGAAAAGTCCCTAGCAGACAGCAGTTTCTTGCTATTAACAAAGAGGTAAAATGTTAATGAGAACTTTTATGTAATTAAATTATCACAGAATTAAAACCATCTCTGGAGAGAAGCACACTTGCTCAGAGTTTGCACTGTGGAACCAGACCCCACTGTACCTGCAACTCTTTGAAAAAAAGGCAGTAAAAACAAAAAACCACAATATAACTAAAGTTATTCTTAAAGCACCTCCTTGTTTCTTGCATACCAGAGTAAGCACAAGACATTCACGGTTTGTAACAAAGTCCTCAGCTATTTACCCAACATTGTCACTGCTACAAACCCAAAGTGCATATATGGGATACAACAGAACTCAGAGAAATAGGAGAAATACACCTGTTAAAAAAGCATACCTTCAGTGCATGCATTTTGAGGGGCTGGATGAAATTATCAAACACCCAATAAAGGAATTCAATGTTCTGCAGTGTACCCGAGAGCAGGTGCTGGTCACCTGAAAGACATCAACCTTGAGCCGTGCAACTCAAAGGGAAACCGTTCAGGCTCCCGAGGAAAGGGATCACGCGTGCCAAAGGGCCGCTGGCCTGAGGCCATCACAGAATTTCAAGGACTCGAAAAAATGAGTTGACACCAGTCCGCTAGTACGTCTGTGGTTTTCCATTTCAACTGAGTGCTTTAAATCTGGTCTTTTAGGTTTGAAACTCTATCGAGGATGAGCTATTGAACTCGCTTTAAAATACATGAAATGAAAAAAGGACACGAATCAAAATTAAGAAGACGGGAGTTTGTTCTTTCCACAACGCACACCCCCCTCCCAGTTTTTTTTCCTCTTTTTTTTCTTTTTTTTTTTTTTTGGTGTTTTTTTTTTCTGTAAATCAAAGCAGGCCTAGCCTCCCTGCTGTCCCCACTGACGGGGGATTTTCAAAATATCCTATTCACGCTAATGACTAACCAACCTTCCTGGGTCCTAACTTTATAGAAAAATGTAGTAACAGAAAAACGGGCAGGGAAAGTCACCTACAAACAAAGATCTAATTTAAAATAACGACAGGGCTGGCTAAGGCTGTATCCCATAGCACCTGGCACACGCTGGAGGGGCTGTGTGGAGGAGTAGGCAGGGTTGGGTACAGAGAACACGAGGGCCTTAGGACGCCCCACGGACAATGATCATGACCAGATAGTCGTCCTCCGATTTGGCCAGTGCCTTGGCCGTGGAGTCCAGGAACTGCTGGGAGAAATCGCAGGGTGGAAAGGCGTGCAGGACCCCGCTGTTCTCCTTGTCTTTGTTACCCCCCACAGGGAGGCTGATCACCCCAGCAGCCTGCTTTTGCTTTAGATAGGACACCAGATTCCTGAGTGGCCTCTGGGTGGAGGTGGTGGCGGCCTCGCTAGCTCCGGCTGCGGAGCGGTTGTCTGATGCGCCAGGCACAGCCAAAAGGATGGCGTATCCGTTGGGACCCGCCACTTTGATGCGACGATTGACCTCGTCCAGCTTGGGCTGGTCCAGACGAAGACGTTGGGTGATCTTGAGCTGAGCTACTTTCCCACCAGTCGCTCCCTCCACGAGGAGACTGCTGGCAACACCGAGGTCCCCCTGAAGCAGATGCATGTTGGACGGGAAGTTGCTGTTCTTCAGCAGAAGCATCCCCTGCCAAGCCAAGCACAGCTTGGGGGCTCCCCCGGCCTGCGACGCTCCATCCTGCTGCTGTTTCTGAGGAGGAGGTTTGAGGCGGGAGCCTCCGCCACCTCCTTCCGTAGCACGCTCGTCCTTTTTGGCTGGACTTTTGCACTCCTGTGCGGCAGCAGCCACAGAAGCACGATGCTTCCGCTCCCGTTCAGCGGAGTTCTTGCGGTCACGCTTTTCGTTCTGCCCCCGCTCCAGGCTGCCCCTGCGTGATTCCCGGATGGGCGAAGGCCGCTCCAACAAGAGCAAGCGGGAGGACGAGCGCTCAGGGTCACTACTGTAACGCTCCCTCCCTCCGAGGAGCTCGGGGCTGCGGTCCGGTGGAGAGGTCGTGGCTAAACAGTGGCGCTTACGGGAGGAAGAAGAGCGCTCGCTGTCTGGAGAGCGGTCCAAGTGCCGGCCTCCATCCTCCGCCAGTCTCCGTTTCCTAGGCTGATCCCTGCTACTACTGCCCAACTCCCTCTCCCCTCGGTCCCGCTCCAAGGACCAACCATCCCGGCGGCGCTCTAGGCTTTCCAGTGGGTCATAGGCAACTGCCCGATTACTCCTATCCCGTACAGGGGGTGGGGGGGGCACCCACTCTGTGTCAGGATAAAGGTCTCTGTCGCGGTCTCTATAGAGTAACGGTGGCGTCCTGTCCCGGGCCCCCCGAAGAGGATCAGGTGGGGCTCCCCGGTGAGCCCCAAAAGCAGCCGCCTCCGCCACGAGCTCGTAATGAGCAGGGGGCGGCAAGGGTAGAGGCTGCAGGTAGGGCTGCTGGTACCGATGCTCAGTGTCAGCAAAGTCTACGCGGAGCCGGCGATCTGGCCCGCCCAAGGGAAAACCACGCATGTGGGTGCACGCTGCCTGCGCCGCATCCAAGCTCTCATACTGGATATAAGCCCACGAATCCCCTTTGCGGTAATCGATCGTGCGGATGGTGCCAAACCGATCAAACTCCCTGGCCAGGGCAGCAAGGGGCACCCAGGGCCCAAGGCCACCCACCCAGAGCCTGGTAGTCGGAGTGGCTTTCCCATACCCAATCTTGATGGGGTTGCGCAGCAGCACCTTCCCTGACATGGCCAACTTGGCCCGGTGTGCCATGTCCAGATTCTCAAATTTAAGAAAACCATAGGTGCTGGTCTGCCCGCGCCCCGGCCTTTTGATGTCCACCTCAGTGATGACCCCAAAACGGTCAAAAGCTCGCCGTAAATCTGACTCGCTGACCGTGATGTCCAGGTTGCCCAGGAACAACGTGCGGTTGGCCCTCTGGTCATCCTCGGGGCTGATCTCCTCCTCGCCAGCGGCTCCGGCACCCCCTCCTCCTCCACGAAAGCCCCCAGCAGCCGCCACGCCAGCCACCCGCTCCAGCCCGTAGGCTGGCCGCACTCGCGCTTCGTAGAAACCCCCGTAGTCCCTCTCCCTCTCCAGCTCCCTGGGCAGAGGGGGCGGAGGCGGCAAGCGGCCCAGGGCGAGCTGCTGCAGCCGGTAGTCTCGATAACCCAGGGCCCCGCCGCTGCCAGCGGGTGACAGCGCCCGCTGCGTCGCCCCGGCCGGGGGGTGCCGCACGGCCGCCGCCGCCGCTGCCGCCACCCCGACAGCCGCTGTGCCGTAGGGAGACTCCTTGTCCAGCAGCGCCGGGGAACGGCTGCTGCGACGCCGGCTGCTCCCCCCCGCCGCCCCCGACGTAGACGGCCTCGATCTTCAGCGGGCGGTCGTAGAGCACGAGGCGGCCGCGGGCGTGCTTGGCGGCGCGGGCGTCCTCGGGCCGGCGGAAGTTGACGAAGGCCACGCGCTCATCGGCAGCGCCGGTGCCGGGCGGGAGGCGGCTGATTTTGACGCTCACGTCGCCGAAGCGCTTGAACTCGTGGAAAAGCCCGTCCTCCACCGCCTCGTCGCTCAGCGCCGAGCCCAGCTCGCTGATCTTCAGCGTCTTGTACTCCCCGCCGCCGCCCGCCTCCGAGGAGGAGGAGGAGGAGGACGGGGCCGCCGCCGCCGCCCGGGACTCACCCCCACCGCCGCGGCTGCTGCTGCTCCGCGACGCCTCCGCCGTTTTGCCGCCGCCGTAGCCGTGCCGGCTGCCCCCGCCGCCCGCCGCCGCCGCCCCGGCCTCGTACTCGCGGCTGCCGGCGCGGGCGGCCTTGTCGGGGTGCGGGCCGCGCCGGCTGCTCCCGCTGTTGCTCTCGTTGGAGGCCGCCGCCGCCGCCGCTTTCCCGCCGCTGCCGTTGGAGCCGCCGGAGCCGCTCGGCTTCTTGCTGCTCCGCTCGCCCCGCGCCGACGAGGAGGAGGACGCCGAGTCCTCGCCGCCCCCGCCGCCCCGCGAACGCTTGGCTTTGGCCGGCGAGCGCTCCTTGCCCTTCATGGCGGCGGGCAGCGGGGCCCCCGTCCCGCCCCCGGCCCTGCTCCCGCCGGCGGCCTCACCGACTGACTGACCGCCGCGCTCACGCACCCGCCGCCATCTTGGAAGCCGCGGCGGCAGCGAGCCCCGCCCCCCCGGCGCCCATTGGCCGTCCGGCTGCAGCCCGCCGCCCTCGTTGGCCGCCGAACGCGTCACCCCCACCCCCTCTCCCCCGCCGAGCGGAAGGCCCGCCCCCTCCCCCTCGCCGCCCTCTTCGATTGGCTCGGTCAGCTGTCCTTCCGCCGGCCGGCCTCGCGCGCCCGCGAGGAGGGGGCGGGAAGAGTTCCCCCCCCCATTCCGCCCAGTCCCGCTCGCTCATTGGGCGATTAGAAAGGGCGCGGCCTTCTTATTGGTCACTGTTCCCTGTCAATCGTAGTGGTTCAACCACGGGCGGCCTTCCCCTGTTCATTGGCCATTGGGCCGACCTCACCCCCTCCCTCTGATTGGCTTTCTTACCTGCCACTTATAATGGTCCCGCTGCGGCCCCGCCCCGCCCTTCCCCATTGGCCCGCTCGTTGAGACGCGGGTTCCCGTCGTCCCTCTCAAATTCTCGCGAGCTGCTCTTTCTCCTCTCCCTTTCCTCATTGGTCACTGCTAACCTGCTCTGCGCTGCTCTGATTGGCTGAGCTCTACGCCGCTCCCGAAGAAGCGCGGGCTGCTGCCCAAGCTCCGCTCTTCGTTTATCATTGGGCGAGAAAAATCTCCCCAGGCATCTGACTGGGTGCCGTCCGAGCGCTTGCGGATAGGCTAAAGCGGAGATCAGTCACGCTGACTCTGACTCTGATTGGTCTCGGGGGAAAGAGGGCGGTTCCCCGGCAGCGTCGGCCGTGCCGTCGCGGCTGCGGGCCCAGATCGCGCTGGGCTGCGGCGCAGGGCGGAGCCAGCGGGTGTCGTGAGCTCCTCCCGTCTCCTCAGCCCGCAGCGACGCGCCAGCGGCCGGGGAATAAAAGTTGTCGGGGTGGGCTGGGGCTCAGCTTCACCGGAGGGAAGGGCCGCGGGGGAAGGGACAGAGCGTTCAAGCGGCTCGCAACACTTGGGCCTCCAAGGCGGTGCCTGTTGTGCCCCCGCCTGCTTCCTTGTACGCGCCCGTACCAGGACGTACAGGGAAGCGGGTCCCTGTGTGGCTGCGGGAGCCCCTCTGGGCTGTGGGCTGCCAGCGGGTCGGGGTCTGCCCGGGGCCTGGCCCACCCTCCCGGGTGCGGGGAGCAGGCCAGGGCTGCCCACATGTCACGGTTACACCTCGCCCTTCACTGCCTCACTCGAGGCCTTCGAACCATTGGCAATAATCCCCATGGGAAGCGTCACAGAAAATAGTTACGCTGATACGTTTGCCTTTTTATCGCCAGCTTTCCCACCTTTTGCTCGGGAGCTGGAGCTGAGAAGGTGGCCGGGAACGGGAAGGAACAGCTTTGGCTTCTGTCTGCTGAGGCGAAGGGTTTGGAGCCGCTGTGAGCCCCAGGGCAGGGAAGGCCAGACCCCCTGAACAGAAGCGGCTCTAATCGGGGTATGTCGTGAGGGTCCCGCTGCCCTGAGCACTGCCAGGTGGGCTCTGGCACTTGCTCTTCTGCTCCCCCTGCTCTGCCAGTGCATAGTGCAGAAGGGGAAAAAGCAAGGCTCAAAGGGTAAGAAAGCTGTGGCAGGGGGAGATTACACCATCCCCAGTGGAAGCGCTGCCCCTGTATCCTACTATCCCATAAATCACTCCCCCCCAAACCCTAATTTCACACCCTCGGAGCTGTGCTGGAGAATTCCTGTTCGTTCTTTTCAGCTGCCATCGAAATGCATCAAAATCAAATGAATTGAACCGTTCTATGATTCTGTGAAATCCGGCAGTACCGGAGGAGCAAGAAAAACTGCAACCACACTGCAGTGGGAAGAACTTCATTTAACCCAGCAATGCTACGGCCCCCCTGAGCCATGTTTTATAATCACAGCCTAAGTGGTTTGAAATAAGCAGAGCAGAAAGCACAATGTTCCCTCCCTGTGCCTCTGAGTGAAATGTCCTCGCGTCTCTGTGTCACCCCCTGGAAATAAGATCGCTCCCCAGGAACGTCTTCATCCAACAGAAGGAGAATTGAATCAGCTTTTTTAATAGCGGTCCATTAGGCTGCATTTCTCCCCGTCATATCATCTTCTGACAGAGATGGTACACAGAAGCTCCTGAAATTGTGGGTGGGTTTTCAGCGGTGGGTAAATAGATGATGTCTAAATATAGACCTAGGAGTGATAGAAATTGTGTTTGAAATATATGTTGAGCTTCTGAAAATGAGATCGTCCTATGTAACAACATGGAGTTAACCTAACAGGCGTATCGGAGACAGACCCGCAATGATACAGGAGCTCGGCTCATGTGGATATAATTAGCGTAAAGTATATGGAAGACAGACACAATTAGGTGGATGTGGATCATCCAGATGAAGTGATACAAAGGTATGTGCAGGAGGGGCGGCATCAACCAGCGTGGAGGAGCCTCGGCTGAGGGAGACATGGAGTCTGTCAGACAGGCTTATCGCAACCGCTGCTCTCGTCTGGGTCAAGCCACTTTCCTGGGGAGACACCACCAAAGGATAAAGCTCAGGCATTACTGTTTTCCCCTAGAAAAGTTGCTATTCTGTCAAGGTGTTACCATTTTACAGAAATATCCCACTTCCAGGGCCAGGGTCGCTCAAAAGGTTTCTGGAGGCTGGGTTGGAATTAATTGAGGAAGGAGGCCCAGCCCACAGCATGCTTTGGGGAGCAGAATATCCTAGTTTACAATAAAAAAAAGCATCACTTTAGTCTGGATCAGATGCGCCCGTATCCCATGCAGATACCCCTTCCTGGCAGCTCCCCTCCTGCGTGTCCCATGGCATCCATCAGAGCATCACAGAGGAGCTGAGAAATCCTTCCTCAGCTAGGTAAGATAGAACTGAGGGGAAAACCCAATTTTTCCATATTTCAGCTTCACCTTCGAGGTTGCATCTGGTTAAACCTGGCACAGCTCCACCGGCTTGAGAGGAAATGCATCACTTTAAACAGCTAGTGATAGAGACTTCTATCTGCCAAGGGCCTAACCACTTCCTCGTGGTGCCTCGAGTTGGGAACGAAAGACAGAAATTAAAATTCCTCAGCTGATGAGTCACAGCGTAAAAGACACCTTGGGGGATCGCTGGGCCACATCACTGCAGGGACAGGCCCTCCTGATGGACGTTTAGTGTGATTTCGGTCCTCCTGACCCGCTCCTTCCAAGGAGGAACTCTTCTCCTGGATTTTTCCACCTCCGCATCAGCCGCCATCAACGGGGATCTCTGCAGCGCCCAACTGGGTGGCACTGGTGTGTTTTGGAGCAGGTTTTGGCACTGGGAAGGGCACCAGGAACAGGCAACACAGCACCAGAAAGGAGCCCTGGAGAGGATCATGCTTTGTCAGGCCATGAGAAACAGCCCAGCATAAGCGGGACTCTCCCCCCAGGCCCAGGCTAGATCAAGAGCACTCTGTCTGCGCTTATATATGTGTGTATGAATAATTAAGGTGCCAGATGGCCCTTGAGCCCCTGGCCTAGATATAAACATCTAATTACATTTGGTGTCCATGGGAGTTGGGCATCCAGGTACCTCTGTGGAGATGGGCTCATCCTAGAGGATGCTTGGGCGTTACGGAACCAAAGAGACTTGCTGTTTTCCTGAAAAAAAAAATTCTCTAGGGGTTTAACTGTGCATCTTCCTTTCAAAACCTGGCTGAAGATGGTTGCGGAGGAACAGTCTGACAGAGGAGGAGAAGCAAAGAGGGCTGCCTGGCAGGACCCCAAAGCCCCCGCTCTGAGCCCTACAAGCATCTCGACTGGGGAGGCAACAGCTGGTTTGCAGTTTTGCATTCAGACAAGCTGCTTTTCTTCCTGGAGATGCACTTGTATCCCAGTTGGCCATTAGAGATGTCGAAATACATTAGCTTCAGTTAGGCGAGGCCACGAGAGCCCTCCCGGGACCAGAGCTGCCAGCCCTGAATGAGCTGTCACGCACTTTGACCCAGCGAAGAGGCAAAAGCTTCCCCCAAACGCTCGCTGCAGTTCTTGCCACGATCTCCGCAGCGGCCCAGACCTTGCCTTCGCCAGCAGGAGAAAAAAAAAAAAAAAAAAAACACCACCACAACAAAAAAACCTGGAGAACATCCACCCTGCAGGATGCTGGTGAAGTTTGGCAGCGAACACCAAGGCAACTCCCAGCACCTCGAGGAAAGCTGGGAGGGAGCAGATTTCTTCCTGCGGCTGGGGAAGCGGGCTCCTGCGCTGGCTGGCAGCGTGGCAGTGGGGTCAAGTTCAAGGGTCCTCACCCTGCCCCGTGCCTCTGCTGGAGTTAACCACTGCCAGGCGCCCTTTGCCGTGGTCCAGCTCTGCTCAGCACCATCCCCGCGGGCCGCAGGGACAGCTTTTGCAGCATCTCCCCAGGCAGGGAGCTCCCTGAGCCCCATCCTGCCCGTGCTCTCCTGGGAGCATCCTCGCAAAGTGCAGCCCCGGGCCCCCCGGGGTCCCCCAGCTCCCTGCCCCCGGGGACCCCAGCCGCACGCCCCGGGGTTCTGCCCGCTCCTGCCCGTCCCGCTGCCGGCAGAGGGCAACGGCAGCCCACGAATTGCCGGGGCCCGATCCGGCCCTGCTGCCGCAACCCAGCCCCGGGTGGCTGCAGGAGCAGGGCCCCCTGCCCTGGTCCAGCCCCTCCTAAACCCCCCTCCGCTCCCTTTTCTTCTCCATTTCATCTCTTTTCCTCTGCTGCGTGGGGAGTGCTCAGGTTTAATAAGTAATGAAGGAATTTATGGAGTCATTAGCACAGTAATTGTTCGCTTTCCACCTAATATTGGGAGATTAATGGAGAGGGAAGAATAAACCCCCAACGTACAGAGAGAATTAAGGCAGGATTGGGCATCCAGCATCACACCGCAGGGCCACATCCTTCACCAAAGCCCTGTGTCCTGAGGACAGCGGGTGCACAGACGTGAATCTATAATTTCAAACATCTGAGCACCCAGGGACCCTCCTGCCCTTTCCAGTCCCCACCTTCAACCCCTGGAGACTTGCCAAGGCTGGCCCCACTCAGGACAGTGATGTCTGTACAGGATGGAGGCACCCAATTTTGGGTGCCCGCTCCTGGTCCCTCCTGGCAGGGCCCCGTAGCTCCTCCTGTGGGGATGCAGTCCGAGGAAGCCAAGCAGGGCCCTGGGAAGCTGCGTACATCCATGGCCTTCAGGTGGTTTGGCTGGTGACCATCCATCTGGTTTCCAGTCCATCTGCCCCCTGCAAGCTGGTGCCTTTGCCTTCCAATCGCCACCAGTGCTCGGAGGAGCCCAATTTTGCATCCCGCTCGGCTCAGAGACCCTGTCAGTGGGAGGCAGCGATCTGGTCCATCATCACTCTGTGCCTCAGGTCCTCTCCCTGCTCGAAGCCCGGAGGAGCAGCACAGCCCAGAAGGGCTCAGCCCGGCTGTGCTCCCACCAAGCAAAGATAAGACCCATCACAATCCCGGTAGGCAGGCGCCTTTAAACGGTGGCGCCTCTGTTTGAGCCATTGCCATGTCACCGCACAGTGACATGTCACCGCACAGTGACACGGCTGAGACACAACGAGCACGCAGCAGCCTCGCATGAGCTGGGTCTGGCTGAGCAGATGGCAAACAGGTGGCAGCTCTGGAGGAGGGGGACTTCACATACCCACAGGGCCCCAAAACGACCCAGACACCCGAGATGTGACTTGTTCTCAGCCAGGGCTCTTGGGTGTGTTTGGTGGAGGAGGCTTCTCCTTGGAGAGAGACAAGGGAAATATGGGGGGGAACCTGAGGGGGGGGAAACCCCCCCATCTCTGCTCTGAGCTATAATGTCACCACCGAGTGTGACGTGTTTGCAGAGTGAGTGGCACTTGCTCTGGCAGGGAGAGGCAGTGCTGAGGGCTGCTGTGAAAAACCAGCATCATCTGGCTCCCAGCTGAGACCTGCACCCATTCCCTGTGTCCCAGCGGGGAGGAAAGCAGGGACACAGCCTGTGGCAAAAGCCATTTCCCAACCATTTGCACAAGCAGCCGGGAAGGCAGAAGCTGGACAGAAGCTTGCAGAGAGCCCAGCACTCACACGGGGACACCGAGGAGATGGCCCTGTGTGCCAGCCAGCTCCCAGGCACCTGGCACCTCTGCTCCGCACCTGTAAGGATCAGTACCTTGTCTCCTGCTGTGCTGAGCACTGTCACAACAAGTCCCCCATCTCCTGTCAGTCTTCAAGGCGGTGTGTGTCACGTTCTCATAGCTCTTCCCTGTGACACGCACCAGCTGTGGTGGGAGCAGAGAGCATCATGCCAAACAGCACGTCCTCTCCTGGCCCATCAGGGCATCTTTGCAGCCCTAGAGGAGAAAAGACTTGGTCTTCACGACATCTTCCTTCCAACATCTTCCCAAGGTGAAAAGGTGTCGTGCTGAAATGCATTGCCCTGTGCGGCAGGCGAGAGCTCAGGAGGTGCCTGGAGCTCCTCTGCTCTGAGGACACATGTGCTAACCACAAAACTCTGGGTTTTTTTCCTAGTTACCCCCTTTCCCACCCTGACACCCCCCACCATGCACGGGCAGCCCAGTGCCAGTTTCTGTTCCCTGTTACCGGTGCACAATTTCCCACCTGCTCCTAACCAGCCTCAGTTTCCCCACACTGCGGGTTTTCGGAGAAGGGTTTTTCTTCCAAGGCAGGTGGGGATGGACGATGCCCACAAATGCCCCACAGCACATCCCAGCTTAGGTCCACTAGCACAGGTTTGTCACGTCTTTGTGTAGCTAGCAGGAGGGAAAGATAGCAATTAAAATAAATCAGAGGCTGGCAGCTCCATTTGTCGTCTCGAGGGGAACAGTTACAAGCTGGATGGGGTGGAAACTCGGGCAGAAGATAATCAATAAACCTGCAAGTCTGTAAGGAGACACCCACCAACCTTCAGCCGGGGCCCCAAAGTCAAAACCCCGCCTGACTCTGCTGTCGGAGCGATGCTGGACCCGAGGAAGGAACGTGCGTGTTGGATTCCCTCGAGCTCTTGGGTTTCCAAGCTGCCAGCTCTGGGCAAGGCTTTGCTGCTCAAGGAGACCCTTCTCCACATCGTAACGGGATCTTGCACACCGTGGAGGAGCGGTGAATAATTCACGGGCTCTGGCTGATCACACAGCTCCTGGGGCAGAGCTGGGCAATGAGGGCTGCTCCTCAGATGGGGTCTTTAGCCCAGGGTGCTCCTAGGAACAAGGGGGTCTTGTAACTTCTAAAAGGACTGGGAGCTGGAAAACACTTTGGAATCTCAATGCCAATGGACCAGCTGCTGCAAGGAGCATAGGGCTGCCCCCGGCCATCCCGGAGCTTCACACCCATCCAGCATCATCCCCATGGTGCCATCGTACTCTTCCTCCGGTGTGACCATACCTGCCACTTGTGTCTCCTTATGGGCACTGTGTTACGGATTTAGCGCCCTGCCTTTCCATCCCTCGAGCTGGTCCGTCAGCAGTTCACTTCCACAAGGGCTGGGCTCTGTCCAGCACCTCCTCATCCCCTCTCAGCCTTCATGGGGACAAGGACCCAAGCCGGGCTGTCCTCACTCAGGCAGAGGGACTAGAGCAGGTTATTCCCAAAGAAGGAAAACCATGATGGACGGGGCGGTGGCACCACAAACCTGCCACACAGGGGCTGGTGAGAGCCCGCAGGGCTCCGAGGGTTGCATTGCCAGCCCTATCCCATCAGCAGGAATCCTGAGTCTGGCCTGTGGGGGGTCCTTGTTTTAGAGACCCAAAAGGCTCAACACATGGCTTTATGCAGCAGGGGGGCAGTTCGTGGGCACGGGAGGGTGGCTGAGGGCAACCCTGCAGCCTCCTGCCCCTGGATCTCCCCCATCTCTGTCCCACTAAGAGATCCCACTATCCTTCCCCTCTAAGCTGCGCTAGCTCCCATGGGTCTTCATCAAAAACCGCTCTGTACATTTGGTGCCTGGAGCTCCCTCAGCCATGGACTATGAATTCTTGCTAAATATATATTTAAGGGAGTTATGGGGATATTTTTAAATGACCCCTGAAGCTATTTCTGCTTAATTTCCCTCACTTTTTCCTCCATGCCTCTCCCTGATCTTCTCCTCCACAAAGGACAAGAGCTCATTTTCATCTCTCCTGTCTGGGAGACAGGGTGCCTGGCTGGCTGAAGACAAAAAACAGTCCAAAAAAAGAGCAGACACGGCTGAGCAAGAATAGCAGCTGGGGCTGGCCCAGGGCAGAGCGCGGCGGGGTCCGTCCCCCCTCCTGCTTCAGGGTGCTGCTAATCACCAGCCAAGAACAACCAGGTGAAATATTCCCCTCCACAGCCCTGCCCAGGTACCCAACAGGGCTGTTAGCCCCTCTGTAGTCTTAAATTAAATTAAACCTACACAGTCAGGACAAGATCTGCTTGCAGACCTGATGCTTTGGGCCAGTCTTTAGTCCCCGCTCAAGAGCGAAGGCACGTGCCCGCCACGCTCAGCTTGCTGCAAGAAACTGCGGGTCCATCCATAGCCCCAAAACCAATTTACTTTCCACCCTGGGCCAAACCCTTTCGCTGCTTTACATCTTCAGTTTTCCCACCTGACACCTGTGGATAATCACCCGTTCCTGGAGCTAATAAGAGCCCGGTGCCTCCTGGCCATGAGCCACGCACGGACCCCGCAGATGGAAGAGGTTATTTTCCAAGGCAGCCCTCAGGGGAAGGGCAACGTGTATGTACACACATGTGGCTTTATTGCATCTAAACACTGCCAGGAGAGAAATACAAGCGTGGAAAACCGAAGTCTTTGCTGCTGCTGAGAAACTGGTTTGTTAGGTTAACCTTTCCATCTCTGCCATGGTCTCCTGCCCCATCATCTTCCTGCTGACGCCCTTGAGAAGCCACCATCATTCATCTTGGCCCATTGGCTCGTTCATCTTCCATGCAGGTGTGATTTACCCTTCAGGCTCTGCCCCTCACCCTCACCATCGGTCCTTTGCACAGGCGATTAACTCCCAGCACTCTGCTCCGTCCCACCTACTGGTGGCCATCTCCCCCCACATCAGACTCCCCTCATCCTGCCTGCTTCGGTTTGGCCATTGGGATTCTGTCTGGCTCCTTTGGGTGGCCTAGGTGGAAAGCAGCGGGATTGCCTGCTGGCTTCCAGCAGAAAAGGGGGAAATGCTCCTTGCTTCTTCTCCATGGCTTTCCGTCCCCGTTTCCCCTCCCAAATTTCCTCACCTGCAGCCCACTTTTAGCTTTCTTTTTGGTTTTGGCACTTCCCCAGCTGCTCAGGCATCTCCAGCCCTTGCAAAGTGGTGACTCACTGGGATCCCTCAGAAAATATGGACAAGAGCATGTAGTAGCCCAGGAAACAGGGAACCCAAGAAAGGAATGGGTCCCTGCCAAGGTCCTGCCTCCCGGGGAGCCCCCCCAGCCCGGGGGCAGGATTTTAATCTGTGCCTGCACCATCCCAGGTGAGCAGCCCCAGGATTTCACCGGTGAGATTTAACCACCAGGGTCCAGCCTGGATTTCCCACCCAGGCTCCTCTGAACTGTCCCACAAGGCAGGTGGAGCAGCACAGATACAGGAGCAAACACATCTCAGAGTCTGAGGACACTCAGAGCTTCAATTTTGGTCCAGAACTCTCCAGAAAGCTTTAAGGGACCCCAATTGCTCTTTCCTGGTGTTTAATGACCCCAAGGTAGAGGCTGCTGGTTAACATGTTACCATCGCTCCACTGAGACGCAATAACCATCACCAACACTCTCGGTGCATTCACAGCAAACTAAATTGCATGAGCTGGTGCAACCCCTTCCTCCCTGGGCGCTTGCTACACGTCCGGGGTTTGGCACGGAGGTTGTTTCTCACACCTCACTCAAAATGCAGGCTGGAGCTGCCGTGAATATTTGTCTGCTTGTTGGAAAAAAATTTCCCCAGGTTCTGGCTGGGAGGTGGGACAGAGGAGCCGAGAGCAGGGGAAAGTGCATGGCTCACTGCAAAACTTCTCAGCCAAGGTCCTCTGAAAGTCCTGTTGCACTTGCAGTCCTGGAGATGCTCCATCAACTCCTGCATCTGTATTTCCATGCAGGATGGATCCGGGATCCTTCTCTGTTAGGAGCTCTGCGGCACACTGAGACCAAGCACGGATGGGGCGAGATGCCCTGAAATACCTCTAAGAGGGGGAACCAGGAGACAACCGAGACGTGGAGAGGACACCCTACAGCTTCAGAAAACATTATACCAACTGAGAAAAGTGCCACGACCCACGCACCAGATCTAGTCACCCTCCCCAGCATCACGCGGATGGCCACAAAGCCCTGGGTGTTCCTGCTGGGCTGGGACAGCCCCGGCCCACAGCCTCGGACCAGCCAGGCCGGCTGCCAAGGGCTTCTGCGAAGGCGAATTGTTTGCAGATGCTCTTGGTGCTGGTCCAGGACACCCCGAGCTGCTGCAAACCAGAGCCAGGCACGCGGCACAGAGCAGACCCACGCTGCCCGCTCCTGGCTCCCGCTGGGCTTAAAGCCATGCGGATGCCAGAGGGATGCAAGAGGTTGAGCGGCGGAAAGGCAGAGGGAGAAAAAAGCCTGGAGAAATGGTTGCATCACTATTTTCTCAGTTTTAACCGAGGGAGAGCAGTTGTCTTTTGCACTTCTCGGAGCTGGTGGCTGCCATCACACGGCAGGGCAGAGGCGGTCTCCAAGGGCCCTTAGCCGGGATGCTGTGCACTGGGCAGGCTTTTCCCTCGAGTACCAGCACCCATCCCTTCCCCGGCTCCTCAGGGGAGCCCAAGTACATGGGCTGGGGTTTTGCCAGTGACCAGACTGGCAGCCCCTAACGCCGCCTCTACCTCCTGATGCTTTTTCTTCTCACCTGCTTCTTTCACCCCAATCCTGTCCCCCAGCACCGATGGTCTCCCACCGCATCCCCAGCAAACCACAGCCCCCCAGCTCTCCCCTTCCAGTGATCCCTGCTCCTGCAAAGACGGTGCTTGTGGCAGAAGGTGGCTTACGGTGGGTTGTGCCCAGTCACCCAGCATGTCCTTGACCCAGTCCTGGCCCCCCCCCCCCCAAGACTTCACAACTCGTTACAGCAATGACAAGAGCCAGGTCTCAGCAAGAAGCCGGCAGTAGGCACCAAGAGCCCACGTCCTCCCCAGGGCCAGCAGCTATGCAGAGAGGGTGACTGGTTTTGGGGTGCTGGCACAGCATTGGGTGCTGCACGGAGGGCGAGGTGGCAGTTGTGTGTGTTGCTAAATGGTGGCGCTGCCGCAGGAGACCAGCCAGCGTGCAGGAGCAGAGGGGACAAGTGAAGCTGAATCCGCTGCTGGCAGCCCACAGTCAGGGTTCGCAGAGCTGGGACCCTTCAGCAGGGTTGGAGACTGGCTCCGAGCTGCCCAAAGGGAAGAAGGTCCCCGACCTTGACTGTGGGTGCTCACCCAGAGCAGGCTTCACCTCTGAAGACATCCCGAGAACCAGGAAGATCTTTCCAAGCTGAACAACATGGAGAAAAGGTCCTTCCTCAGCCACCAGACCAATTCATATCTCCCCTCTTTGCAGGTACCACTTGCAAAAGCAGAAATGAAGCAAAATCCCACCCTGAGCTAATCCGGGTCCGGCTCAGCCCCAGTTTGCCATTCCCCATGGTGGCTGCAGACCCTCTGTCCTGGTACGCTGCATCCCTCCTTCCTCCGAGCCACAGCATCACAGTGAGAGCTCTTATCATCAAGCAGGTGCTGCTGCTCAGAAAAGGACTCCCAAGGACGCAAGCCAAGGAAGGTCACACCCCGCTCAGCTTGATTAGATGCATTAGAGACCAGCCCCTCACCCTCCTCCAAGGCCAGCGGAGCTGGGCTGTGATCTCCCCGAGTGACCGGCTGTGGTTTGCCTGGAGCTGATTGCCGGGGTCCAGAAGGGGAGATGACACCTACCTCCATGGCAGCCACATTTTCCCCAGGTCCAAAGGTGCAGCCCTGCAGAGTTCACCCTCTCCCCCAGCTCCTCTGGTCACTGTCCCCCCAGGGAGACAGGCAGCAGCTGAGATAATTTACCATTTAATGTGGGCAGATGGCTTAATTTAAACAAAATCAGACAGGAGGGAAGCCAGTCTGTGAATATCTCGATGCACTCAGCCTGTTCTCCCATCTCCCCACCTCCCTGCACTGCCCTTCTCCAGCAGCAGGTAAGGTCCCCACGCTGCCCAGGACATGGCAAGCACCTTGCTGCAGGGCTGGATCTGGCCCCAAAGGCTCCTCAGGTCTTTTCATCCTTTCTCCTCTCCAAGCTTTGCTATGCAGGAGGGAGAAAGAAAAAAAATCCAGGTGCAGCAAAAATGCCAGCCTCCCCCCAGCCCCTTTGCAACTCAGTTTGGTCTACAGAAGCTCTTGAGATCTTCACTTTGGGGGCTGCGTTGACCAACGACAGGTATTGGTATGGTTAGAAGTGGTGGCTGTACGGGCAGAGACCGCCCAGCCAGTGATGGAGAGAGGGGCTGAGGTGGGCAGAGTCAAGGGAAAACTTGCTGGGGTAGGAGGTGGGTGCGGGGAAGCTGCTGAGCAGAAGAAGGGTGGGATAGAGACCAATAGGACTGCAGCTTCTCTGCTGTACCGGGCTAAATCCCTTCTTCCTTCTGTCCTGCTCCTCGGGGACACCCCAGTGACCATGATGCCCAGTAATCCCTTCCTAAACTCCCCTCCAAGCTGTGCCCCTCAGACTCTGCACCTCCACCCAAGACTTCATCACACTTCCAGCTTTTCCTCATCTCAAGGTCCTCCTCCACCTCAGGGCACCTCCTGGCTTTTGCCTTCCACCCGAAACCCAAGCCTGCTCCGATACTCAGGTCCTATTTTATGCCCATCAAGCCTGGATCCTGCCCAGGCGGTAGCTTCCAGTGCTAAAAAACACCAGTGCCCCCCTGGCCAGACTGGTCAGCAGGGGCGGAGGTGGCAGATCTGAGCCAAAACCATCACCAGAACCCACCGGCAACCGCAGAGGATGAT
Source organism: Falco naumanni (assembly GCF_017639655.2). NCBI lineage: Eukaryota > Metazoa > Chordata > Aves > Falconiformes > Falconidae > Falco > Falco naumanni. The sequence goes on from NC_054070.1 coordinate 742,695, forward strand.
CAGGCAAAAGTATGATCAGGTGTTCAGCACTGCAGTTTGCTACCCAAGAATTAACCCAGCACGGCTCCCCGTGCTCACGAGGAGAGCCAGGCAGCCAGCCCCAGGCTGGGCAGGCATCGCAGAAGCAAACACAACACCTTGGGTTGCCAACCGCTACCATCCCCGCCTGCACAAGGAGGGGGGGGGGGGGGGGGGAAACACCCACAACAACTGCACCGACCCCCCTAATTTCCAGAACAAACACGGCAGGCTCTTATCTGTCAAGAGATGGCGATTTTCCTATAATTACCCCCATCCCCTATGCACATAACAAATCCATCCTGGTTATGCGGAGAGTTTTCATAACAGGTTGCATGGCCGTAGGTGATTGCTTTAAAAAGCTCCCCACCCATGGAGCCGCGCTTTCCGTGCCTGTTCCCTCTGCAGTAATAAACGGTAATAATAAGGCTGGGTACCACGCAGCATTTTATGGCCTGTCTAATGCAGGAAGTCAAAGTTACTGAACACAATGGTCTCTTCTAGCCACAAAAATAAGCATAATCCCAAAGAAAAAGACCAAACAGCCCTTTGGAAGTGGCCGAGCCTGCTGGCAGCCTTGATTTGGAATATCAAAGCTGTGTCTGGGAATTAAGCGATGTGCCCGAAGCTCAATGGTGGCAGAACCCATGGCTGGTGATTTGCTCCTCTCCCACCCGTGTCCATGAGCCTGCCTTGGGCACGATGGGTTTATGCCAAATGTGGCTGGATTATTCCCATCCCCCCCAAGCAATTTTCTCCCCCATTAGACTAATTAGACTCCTCCCAGCCCCAGCGAGTTGCTGTTGTTCCCAGCCTGATCGCGTGGCTCTGCCAAGGCTGGGGGGTCTTGGGGAGCTGCTCGGTGCCATATCAGCAAGAAGCAGCTGCTCTGCAGCGGCTCAGGGCGGTGATTAGCAGGGCTGATAGTCAGCCAGGACACACTGATCCGAATTTCAATCAGGCCAAGCAAAACCCATCCATCTGCGTCCTCCACAGGGGAAATTTGGGGGGAGAAACCCAGAAAATGCTTCATCCTGCATCTTGGGAAGATGCTGATCCCTTGGAAGGGCAGTCGGCATGGGATGTTGAGGTGACACAGGGTGCGGGTACTGGCTGGGGTGGCAGGGTAGAGGGCAGCTGCAGAGGGGATGGTTTTGTCCTGCAGGCTGGAAACTGGGAGGGTAAAAGCAGCAAGGAAACGTGGGGAGAAGAGCCAGGAGCAAAGGTGATGGGGCTCACTAAAACTTCTCTTTTTTTCCTTCCTCCTGGTGAGGTTTTGAGAAGGATGGGCGCAGACTGCAACCACAAGACCTTCCCTCAACAGAACAGGCAGCTTCTTGCTCACTGTGGAAGTTGGGGATCCCCACCGGCAGCAGTGAGGGACCCAAGTGCCTCAGAGAGACGCAAGCCACCCTGATTTACACCGACACTTCAGCTCCCCCCTGCACCCCCTTCATCCCTGCCCAGCCCACCGCCCTCCGCCTGCCAGGGTGGTGCCATCTCTGCAGCAGACACAACGGGATTAGCATCGATTTGCCAAGAGCAGCAACCTCAGCTCGGGCTCTGCCTGCTTCCACGAGCAGCCGAGAGCACCCACCGCCCCCACGGCTCCCTCCCCACCCCTCTTCCCCTCCAGCCACCAGCAGATGCTTTTGCAAAGCACCTGGGTTCCACATTGCCCATCAGAGGGTAAAACAGTGGGTCCTGACCCAAATATTCTATGCAGCTTTGAGACCTGAGCCCGACATGTGCATCACCTCCCTCCTGCTGGCTTGGCTTTCTGGATACAGCCGATACAGGAAAAAACTGTTTTCTTATACCAGAGAGAGAAAAGCATCCCTGGGACCAAAGCAGCCTGTTTCATCCCCAAATTGCTCCCTGGCTCCAGTAACGCCTGTGCACAGAGGGGTTGAATGTGCAAACAAGGCAACTCCTGGTGCATGTGCTGCCGTTTGGGATGAGGAGATGCCTGCAGCCCAGATTGCTCCTGCATTTAAATTGCTTTTCATAGGAGCCCAGTCCCCGTTGCGGTCCCTGGGGGCTGGTGTGGAGGGGAAGCTGCAGCACAAGGCGGCTCCCCACCACCACGCAGAGGCCAGGCAGTCACCAGTGATTTCAAAGAGGTGCTGGGGAGCCGAGGCACTTGAACATTTTTAATGATGCATGTCCCCGTCGGCTCTGGGAAGCCTTTAAAGTCGGGCTCCCTTTGATTAGACAATGGACCTGGAGAGACAAATGCTTCCCCTCCTCCCCCCACCCCATCCACCCCCCTCCGTACCCATCCTGCCCCAGAAGGGCTACATTTAGAAGCAAAACCACCCAAGAATTGTGAGTAAGGGGCGAGGGATGCTGCCGGAGAGCCGAGCAGCAGCCTTACATCCAGGTGCATTTAGCCCACGGTGTCTCCTGATGGGTTTTAGCAGATGGGGGACACCGAGGGGGCTCCTCACCATCCACCCCTACCTAATTTACGCCCATCATTTTCTGGGCTACAGGAGCCCTCGTTCTGCTGCACAGAGCCACCACGCTTCCTCTGCCACAACCAAGCACGGAGAGCAGAGAGGAGAACCTTCACCTCTCCCAGCTTCTCCCCAGCGCTCCCGAAGCTCTGCTCTGGAAGGGTTGTTTCAGTTCAGCCCCAGCTTCTTAAAAGGCCATTCCTCCCCACAAAACCCAGCTCTGACCAGCTCATCAGCTCACTCTGGCTTTCAACACGCCAGTCAGCACCAAGGACACGTTTGAGCCAGTTACGGGAATGTGACGTCCTTCTCCAAGAGGGACAAGCGCTCGGGAAGTGTGAAGAGCCCCCAGCTCCAGCTGACTCCCAATTATTCTGCTCAGAAATTGCTCTGTGGTATTTTTTGAGTCGTTAACGTCCCATTAAAAGCATCCCGTTAAGCAGAGCTGGCTGGCAGGGAGCTGGGCAGATGCAAGGCTGGAAGGAACCCCAGCTCTCCCATTATGGTAAGTTTTCCAAAACCCACTAGTTATGTCCCTAAATAGTTTCCTTCCACAAACAGCGAGATGGTGTCAGCTGCTTTTTTTAAATGAACAGCAGAAAATAACAAAAGAGCTGCAAATGGCAGCTATAAATGCAAAGCAGAGGCTGAAGTGTGGGGGTCCCACAGAGAGGGACTTGGGGGGGGTGGGGGTGGGGGGGGTGTTGCAGGGAGAAGGGACATGTTCAGAGAGGATGATGCTGGCAGTGACCCTGCGAGGTGCCACCACAGCCTGGCAACGCTGCTTGGCCACAGCTTGCTGGCAGTCTGGAAGGAGCTGGTATTTACTCCAGCTGGAAGCAAGCAGAGCATCCTTACTGCAAGCTGCTCTCAGGGCTTCTCCCTTCCAGCCCTGGCCAAGCCCCCCACAGCCTCCATGCACAGGGGAGGGCACGATGCTCTCCTGCACACAGGGCGATGCTTCCCCAGCAGGTTTAGGATGTATCTCTGCTCCCCCCCCCATGTGCTACCCACCCCCTGCCTGACCGTCCCCGCTTCCCACCTGTGCTGGGAGCCAAGGTGCACGAGTCCTCCTCTCCCAAAGGATGGCCACAGGCTCCTGTGGGAATGCAGCCAGGTTACCACAATAAAGTCAATAGATAGCTGGAGTGCTGCAGTTTCTTTGGGGTTTTGTTTGTTATTTCTTTAGGGTTTTGGTTTGGGGTTTTTTGGTTTGGTTTGTTGTTGGGGTTTTTTTGTTTGGTTTTTTTTTTTTTCCTGCAGACTGTTCCACAAATACCGTTTTTCTTTGAGCAGAAAGCAAAGATGAACGCTAGCTCACCCCGGGAAAAAAAAAAAAAAGCCTGATGATGGAGCAGCCCGGGCAGCTGGCAGTGATAAGAGGCAATTCATTTGCATGTGTTTCATGCAGCCTTCAAGATACACGTGGAAAAAAAGCCCCTTGTTACCACCGAGCAGCTGACAGGGTCAAGAGTCTGGCCTCAAGCGCATGGTCCCCAAGCCCAGGGACACCGGGGACTCCCTGGGACACTCCGGCTGTGCTGTGACACCATCCCCAGGCACCCAGCCCTGTCACATCTTGCATCCCAGCAGCATGGCGAGTGCCGGGGGGTTAGTCCTCTCCCAACCCGTGCCAAACACTGGCCAAGACCAAGCTCCATGAGCTGAACCACGAACCTCAGGCAACAATGTCCCCCTAGTAACACCCCCATGACTCCATGGGGAAAAGACACCGTTTCCAGGACTACACAAAACCAAGGAACAGGGCTGAAATATGACTTTTTCTCCATTTATTACCCATAAAAAGGTAGACAGACCATTTTCTGAAAGCAGCCTGAATAGGAACAAGTCTGCCTAAAATCGCTGTGGACACAGATAAAAGCCCATCGTGTCGGCTGCTTCCAATCCTGGAAAATCACCCCTTGGACAGGAGCTGTTTCAGGCATGCTGAGTGCAGGCTGGGGGTGGGAGAACAGCTATTAATGAAAGTGGAAGTGGTTTTCAATTAAAAAAAGCAGATGACAACAGTTTTTTAGATCAAAAGAAGCCTTCTCACAGAAAGTATTCTGCTCGGGCAAAAAATATTAATCAATCAGGCTGAGAAATGCTGCAGTAAAAATAGTTTTGTTTGGTACAATTTCTCAACTCTGATTTTGCTGGGAGGACATGGGGTTTTAAACATCCATTTCTTTTTTCATGAAAATGCCTTTGAGAAACCAAAAAAGTCTTAATGCAGATAGGATTTTTTTCCTCCCCCCCCCCTTAGGTGAAGGATAGGCAAGCACAAACTCTGCTTTGAAATCTGAGTAGATTTGCTCAACCGTGGCTGCTCTCGACTGGTTTGAAAACTTTAAAATGCCAAACCATGTTGCAGAGAACGTGGCCTTGAGGTACCCGATTGCATCGTGGGTTTGGTGGCTCATGCCTGTCTGTGGTTGCAAAATCTCCATCTCCCCGTGAAGCTCATCTGCCCTCAGATCCAGCTGTAGGACAATATCTCACCAGGAGCAGCAAATCCCTCCAGAGATGCTCCATCCCAACCCTGCCCAGAAGTGGCACCACGTCACCCATCACCCATGGACCTGTCCCTGCAGATCCAAGGGAGCACGGATGGGGCCGGTCACTCCAAGAGCTGCCTTTGCTTTGTGCTGTGCAGCATCGTGCTTTACTGGAGGGGTTCAGCCCCTGCTGGGGGGGTCCCAGCCTGGGGTTTTGAGGTTTCTACACACTGGATCGCCACATGGAAATGTCTCATCATAGTAAAGAGAACGCAACTCTGAGGAAACGCCTTGGCTCCAGCTTGGATCTCGGTGGGTTCAAGGATGGGGTTTGCTTGGAAAACTGATGACCAAGGCAGGATGATGACCACAGCCCCTACTGCTGGGGGCCATATGAGCAGAAACCAGCTCCTGGGGTCCCCCACAGAACCCACACCCACATCCACATCCCCATCAAAAGAATATCTCCAGGGGTGCCACCAAATGCATCCACAGAGCTCGTGGTTATTAGGACAAACAAATGACCATCCCGTTGCTGCATACCAGCCAGTCCTGGGTCTGGCTTGCCAAGTCTTCCCCAGTGCCAAACTGGGAGCGCTGGGTTTTCTGTACACTGACCTGCTTTGCCACCCAGCGCTGTCACTGTGCCAGCAGGGATGTGTCCTAACCACAGTGCTGGGGACAGACAGGAGAAAATATATATAAATGTCTAGCAAGAATTAGTATTTTTCTTTTTTGTTTTCCCCTAGAAATTTCCAAGATTGATGCAGCAAGAAGGGGAAAAGGGAAGATTTCCCGAGCTAGAAAATAAAGGAGAACAACAATGTTCCAGTCTCTTCTCCGTGGGAGACTCTTGTGGCTGATGTCTGTGTTGGCCAACAGGCAAACCGAGACAGGATGGTCCTGCATGTGACCCTGAGCAATCACCTTCATCATCATCATCATCATGTCCTCTTAGAGTATCTCTGCCCCCACACTGTGGACTGGAGACAACCAGCCCCTGGCAAAGCTGCTTCAGAGGCTCCTCAAGGCAGAGGAGAACACTGCCCCAACATGGGTAGGATCTGCTGACTTAACTCATTTCATTCCTGGAGATGGGGGGCAAATTCCTCGTTCCACCATTCCAGGAGAGCAAACTCAAACCCATCTCTTCAGCACCGCATTGCTCCTTTTCCCCTGTAGCAAGGCACCAAGACCTCCCACTAGCCTCCGCCACCAACCAAGCACCCAGAAAGCACATCCAACCCCCAAAAAGCCCCACCAAAGGGGTACGGGATGGGATAAGCAACACAGCTCACCCCCAACCACCTTTTAACAGCATTGCACAACCCAACGCCCCCATCCCGGGTGGGAAAGGACCGGGATTTATAGCCACCATTCTCCTTCTGGAGCCAGAGCTTGGCCATCCCTTGCATAAGCTCCCTACCTGCTGCTTTTTTTTGCCTTTTTATTTTTTATTTTTTTTTTCCCAAGGAAAACGGGTTGCCCTGGAGCTGAGTCTCCATGGAAACTTGGGTTTTTCAGACACTCAATGGAAAAGGCTGGCACGGAGACGCTTGTGCAGGAATACTGATTCAGCCCCAGCGTCTGTAACACTGACTGCATTTTAATCCCGCTCTGCTACCCAGCAAGCTAAAAATACCCTACACGCTGTCGCCTCCTGAACTCGCGTAAACAGCTTAAAGCAACATGGTGCTGCCAGAGCAGAAATTTCATGAATCAGCTAAAAAAAAAAATATAAAAAAAATAAAAGGGTTGGGGGAGGTAACGGTGGGGTCTCCTCCTCATCACGGTGTGGGGAGCACCAGCGTTGTGGGGAAGGGCATGTCCCCACCCCAGGGATGGGGAAGAAGGAGCAGCGGGAGATGTGCACCGCACGGGTCCTTGGGGTTTTGTTTCACCTCTCCAAGATGCCCCTTTTCCAGGTGTAAAAGCAAGAAAACAAGGTTTCTCTGGGTGCCCAGCCAGCTGGGAGGAGCGGTGGATGCATCGGCACGCCAAGCTCAACACGTAGCACTAACGCAGGCTGAGGGGAAGGAGCCAACTGTCCCCAGCAAGGACTTTGGGGACAATCTGGGGAAGGGGTGACCTTGGCTGCCCGCTAGCGAGCCGGGACCTGGCACGGTGCTTTCCATTCTCACCCCCATCATCTTTGAAGAAAAAAAAAAAAAAAAAAAAGGACAAGGTCCAGCAGATGGTTACCTCTGGGATGCGGGACATGGGGGCTGCCTACACTGCCAGCGCCCTCGCTGTGCTCACCACCGCGTCAGCCCAGTGTTACTGGGACCGTAATAGGCAAATAAGATCATGCTTTCCTCTCTCCAATTAGCTGGGACTGTCCTCAGCTGACTCCCAGCTTCTTATTGCAGAATACACAAACACCTTTTTTTTTTCCCCTCTCCTTTTTATAAGGCTTTCTTTCAGCAGCACACCCTTCCCTGGGAAGGAACGCCCAGAAGGGGAAACTGAGGCACAAGCCTGTTTGCTCAAGACCTGTCTGCAAGCTGGGAGCGAATCCAGGTTTCCCAGTCCCACCAGCCATGCTGGGAGCTGGGTGTCAAGTATTGCCCTTCACCTCCAAAGCATTGCAGCCTACAAACCCTCCCCCATCCATCGCAGAAACTCTCCTACCCTCAATTAGCACTGCCTCATAATTAAAAGGCTCTCAAAAGCCCAGAGCAGGGGGATGAACCCACATCTGGGTGGCTTTGTGGAGGCTCATCCAATGCAGCAGCCAGCTGGAGACTTGGGGTTGATTTTTCTGGGGGAAATTCTGCATTTACACGTTTACTTTTGTCTCGGCTGCAGGGGAACAGCCAGCATTCCCAGGATGCTGCTTTAAACCTTTATTTCCCCTGGGAATGGGAGAAGCAGGGCACATGCCATGGTCAGCTCACAGTCAGAGGATCTAGGGTTGGTGCTAAACAGGGACATTTCCCCCCTGCCCTGCCCAAAGTTCCCCAGTAAAAACCATTTCAGGGCTCAGCCATCCCCAGCATCCCCTCCTAAGCCTCTCCCCTGTTTGGCTTTCTCAACACAGATTACATTAGTGCAAAAGAGGGATGGGGGGAAAAAAAACCCAAACATTTTTTGGTCACTTTTTGTGGATTCTAAGAGCCAGAGCAATAAATCCATTGCAAGGCTTGTGCAGCTCAGCTCAAAACAGGCTGCAAGTCTCATTCATTCCTTGATGGTACAGAAACGTCATTCTGGGCTTGAGATATTTATTCAGTTTCATCACATTAGAAGAGTGGGAACTGGACACATTCCCCGCCACCATCCCTAGCCCTCCACGCCAAAACCCTCAGCGCCAGCCCCATTAAACTAAGAGCCTGAAGCATCGCTGCTGGGGGATGCGCAGAGATGGGGCGGCAGGGGACCGCTGCCCAGTTCAGCGGCTGTAAATCTCCAGGGGGGGCTTGAAGAAGGGGGGAGGGGCTCATCCACCCCAGCCCCACATTTGAAGGCTCAGCACCCTTGCATACAGCAGCAGTTTGCCAGGCAGAGGCACAATGGGGTGCTGGCACCCCAGTGAGCTCACTGGGCACTGAAACCTCATTGGGGGGAAATCTTGGACCCCCCTTCCCAGCAGCAAACTGGTTCCAGTTGCTCTGAAGTGTTGCAGTGCACCGGTAGAAAAAAAAAGATGGTGGGAACAAAGCTGCCAGGAGGCTGGAGGTGGGGGGGCTTAGAGGAGTTTCTCAAGTGATCACACCAAGCGTGGGGAGAGGGATCCCACCCAATGCTGACAAGCACCCAGGGCTCTGCAGGAGAAAGGGGCTTTGCAGGGTCCCACCGATCCCAAACAGAGCAAGGGAGCCCCTTGCAGCATCTCTCTTACCTTTGCCATCCCTGCTCTGAAGCCACCATCAGTGATACCAACTGTACCAGAAACTGGGCAGCCCCCCACAGCTGCTGGGGGTGGGTTTATAAACCCCCAGTGCCCCCAGCCCCACCTCCTGCAGCCCCCAGGCTCCTCCAGGCAGCGGCAAGCACAGGTAGCCTCAATGAACAGCTGGGATTAGGGCAGGGAAGCAGCCTCCTCCTCTTTCCAAAGGTATTCAGTAGGAAGGAGGAGACACACCTGGCTCCCAAGGAGCCTCCCCCCTTTCCAAATCCCCTCCCCCCCCCCCCCCCCCCCCCGGCAATGCCACAGCCCCAGGGATGAGCCTGCTGTGAGGCCAAGTCAACCAGGCAATGCAGCGCACTGGAAGGTGCCCCCTGCTCGGGGCTGTTTAAGGGAGGGAACACGTGAGCATCACTGCTGGGTTCATGTGCACCTGGTGGGGACCTAAGCAGGTGCCAGGGGGTTGGAATTTCCCAAATCTGGGGGCCTGCGTGGCCACCAGAGAGCTGTCACCCTGCTCAGGTCACTGCAAGAGAAACACGGGGGGCAGCGGGGTGAGCTCCTCCCGGCCAGGGCTCAGGATAACTGGATAACGCTGATTTTTATCAGGCGTCTTCCAGCCGGCGGGGAAGCGCGCGTGGGTCTGCTCACGTCGAGCTGTGTCCCCACTCGAAAGAAGAAAATCTGTCTTAAAGGGGTGACTAAGCATCTTCGCTTAGGAAAGGGGAAACTGAGGCACGGGAGAATGGTACCCGAGCAAACCTGCTGCAGAGAAACCCAACAGCCCCATGCAACGACCTTTCCCCACCACCTCCCCCTGAAACAGGACCCCAAAGGTGGCTTGGCTCCGGGTGGGAACCCCCTCTCCCAGCCCGGATCCGGCCCCTCCGTTATCCCTGGTGTGGATGCAGCTCTTCGGGAGCCGCTGCCCGGCCGCGTGCTGTTCCCCTTCCAGCAGCTACTTTCCTAGATTAAAAATCATGCGCTCATCGCCTTGGCGCGGCGCCACGGAGCCTCTTGCTTGTTTTTATTGATGGCAGCGTCTTCCACTGATTAAAATTCCTTTAAGTGCACCCAATGGCTAATCCCAGCCCCGAGGCCGGGGATGCTGTCGCTGTCCCCCACCTCTAGATCAGGTCCTTCTGCTTGTGTTCGCCTCCCGCTGTGCGTCCCTGTGCCTCCTTCCCTGCTTGGTCTTTTTCTTGGCTTCAGAAATAAAGGAAAAGTGTTAAAAATGCTCCTGGAAATGGGGGAAAGGGTGGTTTTTATTTGGGAAAAGAAAGGGGCTGGTGTCAGGGTGTGCGAGGCTCCGTCCCCATCCCTTGTCCCCCTTCTCCCACTTGGCTGGTGCTGGATTTATACCTAGAGGGATGGAGAGCCAAGAAACTCGGGCCAAGAGGGGAGTCGTGCCAGCAGTGCCCGGACCCAAGCCTCGTGGCTCCAAACGAGCAGCAGCACTAACGAAATCCCTGCCAGCCTCGGGCTGGGGCTGCTGGAGCTGGGCTCGGTTGGGATCACCCACCAGCAGGGATGGGCTGTTCCGTGGGGATATGGGGAACGCCGGGACCATCCCGCTGGGAAGCCGGATGCCTGGGTCCAAAACCGGTTTGAATTCCTCATAGGGACAGCCGAGGCATCGATAAACCAGCCGTTCTGCTCCCCTCTGGGCTCTCTCATGGCTGGCCCTGGTGCTCCCCCAAGAGCCTTTTTGCCCCCGCGGGGGTCTGCCCTCTCCCACCTCCACCCCCCACCCGCCACGACCCTCCTGTGTCTCCACAGTCCGTTGGGAATTCAGGGTGCCCACGGCCATGCCCAGTGCGCAGCCCCAGCCCAGCGTGATGGAGCATCCAGAGCACGAGCTCAGGGAGCCCTGCGCTGGCTGTGGGTGTGGGATGGGGGCTTCACCCCCCTCCTGTGACACCCACGGTGTCCTGGGATGAAGGACCTTACCTGGGTGATGGCTCACGTCCACCTTTGTGCAGCTTCAGAGAGGCTCGGCAGCACTTCACACCCACCCTCCTGCCCCACACCCAGGCTGGGGCCATAACACCCTCCCCCTATAGCCCCCGGGGGGGTGCAGGGGGGCTTACCTCTCTCTCCCAGCCAACAGCCAAAGAGGGAGGAGGAAAGAGAGGGGCACCCTGGAGAGCCGGGGGATCCCTGGGGACACACTCGGTCCCTGAGCCACCGGTTTGTCCCTCCTGATTAATTTTTTGCACAGGGGTCCGTGGGGAACGAGTTGCAAACAGCCATTGTGGTACAGAAGGGTGATGGGAAGAGGCTTTGTCGAGGTGGGAGATGGGACCTCATCCTGCTGCTGGGGGACACTAGAGGGGACATGTCCAGCCAGCTTCATACTGACCACCCTGTCCCTAAACCCACCTCCCAAAGAGTCAGGCTGTCTCAGTCCCCTTGGGGCCACCCTCAAGCATCCTGGCAGGTCCTGAGCACCACCGAGATGCTCTGAGCGCTCACGGTCCCCAAACGCTGCATGAGCAGGACCCTGCAGGGGGGATGCGGGTGCTCAGCATCACTTGACCGAGCATCCCGGCTCAGCCAACCCAAGCAGTCCGCATCGATCCTGACGATCCATCCGTGACCACGGCCATAGCGGGGAAGGGCCCGGCACGCTCAGCAGCACCGCGGGGCTCTTGCCTGGGCTCCCTGCAGCCGCAGCGGGAAGCAGAACACCTCGCTCCCACCCTCGCAGGAAGGCTCTTGCTTTAATTACTCTTTGGCCCCCGGCCACTGATTGCTCACACTTGTGATGGCTTCCTTGGCAATTTTGTGGCAGTTTTTCTATTCCACCACCCCACACACACCCCACCCCCCCCCGTCATGGTTTTAACCATCCCAGCCTCTCCCTGCGCAACAGGTCTCAAATAAAAGACCTCGTGCCCTTGGGGTGGGTTGTCAGCAGGTAAAGCCTCAAAATCTCCATCCTGGCGGTGTCAGCTGAGGCCCCTCCAAATCACTGCAGCAGTGATTTAGAGCATCGGAGCGGTGCCAGGTCTCTTGGGCAGCTCACGCTGTGCCTTGGGGGGTGCGGAGTGATTAAATCTCTTTGGGAGCCAGCCAGGGGGCACCCCAGCCCCCCAAAGGGTGGGAAATATTAACCCCAGACCCATGAATCAGCTTAGTGCCATCTGCTCGGCTCTGTAGCCAGGCAGCCCAGACAGCCTGGGGAGGGCCAGTCCGTTCACCTCAATGCAGCGTTCACTCTGAAACCTAAGGATGGCACCGCTGTGGCCATAATGCTGATTATTTCAACTTTGATAGTCAGAGCGGGCAGAGCCAACGCGTTTGTCAGCTCTGCAGCGCCTTTCCTTCAACAAACGAATATCGCGTGGATGTTGAAAACAGTCTGCCATGGGCTTTCCAGCGGGCTCTGCTCCAAGCCCTGCAAGAAAGCCAGGAGCTCGGCCACAACATCCAGGCAATGCCGCTGCTGAAGTCACCATCCCTGCTGCCAGGGACATGCAGGGTGGGGACAGGGCTCCGTGGGCACGCAGGGAGCTGGTGGCGAGGAAGGACGGAGGCGGGAGGGGGTACGGGAGCTGACTCAGCTCGTGGATGTCTTTATTCGAACTCTAGTACGGTTGGACAGGTAGAGGCATGCGTACAGGACAGACGGAAATGGGAGTAGTATTGCCTTGATCACAGAGATAAGTAACAGCATTAGAAAGACACTGACCCTTCCAGGCCAGCCAGGTTCACCCCACCTCACTCACCTATTGCACCCCATCCCCATCCCTGCGCCCCAACCGACCCGCTCGTCCCCCCCATCCTCTCGGGGTCTGCACCCCAGGGGAAGCACCCATGGGAGGGGGGCGATGGTGCAGCGACCCACTCACGGCACCTCGATGGAGCCTTCGAAACCCCAGAGGGGGGTCCCCAGCGGCCGTGTGACGATGGAGGGGTTCAGAGCATGGATGGAGCCGCGGGCGACGACGACGTCTCGGTGAGCAGCTGGCAAGTCTCCGGAGGCGGAGGGGCGAGGTGCATCCGAAAGCATGGGCAAGGGGAGGGGGGCAGCCCGGGGGGGCGCTGGGGAGAGGCAGCGTGTACGTGGCAGGGCTGGCAGCAGGCAGGGGAGTGGGGCCGCCCCCAGCACCCTGACCCCCCCCTCCCAGCCCTGCTGCTCTGCAGCACCTCGCGGGGGGGGGACGAGGCTGCCAACCCCCCTGGCCACAAAGCTGGCGGCTGGAGCTTTGGGCTGCTGTGGTGGGCAAGCAAATCTCCTTGGGGAAGAGCATCCCTCAGCCTCAGGGAGAGCATCCCTGGGGAATGCATGTCCCAGCCTTGGGGAGAGCATCCCTGGGCTCTGGGGAGAGCATCCCTCAGCCTCAGGGAGAGCATCTCCCTTGGGGATTGCATCCCTCGGCCTCAGCGAGAGCATCCCTTGGGGGCATGCATGTCCCAGCCTTGGGGAGAGCATCCCTCAGCCTCAGGGAGAGCATTTTCCTTGCAGAATGTATCCCTTGGCCTTGGGGAGAGCCTCCCTGCACTTTGCGGAGAGCATCCCTGGGGGAATGCATCGCTCAGCCTTGGGAAGAGCATCCCTTGGCCCCAGGGAGAGCATCCCTGAGCCTTGGGGAAAGCATCCCTTGGGGAAAGCATCCCTTAGCCTCAGGGACAGCATCCCTCCACCTTGGGGAAAGCATCCCTCGGGGCACACATCCCTCTGCCTCGGGGAAAGCATCCCTCGGGGTACACAACCCTCCACCTAGGAGAAGGCATCCCTCAGGGAGAGCATCCCTCCGGGAAGGCATCCCTCGCCGGGGCACTGCCTGCATCCAGCTGGGGCTCAGGAGAAGGTGACCACCTCACCCTGGGGGTAACTGGAAGAGAGGACATCTTGACAGGTGTCTGCAATTAAAAACACAAGTAATAAACACACCGTTAGACACTGCTTTCATCAGCTATTTGTGGAAAAATAGGAGAGGGAGGGTGAGACTGAGCTTCCAGGGGACGCAGGCTTTGCAGGGTGCAGAAAATAGTGTAAATACAAAGTGAAATGGCCTTCTCCAGAGGGATAAAATGCTGCTATTCCATCAGTAAATCAGGAAAAAATGTTTTAAAAAAGCCTCAGAATGGACCCAGAGATAGAGACTTGGGAAATGACTCTCCAAGAGAAACCAGACATGGAGTCAGGGTGATTTTGAGGGCAAAAATGAAGAGGAGAAGAAAGAAGCCATCCCTGCAGCCCTCTCCTTCCAGAAATCTGCTCTGGACCAAAACTTCCCAGGCCAACCCCAAGCCAGATGTCCCAAAGCCAAGCCTGGTGCATTAATATCCCACAGTGTTTTTTCTTGTCTCTCTCTCCTTCTCATTCGTTATCATTGAATTAATTAACATTGATTGGAGTTCTGAGTCACAGCACCGCCTCTACCCATGTGCCAGGACCTGGCTTCCAGGCGAGGGGCCGTCAGACGGAGAGACGGCACCTGATCCACCCGATAAGCCCTGGAGCTGCCCTTCCCAGCCAGGGATTTTGCTGCAAAACCCAACCTCAGCTCCCAGCCAGGGGTTTGACCCAGCTTCCCCCTCAGCAGACCCAACACCGCTCCAAAAGTGTCTCCTTTTCCCCAAAATAAAGGTCGCATCCTCCATCGAGCATCACTGCGCAGCTTGGGTGAGTAGTGCCCAGACGCGGAGGCTTTTCAAAGCCCCACATCCCAGAAAAACCCTTGGGATTCAAATCCCTAAATCCCAGGGCTTGCAGATGTCCCCACCTCCCGGGCTGCCACGACGGACCAGTTCAGGGGACCCAGCATCATCCCCCAGCAGCAGTTTGGGGACCAGCCCCGGCCACGCACCAAGTGGCTGCTAAAAAATATCACTGCTCCTGGTTCAGTCACTCCTGCAAGCAGCTAAAAGCTCATGGCAGGGCTCGTGGCTTGCTAGAAACATTCCCCACCAGGTCGATTGATTTACCAGGGACACGACTCAGCTTTTAACTCCCATCTCCTCCTCTCCGTTCAAAGCCATTTTGTGCGCTGGCTCAAGACCTGCTGCCCGCATCCCCCCGGGACCTGCCTTGGAAAGCAGCTTCCCAGCCTCGGAAAAAAAATTAGCACGACTAAAAATAAATAACAACAGCCGAGCTTTTTGTGTGGTGGTGGTGGTGGTGGTGTTTAATTGCTGTCCCCCAGACAAAGCCGCCGAGAGAAAACTGCTCGCCTGTCTTGATTTATCATGATCGGCTCGATTGCGCGTGGCTGGCGGGTTCCAGCCCCCCTCCCCCTCGCAGACCCTCCGTGGGACACGGGTCTCTCCTCAGCCCTTTTTTTTTGGGTGCAGATCTGCCACCCGACGACAGCGGGGTGATGCCCCAAGGCGGGAGGCTTGGCACAGCCCGGCCATCAGCCAGCCCCCCAAATCCCCAGGGTTTGCTGCGGTGCTGCGGGGGCCAGCCCCTCCACATTTCCCGGGATGGTGAGTTCACACAGTCCCACTTGCCCCCTCCAAGCACACACCCCCCCCCAGCCCCCTTAAGCGCTGCCTCCAGCTGCTCCAGCACGATGTTTGGGTAGGTCCTACACTAACTCCGCTTTGGTTTGCTGGTATCCTCGCTTTTCTTTTCCCCCTTCTTCTTTTTTCACCTTTTTCTTTTTGTTTGCAGCCAAGAGGCTCACCTCCAGCCAGCATCTCCACCCCCACCCACCCCCCCCACGGCGCCCATCTCCACAGACCATGTAAAGATGGGGGGTTTCATGGCGATGCAGCAAACTCCCGTGCTGCAAGGACCACAGATGCTGCCCTGGGGGGGTGCGCAGCCGCCTCGAGCATCCTCCACACAATCCCCAGAGCTGGTCCCGAGCCTCGCATGGTGCTGCTATCGGGCTGGTTCCCCTCTCACTCTCCAAAGCCAAAGAATTATTTATTTTATTTTATTTTTCACAGCCCGCAGGACGTGTTCCCTGCCCCAGCCTGTCCCACACGAGCATGAGATGCTCCCCAGCAGCTCACAAAACACTTTCTGAGCCTCCATTTACCTTTTCGTGGGGGAACAGCGTAAGGATCGATTGCCCGGGCGGAGGTAATGAAGTAACAGACTGGGAGCGGGGAGGCACCTATTTATAAGCTCAACTGCATCTTATTTTGCATCTGCCTCTGCTCTCCCTGTTCCTCGTCAGCACGGGGAAGGGATGGGGTTGTTATATTATTATTTTTTTTTTATTATTGTCATCAAATTTTTTTATTGTCATCAAATAAGCACTGAGGATTTTTCCTGGCAGTGCTGGGGAAGCCAGAAACAGGCTGCTTCTGGGTAGAGCAATTACTCTCTTGACATTTTAACCTCCTGCCCGGCTGCCTGACAGGCCTTTCTATTTTCTCAGCTCTTTCAGGCATCTCCTGAGAAACAGAGCAGTTGTTGCAACAATAACAATTAATACTTTGCACGCAACCGGGGATGGCAGCGCAGCACTGGACTCCGGGTCTCCCAGGAGGGAAGAAGAAGGCAGAAGCTGCTGCTGGAAGGGGTGAAGTGCCCCCAAATCCCTCCGGATCCAAAGGATGAGGCTGCTCTGCCTTTGCTCCTTGCACAGCTGCTTGCTGCACCGGCTGCAGGTGGTTACAGGGGTCCGATCCGTGTCCCACAGTGCCGCCGGTCTCGGCAGACAGACACACAGACGGAGGGATGCAAGGACTCCAACAGCACCAGGGCAGCCCGATGCTACGCAGCATCCCTGATCCTGTTCCCGCTGTTGAGGATCACGTTGCATCTGCAGCCACGACGGGGAGAGGAGCACGGGGCGCTAAAGCTGCCCTTGGTACCATGCTGGGGGCATCACACTATACATTGCAAGGGGCACGTATGGGTGGTATATGCAGTGCTTTACCCCTGGGTTCCTGCTCAATCACAGCATCCTGCTGGAACAAGGCAGCAGCTCAGTCCCGACACACTCATCCCATCCCATGGGAAACTCTCCTTTCCAGGCTGGGATGCTGGCAGCGAGCTCACTGCCCTGACAGTCGCTACACACCAATTTTGTAATATTTTTTTTAATGCCATTTTAGGACTTGGGCAGAGGCAGCCGGACTCCTATGGATTTATTCAGTTCGTCAAGAATAAATCAAACAACCTTGCTTTCTCTCGCTGCTTTTCGCCTTCGCTGGAACGTGCGCTCCTCGCCAGATCCCTAAACATAGATAAGCGGCTGGGAGGATATTCAGGGGAAGTATCGTATATTCTTGCTCTATTCTTATCCTATTCTCTAGGCAGCCAATTTTGGCCACGGTTTGAGATAAAACCCTGGGCTACAGAGATATTTAGCGGTCTGCTCTTCTGATCCACTACAGGTCCTCTCATAATCCTACCCGGGGAAATAACTCCTGCTAACTCACACACACACACACACCCCTCAACCAACCCAGACCCCACCTAAAAATAACAAGGTGCTGTTTTCCCCCTCCTGCATCCCCCAAATCACTTGTTCAGAAGAAGGCGGGGAGGAAGAGGGAGAAGATGCAATGGGTTTTTCAACAGTTTGGTGCCTCCCACTGAAATCCCTCCGTCTCCCATTCGGGGCTCGGTTGTTTTAGAGGAGCTTTTTGCACATTAGTCATCCCTTCTCCCAAGTTGCATAACGCCACTGCTAAAAATTGCATCGCACCGGCTCCATGTCAGCTCTCATAGTCAACCCGCATCGCTCCGGCGGGGATGAGAATTTGGGGGGGGGGGGGGAGGGGGGTCCACCAAGGGTTTGCCACACCAGGCAACCAGCTCCAGCGGCTGGATGAGCTGCTTTGGGAGCCTGGGGTTGGGAAAAGAGAGGATGGGATCTCTTGGGATCTGTGGCTGCCTCTGCTCCAGGGTTAATCCTCTGCTTTCAAGAGACTCAAACCCCAAAGTTTGAGTCTTTTGATCCGCTGCTTCTGCAAAAGACAGGGCAGCAGAGCTGGTTTTTCATGCCTGGCTCATCCCCAAAGTCAGCGCATGACCTTGGTTAAATCATTTATGATTCAGAGACCACTGAAATCGCAGAGGGTGACCTTCCCTCTCGCACCGGCTGGGGATATTCCAGCTCCTCCTGCCTCGAGAGGAGCCCGCTCCAAGGGGGAGGATGCGCCAAAGGTGCCGCCGTACTCACCCCTTCCCCCAGCTCACAGGGTTTTGGGGCGATTCACAAACCTGCCGAGTTTCCCCGGCCATTCGGTGTGGGAACACGCTTTAATTACAGAAATTCAAGGGATGCAGCCACACCACCAACACACGGTAAACTCAGGTGCTGCCGGCGAGGGGTGAGTCACCACCATAGCACAGGGGTTGGAAACCACCACGGGGCATCCCGAGCAGAGCATGGGTGCAGCTCATCCGAATTTCTCCTCAAATCCAGAGAAATTCCAGCTCCAGCACTAGGTCTGTGCGGTGCTCGGCTCCTGCCATCAAGCCCCAAGATCCAGCTCACGGCACCAAATTTTTTCGCCTCTTTTCTGGGTCCCTTCGACTCTTGCTGCTCTGCTCACGCAGCTGGGGCAGGGGAAGAAAAAAAACAAATTAAAAGGCGAGGGCTTCTTGTGGGCCCCGGGCAGGGCTTGGATGGGGGTTGTTTTGGAGATGTTGTGACTGGCTCCTCCTGGCAGCTCCTTCAACTCAGTGGGGAGGAAAAATATAAGCCAGGTAAGGCATTTAATGCTTCCTCCTCACCTAGTCTCCTCCACTGTGGCAGCAAGGAATTTGGCTGCAAGAGGCTCTCGGTCCTAACCGTGCTCTGCACAGAGGGAAACTGAGGCATGGGAAGCCTGGGGTGGAGCAGGAGAGTCCTGGCTGTGGGATGTGCCAAAATCCAGCCTGGCTCCTTCGGGGTGCAGGGACCAGCCTTGCACCAAGGGGACCCTCACTCCGCATCACCCCCAGAGCACCAGCTCCGGTTTGGCTGTGATGGAGGGGAAGGGCCTGACCCCCAAAAAGCTCTTGGGGCTGTTGTCGGGTTGTTTTTTTAAAACACACCTAAAGCTAAGCTTTGCTCCCCATCCTCCAGCTGGAAGTCCCCAGGCTCCAGCCCCATGGAGGGGGACTTGCTTAGAGTAAGGGAAGGGGGTCGAGAGAGCAGCAGGATGAGCGTGGAGACCGGGGCTGCCCCCCCCAAACCAGCCCCTTACAGCCCCCCCAGACCCAGACACCTCCAGGGGAGGGGACACGCAGAGCCAGGGTGACAGAGCTACAAATGAGCCCCAAGTCAGGGGACCGAAGGTGTTGTTCTAGTTCAAGAAGACACCGAAGATCATTGAAAATCATCCCAAAAAACTAATTAATATACCTGAGCAAAACCCAGCAGCGCAACAGGGAGCGGGCGCCCCACCCTCACCCTCCGCGATGGGCAAGGACCTGGCTCAAACCCAGCTCCCATCCCCAGGGGGATGCTCTGCCCCACCACCCTGCATCCCATCTCAAAAGAGGATTCACACCCCCACCCCCATACATTTAGGCATCATTTTATCTCAAGTCTCTCAGTTCCTCAGCACCCAACAGCTGCAGCAGCTTCCCCAGCCGCTCCAGGGACCCACATCCCTCTCCCCACCACCTCCCACCTCTCCATAGGAGCATCACACCTATATTTTGCCAATCCTTTATCCCAGCCTCCGCATGCTCCCCCCACCCAGCCCGGGGCCCTACAGCCTCCGTGGGACCTCGGGGCTGGTTCCCAAGGCTGCCAAAGCCACCTGCAGCCCCAGGACCACGCCTGAGGTTGGATGGAGAAGCAGACACAAGCAGGGAAGGAGCAAGTGTGATTCAGGCAGAAAAAGGCACAAAACAAGAGGGGAACAGCTGCTGGGCAGGGAATAGAGGTTTATTCATCTGTTGCCTCCAGAAACTTGAGGCTGTTTTTAAAAAAAAAAAAAAAAAAGGCCTAAAATTATATGAACTCAGCCATTTCCAGCACAATGATATATAATTTTATGAGTCAACATGTCCTCCTTGCATTTCCACCACCCTTTAGCCCAAGTGCAAACGGCCCACGGGAAGGAGGGCTCGACACCAGAGGGAATCGCATGGGTTGGCCCAATTTATTTAGGATGAATAAGGTTTCAACAGGGGAGGGGGGAGGGGAGGAGGAAAAAAAGAAGCAACCAACACCTACTTCAGGGATTGTCCCAGACACGTGGACATGAGACAAGTTCAATGGAGACGTGACACGTCCTGCAAACTGGGCAAGGGGAGCAGGGCAGCAGCGCTGGGCTGGCGAGGGTCAGAACCCGCTTCTCGGGGGTGGAGATGTCCCAGCTCAGCCTCCTCTGGGCACGGGCACCGCTCCGGAGACACGGCGTCACGGGGACCGGGGGGGGACAGAGCGACACATACACACACGACACGACAAAGCAGGATCCGGGCGGCGTTTTAGAGGATGGAGGGGACGGGAGAGCAGGGACGCCGCAGAGGACAGGGAGAGCTGCAGCGGGACGTGAGGGGAGCCAAGCCCACCGTGGATCCTGCCACACCATCTATGCTGCTTAGGCTTCGGGATTTTCCATAGCCTTGGTGAAGAAAACGGACAGGTTAGAGCCGAGCAGCCTCCTTCCCAAGGCTCGGAAAGCACAGAGCGCCAGGGAGAGCATCGCCCAGTCCCACACCCCGGTTCAACCCCCTCAAAAAATTCAGGAAGGGCTTCTGGAGGGCAACCAAGCTTCGGCGGATCCTCCAGACCTTCCCCTCCCTACCCCTCGGCTCCCCGTGCAGTCCAGCAGCGCCAGCCAAACCCAGGACCCAGGAATCATCCGATGCTGGGAGACCGAAGCGGTCCTGGGGGCGGTGGGTTTTGTTCCCCAAATTGCTCTGAATGAGGAATGAGTCTGGGGATTTTGTGGGCTGAAGCAAACAGGGAAAAGCAGCAGAATTCAAACAAATATGGGATTTGGAAGGAGTTATTCCCCCAGCTCTGTTTTTCAAGCTGGCTGTCGCAGCAGGCTGCTGCTGACACCTTTCTGTACGGAAAGGAGCAGGTAGACGTGCTCATTATTTTCCACAAGAAATTGCATTAAAGAGCAAATATTTCTATTGCTTTAAGCACAGGAACCCTTCACATTTCCCCAAAGAGCCAGAAATTGCTCCAGCTGTTATTGAAAAGCAACAGCCAGAAAAAAAAAAAAAAGAAAAAAAAATGCTCTCACAGGTCAAAAGCCCCTTTTCTTTCTGGAAAGAAACTAAGTATTTGCACTGAAAATTCCATTTTTAGGTCCAAACAGCAGCCCTGTTCAAAGACGAGACCCAAGATCTGCTCTCTGGATCATCGCACCTTGTGGGGACAGCTCTGCTGCCAAAATATGGAAAATTAAGGATGCTCCCGGCCGCGATGAGCCCAACCTCCCTGCGCTGTGCCATGCTGGCTGCGTCTTCCCCGAGAGCGCCCAGGCAAGCGAATCCAGCCGAGCCGTTCCCTTCCCCGCAAGCACAGCCAGCTCCGAGCAGCAAGCCTGTGTGCGCACACGGCGGCTCCCTGACAGCAGAAAAACAAGGTGATGGATGGCCCCTTCGGCAGTGCCAAGCTTGAAACCGTCCCCGCATCCCTCCCCCCGGGGAGTGAATGGCGCATCTTCGGGTTCTGCTTCGATGCGAAGGCACCAGCGGCGGGTGCTGGCCTGGCCAGGCTGCTCCAGGCTCGGATCGTGGATTAACGCTCCCACCGGAGCGATCACGGCATCACCCCCCACGCACACGCCCCCGAGGAGGATGCTGAGACATGAGCAGCGTCTGGAAAGGGCTCCAGAGCATTACCCATTTAAATCTGATTTTTACCCCCTTTTTATACTTTTTTTTTTTCCCCCCCTCATCATTTCCCAACCGGAGCAGCCGGCAAGGAGGCACCGGAGTCTTCAACCCCTGAGGATGCCCTGCCCCTCCGGCTCCGCAGCAGCGGCAGGGCCAGCGGACAGAGGGCCATCTGCCTAAACCTGTTGCTGACTTCAGCAAAGCTTTTCCAGTTCCCACAGTGGAAGCGAGACCAGAATCAGGCCCCGAAGAGAAGAGCAATTTCCTTATTTACTGTTTGGCACGAATCCACACTTGCAAGGAGGGAAGCGAGCGCAGCCCTGAGCCGGAGTCGGGGCCGGGGGAAGCTGGGGATGTTTCCCACCTACAGCAGCTGATGCGAAAACCTCCGGCTCCCCCCCCAAAATCCCCTCAAAAATCCCCCGGGCTCCCCCTTCAGCAAACCTTGCTCTTTTCCTGGGAGCACTGAGGCTCTTTGAAGGGCTCACGCGCTTCCCTGCCGCCCTGAGCCATGCACATGGGAAGCAACCGTGCCGAGATGCAATCGGTCCCCGAAAGCTTGGGGCTGTCGGTGGCTCCGGCACCCCAACAACATCAGTTTGGCAGGGAGGTGTTATGGGGTCGGGGCTTGCTGGCAGCTGCCTTGGCGATGCGAGGACCCACTGATGCGGCTGAGCACTTTATAGGGATGCTCTTTGCCTTCTTGCTCAGATGACTGAATAGAAAAGGATGCAAATGGGCGTAGGAACAGGGCCAAAATCACACTGCCAGTTTTGATTAAGGCTCAAGCATCACTGTTTGGGGCAGCACTTCATAAAGATGCCTGATTGCCCCAGGGCCCCTCTGCAACAGGACTCCAAGGGCAAACCTGCCCCAAACCCAACACTTAATTTTCTCCATCAATTTATTCCCAAGCCATGCTCACCGGAGCACCTGGGAAGGAGCTCAGCAGTCCGTCCCTCAAGGCCATCACGGTTTTCCACCAAGCTCAGGGCCAGGTGCCACCACGGATTCAGGCTGCAAAGCACCAGAGGGTTGTGATCTGCTAATTGCCACCGGTTAACGGAGCCAGTATTCCAGCAGCTCGCATAGGTGCTAAACCAAGGGCACTGGGATTGCTTTGTAAACGGGTTTGTTGCCAAGGAGCCATATAGAGGCGTCTTATAAAGAGGGTGGTGGGGCAGCGTGTAACCCCCGGGGGCTCTTGGCCAGGCCCTGGCGACGCCGCACTCCCCACATGCAGACGCTCGCGGCGCCCAGGCGCACGTGCAGGCTCGCACAGGCTTGGAGCCGGCAGCAGATGGGGACGGGGTAATGCAAGCAGGCAGCACTGCCCAGGAACGCCTGTGCTTGTTTATAACGGCGGCCTGGCGCTCGTCTGTGTGTCGCACGCACTCACACGCCTGTCCCCGTGCAAACGTGGGCTTGTCCTCGCTTCCCCCCGCCCAGCCAAGGATCACTCCCGTGAGCATCCCCGCCGCTCGATGCCACACCGCCCAAGCCACGTGCTGGTCACGGCCCTGCGCGGATAGCAAGCAGCGGAGTAAAAGGCAGCGGCACGATGCTCTGGGTTCTGGCAACCAAGCCGAACATTGCCGCTTTGCCATGCCGGTGTGCTGTCAAAGGAAGGTGCTGGAAGGTAAATCCCCTTCCCTCCATTTAACCACACGCCCTGTGGCTCCTCTCAAAATCCCACTCTGGTTTCAACCACTACCATTTCCTACACCATCATAGCCAATCTTGCTGGCAGGGGGGCTGTCGGACTCATCCTGCCGCCACATCCCTCCATCCAAGCAAAGGACAGGAGCTCACGTGCCAAGACAGACCCACGCCAGGACACATTTTGGGGAACTGCTGAGCAGGACTTGAGTGCTGAAGGGAGACAAGGGGTCCGAAGCCAGCCCCAGCAGCAAGGCACCAAGGTGACACCACTGGAAGCAGCGATAGGGACAAGAAACACATGCCACGTGCCGATCCACTGCAATCCAGCTCAGACTTCTGCAGGGCCCAGGTCCAAGGGGTGGTGGGCAGGGACTAGCTCTTCTCTTTGAGCTGCCCCAATGAGACCAACCGCTGGAACCGGGCTCCAACCATGATGGATGCCGAGATCTGCAGCATATTCCTGAACCAGCTCCATCTCCTGATTTCCACAGCTTGTACAGACATCAGTACCTGTCCCAGGATCTGACAGATGGCCATCAGCAAGTCGGGCTCAGAACCAAGCT
The DNA here is from genome assembly GCF_017639655.2 of Falco naumanni. Taxonomy (NCBI): domain Eukaryota; kingdom Metazoa; phylum Chordata; class Aves; order Falconiformes; family Falconidae; genus Falco; species Falco naumanni. The sequence goes on from NC_054070.1 coordinate 766,457, forward strand.
CATCTCAATTTGCAGAGCTGCCAACATCCCAGTACCAGAACAAACAGCCTCAGCAGGAGATAAATCAGGACCGAGGGAAGAGGCAACTCTGTGGCTCCCAATGGCTTTTGGCCGGAGCACAGGAGGCTGCTTTGCCCCTCTGACCATCTCTGGTCACCACTAACCCTGACCACCCTGGAGCATTTCACCAGGGAAGGCATCAGCCCTGACCTCCCAGGACCATCCCACCGGTCCATCCCCAACAGCCCAAGCAGGACGCAGCTATTGCCATTTCCTCTTTCCCCAAATTTTGGTCTTGCACGTCATTCAAGCCCCTCTGGACACCAGATCCACCTTTCTCCAGGTGCAAGACCGTTTCAGCAAGGTGGGGATAAGTGATCCACATACACATCTACTTTTAATTGTGAAAAGCACCCTGATCTTGGAAGAAAGACACCCAAACAAACCAAGAAAGCTCCCCGAAGTGCCCTTCCAAACAGCTGTTGCTGCCACCGTGCAAGGAGAAAAACCTCCTGGTCTCCTGCAACCGAGTCCTGCGATTCGGGAGCCCGGCGAGAGCAGCACTGGGTCCTCAACTCCTGGATCTGCTCTGGTGCTGGCTTCAGCGGGGACTAAGCTCAAATGCTTCAGCTGAAGAGATGCCTGACTTGAGCATCTTGTAAGGATGAAGATCAGCGCTGGCTCTCATCCCTGTCCTTCATCCCATCCAGTTCTGCATCCCCCCCCAGTCGGGAGTGGGACGAGAGCCCCCTCACCTCTCTGCAGTAGCAGGTGTTAAGAAAAGAGACCAACTTCACAGAAAAAGGCACTTCCAGGAAACAAACACGAGGCATTTCAAGCAAGTATTTGTATAGTACCCTTCTGCCTGAAGATGAGCAAAGCTTTTCATTGTTTTCCTCTTTCTGAGGGATGAGGTTGAACAGGAATGGCAGGGGGATTCCTCAGTTTCCCAGGAGGAAGCAACCAAATTGCTTCTACTGATGTGACAGATGTGACTGCCCCCCAAACACCTCCCTATGCCCCAAGCCCATCCAGTCCTCACCATCCCAAGCAGAGCCACAGCAGCAAACCCTGAGGGTCTCCAAAGCAGTGACACCACAAGCCAACAGGTCCCGGCGCACAGCTCAGGGACGTAGCCCATCACCTCTTCTCCTGCCTGGTGCCAGCTCACATGCACTGTTCCCTGTAACTGGCATTCGACAGTACCAGGGAGGTACCATCAGAGGTAGGTCAGCTCTGCAGCTGCATCACCCCACACCACCCCAGGCACACAAGAAAATCCACAGAACTAAAAAAACTGAGCCGCGTCCTGAGAATTATCCCAGCGATCAAGGATGTAGCTGGATTTTGTGGCTCAAGGTAGGTGCTGGATTTAGCCTCCCAGGGGCTGGGGGCTGGGTGCTGGGCACAGGTCACGCTCACTGGTGGAGCGGAGAAGGCTGGAGGACAGCGTGAAGGGACCAGGCTGAAGAGGACTGTTGTTTTGTCATGGGAAGAAGAGGTTTGCGTTTTCCTGACTCATCTCCCCCACAGTTTGCCACAGAAAACCTCAACACTCAGCAAAGCTCCCTTTCCAAACCCAGAGGAGACAGCCTTCCTGGCAGCCCGGTGCTTCTGGCACGGCAGCACTCGACACATCGCAGCTCCCCATGCTCGAACCCACCAAGAGACATCAGAGGGGGAGAGGAAAGGAAAAGCCCGGGGATTTTTTTTCCCTGCCAAAAACCTTCTTGACCACCTTCACTTACCCCCTCACCTCACTCCACCCCGAGATGGGTGGGTGAAGCTGAGGGAGAGGAGCTGGAGGGATGGGAGAAACTGGAGCACGGGGGAGCAGGGGGACAGAGCTGTCCCCAGAAGAGGCAGCGCGGCCAGTGTGGGGTCGCAGCCCCCGGATGGTGGCAACCAGGGAAGGAGAAAACAAAAAGTGTAGAGCTAGCACGGCGAGACGCGGTGGACGGAGATGCAGCAGATGGCGAGGCAGGAAGGCAGGTGGATGCCGGGAGCAGAGACCGATAGCCAGGCAGGCAGATGGAGATGAACCACCCTCTTGGACCAATGCAACCAGCCACCCCACCCGCCCCAGCCCACGGAGCGGCTCACACCTCCAGCACCAGCCATACCTTTCTGGATGCCTCCGTCCGCTGCGCAGGAGAAGTCCCCCGTGGCCAGCAGGAAGCACGTGGAGGATTTCTTGTTCTTCTCCCGGGTGCTGGAGCGCCGCATGGGCCGCTTCTCCTCATCCATCGGTGACAGCGGCTGCTCCTCGTCTGCCAGCACCACGTTGGCCTCACCGTTCTGCTTCGAGTCTGCAAGAAGGTGGCACAGACCCATCAGCAGCTGATAAACCCAGGGGACAAGGGGCTTGGGGTGGCCCCAAGGGTTTGCTTACACCACGCAAGGAAGCAGGAGACCAGATTGCAGATGGTCCAGAGCAACACCTGCAAATTCAGGGACGGATCCCAGCCTGGAGATGCTAACTCAGAGTGACCAGGGAGCAGGACCACGCCAGATTTTAATCCCAAGCAGCAAACAGCAGCTCTTGGTCCTGCTGAGCGTTATCTGCCCTGTGTGAAGCCCAGCAGGGTTCTAGCCAGCGGAAAAACCACCCCTGGTCCTTGAGATCCACCCACCTAATTGGTGCGAATTAGCTCTCCAAAATTCACACTGCTGGGATACTGGCTGCTCAGGGAAGTGCTAATTTATGTCATCTGCCTCGGTGGTTCATTAGCTGGGAGGATGCTCTACCAGGGGAGGGTCTGGATGGGTGCTGGGGTGGAAGGGATGGGGCTGACCTGCCCCTCCAGAGCAGGAGAGCTGCTCTCCCTGCTCGGGATGCACAGGCACGTGGAGAAGGGATATTTATAAAGGAAAACAGCATTTGGAGCTCCCTGTGTCCCCACAGGCAAAGGACCATCACTACAAAACACATGTGGCCAGATGTGCAGCTGCTCGGGGCTGACCTCAGGGAATGCCATGTTGGCTCAGGACCCCATCCCACCACGGTCTCTCCTCTTTCCTGGCTGCTCCAGAGGTGTCGCTGGCAGCGAACCAAGACAAAAAGGGGCCAAGCAGCCTCTGTGGCCAGCAACAATACCACAGCGGGGCTCTGGTGGTCCCCCAAGCTTAGCCCAAGCGATGCTGCCCACCCACAGCCCCCCACAGCTGGGGCCATGCCCTCTCCCCACCTGAAGGAAAGACTGGCCAAACCCCAAACTTCAGCTCAGCGCACGAGACCAAAATATAAACATGCAGGGGCTGATTTTGCTCCTCTGTGAGCACAGAGAAAAAAAAAAAAAAAAAAAAAGAAAAGAAAAAAAAAGGATTTGGAGCAGCGCTGACCTTGCCATGCAGGGACGCTACTAGAAGATGAACGGGGAGGTGGGCCACACCCCGGGGAATATCCATGGATTTATCCATTTTGGTGAAGCTTGCCCTGGTTTATGGTGGGAGGAAGCAAAAGAAAACCTGATCTGAGGGCGTTACCAGGCTAAGATGGGAATGGGGACAAGGGTCTTACCTCTGTCAGCGTGAGGGAGAGGTGGGCGAGGTAGGGACACCGTGAATCACACCGCGGTGACTCCATCTATGCCACCAGGAGAGCAGGGCATGGCCTTTCCCCCCCCCTGCCTAGCGGGGGATCCTGCTCTGCACCATCCTGGTCCACCAACACAGCACCCAACACCTGGACACCCAAGGGTCCCAGTCCCTTCTGCACCAACGTCTCGCCAACCCAAGAGCTGGGGGCCGCATCCTGTGGCAGGGAGGTCCCCAAGGACCCTGGGACACAGGGGGCTAAAAATGCTGCCCTGGGGTCTCCCGGAGGTCTGCCCCTCCCTCTGCCCCACCTCTGGGGTCTCACCTGACCCTTTCCGTTCAGCCGCCCCCTCCTCCACCGCCAACGGGCAAGTGTCGCTCTGGGTGCTGTTACGGGGGGAGTTTTCCTCGGATTTGCAGTAGGTAGGGGAGTCCAGCGGGGCCGGACGGGGTATATGCTTTTTCTTCTTCTTTGGCAGCTTCTGCTTGGCCATGGCCAAGGAATAGTACATCCCAAAGTTATTGACAATGACGGGCACGGGCATGGCGATGGTGAGCACCCCGGCCAACGCGCAGAGAGCCCCCACCACCATGCCTGACCAGGTCTTGGGGTACATGTCGCCGTAGCCCAGGGTCGTCATGGTGACCACAGCCCACCAGAACCCGATGGGGATGTTCTTAAAGTGAGTGTGGTCGCTCCCACGGGGGTCGGACGTCTTGGCTCCAATCCGCTCGGCGTAGTAGATCATAGTGGCGAAAATCAAGACCCCCAAAGCCAGGAAGATGATGAGGAGCAGGAATTCGTTGGTGCTGGCCCGGAGTGTGTGGCCCAGCACCCGGAGACCCACAAAGTGCCGTGTCAGCTTGAAGATCCGGAGGATCCGGACGAAACGGACCACCCGTAGGAAGCCCAGTACGTCCCGGGCAGCTTTGGAGGACAGGCCACTGAGACCTACCTCCAGGTAGAAGGGCAAGATGGCCACAAAGTCAATAATGTTGAGCAGGTTTTTAACGAAGAGAAGCTTATCTGGACAGCAGATGATGCGAACCAGGAACTCGAGGGTGAACCACAGGACGCAGACCCCTTCAATGTAGGTGAGGATGGGCTCCGTCTCCACTTTATGCGTCAGCAGGATCGTCGTGGTGTTGCCAACCACAAGGGTCTCCGTCACGTTGACGTCGATGTTGAAGGCTTCGTGCGTCTCCAGGCAGAAGGTCGTGATGGAGACCAGGATGAAGAAAAGTGAGGCAAAAGCAACTACCTGCAAAAGCAGAAATTACATGGACCGTTAGCTGATTGGGGTCAACCTCCCCTCTTTGGAGGAGAGCAGCAATTTTATGAACCACCACGACAAGAACTTCGGGGCAGCCCAAGACACACTCCTGGTGTCACCTGCCTTTGGTACATTTTTTCTAATCCCTGCTAGTGAACAGCAATAGCAGGGATGGGAGAAGTCCTCATTCAATAAAAACGAACACAACAGACTCAAAACCACCCCAGGAGCTACACTGCTGCCACCTGCTCCTCAAGACCAAGGATGGAGAACGGGGAGGGTTCCCTGGACCTGTCGCGTGAGTTGACAGCAAACCTCAGTGTCTGGGGCCACCAGTCCAGAACCTTTCTTCAAGTGCTACAATAGATGCAGGGGAAGGTGCTGAGCTTCGGCTGCGGCTGGAGATGGGTCAGAAATGACAGTGATGGGGATGAAGGGAGACCTCCAGCAGCCTGGGTTTGGAGCGAGCCTCCGCTGGGAACACACATGAAAAGGGAACTTTGAGAGGACTAAGCCGAAGAGCTTTCCCCCACATTCAGCCTAACCTCCCAGGTGAAATGTTTGAGCCATTCGTGACCTGAGGTTTGGGGTCTGGATGTATCAGAGATGTCCTTCTGCCACTTCCCTGCTCCCTAAGGGTCAGTGGGGGATGAGGTGCCCACGAATGGTCCCAGTACTGGGCGGGCAGGATGAGGAGGAAAGGAGCAAGCAGAGCTCAGGGTGCCTGGACCTGGTGACACTCAGATGCTCCCATTTCTCCCCCTCTGCCCCACCGGTGAGACCTTTGTCCCCTTCCCTGCCGCCTCCTCCCCACGGCACGCTGCCGGGATGCGAGCGAGGAGGGACCGGCTGCACAGGGTGGAAATCGCAGGCTGTGTCAGAAAGAAAACGCTTTGTCCCCCCCCCTCAATCCTGCTCAGCCCTCCTCCCCGGCAGGATGAGCTCATGATGAGTCCATTACCCAGAGCATCTGTTTCCAAGAGCCCCCGAAAAAAAAAAAAAAAAAGCCTCTGAGCAGAAAAGCCCTTCTTCTACCTTTCTCCAGCTCAAGAGCACGGTGGGTTTGGCTTCCTGGGAGCAGACCCTGTGACAGCACCTTTTGCTGCTAACTCATCCCACCCGCACCGAGCAGGATGCGACCTTTTGCTGGCAAACCCACCCGACCGGCTGCGTTCAGCAGGCAGCCGCGCCGTGAGCCTGCTCGAGATGACAGCCCAGGTCCTCGGCTGGAGTGAATCAGCAGCAGAGACAGCCTGAGTCACGCTGGAGAAAAACCCGGCCCTGGACACCAGCGGTAACGTGCCAGCAGCCCTGAGCCTGCCAAGAGCATCCTTGAGGGGTGTCCCCAAGGGCAAACCTGTGTGGGTCCGGCACAGAGAGTGTCAGCTCCCCAAAAGTTAGGTGTGAAGTTTAAGCCAGGCTCTAACTGATGGAGAAACCTCTGGAAGATGATTCTCCCCTCCTAGTGACAGACGCCTGCTGGGAGGGTGGGCTGAGATGCTCCAGACCCCTCAGGTCAGACCACTCTGGACCACACACCACGATGGGGCTCTGCTGCTGGCATTCCCATCAGCCATGCACAGTTCGGGAAGCAAACCCAACCAAAAAAAACAACAACCAACAAGGCCAGTTAACCGGGCAAGTGTGTCTACACGGCGGTGCCATGGCCAAAATAATCCACTTTTCAGCTGAGGGCTGAGCAACATGCCTGAGCTTCCCTGTATGGGGAATCTCAGGGAAACTTGAAGAGTAAAAGCGAAGCCAGAAGAAAAAAAAAATGCCAAGGAAGAGAGTGAGACCCTGCGAACACTCCGACAACGAAGCAGCGCTGCTGCATGAGCCGTGTAGGTGAGATCTGATTTAGCCCCAGGAGCAAAAACAACCTCTAAAAATAGGAGAGCCAAGTTCACAGCCAGTGCCAGCCATCGTCCCCCTCCGAAGTCAATAATGCTGCTCCAGTTTGTGTCAGCTGAAGATCTGACCTGAGATGTCTCACCTCAGCTCTGGCCTCTGCTCCAAGCTCAAGAGTTTTTTCCCAAAACTGTCTTTAAAATAAAAATAACAACCCTACGGATACACCCAATAGCTACCAACACAGCACCAAAAGTCGCAGCGAACAAGTCCTCCAGGACCTGCTGACGATTTGCATGATCTCAGCATGCCCTCAACAGCTCGAGATGGGGGTTCCCAAAAACCGTGACCCTACGGGGGGTCACCAGCCTGGAAGTCCCAATGGAAGTGGGGTCAGGACCCCACAAGTCGGTCTGCAAAGGGAAAAATAATGAGGATCTACAAGTAGGCAGTTTGGAAGTAGAAGGAAAATCCCAACCAGGGCAGTTTCCCATGGGGAGAAAAAAAAGAGTTTTAAACTCCAGCTGGGACAGCAGCTGCACCAGGGACCACATTTTCACCGAGCCTGGACCAGACACGCAGCCAGTGATCCCGTGGGCATCGATGCTACAAGGAAAAAAGGCTAAAAACCAGGGGGGGGGTCTATCCGCACGCGGTTGCCAGCTCAGGAGGTGCTGGGAAGAGACATGTTGGAAGGAGGAAAGATGGAAACAGCCAGGAGCCAACTGAGTCAGGGCCCAAGGGGCTGCTCCGCGGCCGAGGAGGAGCAAGAACCGGAGAAACTCAGCCCTGGAGACCCTTAGTCACGGCTGCCGCAGATCCAGGGAGCGGGGGCACGCACAGGACCTGGGGCCGCTCTCCTTCCCGCTGCTGCCGAGCTCCGGCAAGGCACACCGGGTCAGCTGCTCCGGCGCTTCCCCGGGCCCAACGCTGCGGCCGGCAGCACCCCTTTTGCTCTGAAAAGGGAGGGGGAGACTCCAAAATGGAAAATCCCGCTTCGGCCACCCCAAAATGCCCAGGCGGCACCATGGACATTGCACCTGCAGAGATGCTCCTGGGTCCCGGAGCATCCATCCATGACTCCACACCAGTAAGAGTTCCCCGCATTAACTGGGTGCACGGGGCAGGTTGTGCTCATTTGGCTTGGTTGCGCTGCTTCGTGCCTCAGTTTCCCCTTCTGCCAAAGCAGTTCTCCTAAGCCACTGCAAAACTATACTGATATTTTAGGGTGGAAAATACGACTCAGGAGAGCCCGTGAGCATTAGCACTGGAAAGAGACCATCCCTGTGGCAGTGCTATGTCCAGCGTTTATCTTAGAGCAGTAAGAAGGAAGCAGGGAGCTCCCAGCGCAGACTGGTCCCACTCCAATCCCAGTCAGGGCTCACACCACAGCCATCTCTGCTCCCTCCAGCATACTTCTCCTGCCGATGCAAACGCCCTTCCAAGAGCAGCCCAGCACATGGCAAAAGCAGAACCAAATAACAAGGTGAAAAAAATTGAGTTGAATTACTGTGCTTGGGTTTGGCTTTTATTTTTTATTTTTTATGTGGAGCTTTGCAGAGCATCTCTCGGAGGCGACAAGCCCTCAGAGATGGGCAAAGGACTGGGTACCCCTTTTAAACCGAGTAAAGCTCTTGCTGCCCAGGCATCCTCTGCATGTGCGTGTGTGTGTGTTGCTCTTACGTTAGCTGCAAAAACACCGCCTTGACAAGCTGACCCCCTGCCCCGCGCGCTGCTGGTGGGTGTGAAATGCCTGCAGGATTTCGTACCATTGATGGGTTTTTTTGCACCTCTAAATGTATCCAGGATTCATTTTGATCCCAAATGCCTCCATGTGTGTGTGCGGCAGATTTATAGGCTGGGCGTGATGGGAGATACGCACGCAGGGATGGGACTGGATGGGTATGGGTGGGTGTCTGGGGGGCGGTGGGCAGTGTTTGGGGGATGATCTAGGAGTAGCTGGGAGAGGAGACGCATGTGCAGAATAGTGCCCGTGTCAGGCTGGGAGCCCAGAGATGCGACTGGTTATGGGGGATCCGTCCTGGGAATGTCAGTGCCTGTGGGTAGGGATCGTCTCCATGACCAAGGAGGGTCACGGGTGGACATTGTGCACGTACGTGCTCACGCCTATGTGTACGCGGTGCACCAGCTCCCCAGGGATGTGTGTGGATGAAGGGGGCTGGGGGGGGGGGGGGGGGGGGGGCTGTGCGTTAACGCGGCTGAGTGCCTGCGCTTGCACGTGCTGATGGGCACCGTAGACTGCGTGGGGGCAGCATCGACGCGGTGACAGTGGGGGACAGGGGTGCGGGGACAAGGGCACTTGTGTGGCACAGGGAGAGCTGCTTGCGCAGAAGCGCACAGTGTCCTTTGGGGCTGCCGCTGCTGTAGAAGAGGAGCAGGAGATCCTTGGGGACAACCATGAGGATCCCATTTGCTTCAGGACCTGATCTGGGTGCCAACAGGCACCAGCCCTGTCCCCCCACTCCACACCTGGGCCACTAAACGTGGGTTTTGGCATGGGCACGCACACAACCCAAGAGGAACCCGAACAATCCTGCCTGTTCTAGAGCATCCTGAAACTCCGCCAGGACTCAGCCTGGCCAAGGACAATCCCTCATCCCTGTGTGCCCAGCAGGTGCCCAGGCAGCACCCGAGGGTGCAAAGGAGGCAGGGAGTGGGCCTGTCCCCAGTTTCAGCCCAGTTTCCCCCGATGGGATCTGCTGGGAGGAGACGGGGAGGCGATGGACGGGACTTCCTACAGGACTGGAGATGGGAGAAACTTCCCGTAGGATGGGAGATGGCCGATGTGCCCCATGGTAGGAGGAGGGTGGCTATGGAGGGGAGGGGGCATATAGCCCACTAGGAGAGCTCACCTCTCCCACGGGGATGGGGAGATGAAGACGCAAGCCCAGCACGGCCCCATCCCGCCTCCCCACTGGCACGTTTCGGGAGCTTACCCTTGCTGCCTTGGACGAGTAGGGATCCTCAAAGAGCGCCCACATCCTGGGCTGCCAATTCCGACAGCAGCCACCCCCTCCGGCAGCCCCTGCCGCCCCTGGTGGCCTGTCATCCATGCCCAGGCGCTGAAGGGCCATCTCCCTACCCCCTTCTTCTTCAGGCTCCTCTCCACCAGCCCCTCCACCCGGCTCGGGACTCTCGAAGATGTCCAGGGCCTCTTCGGCATCCCGGTGCTGGCGGTAGGTCATCCAGCAGCACGGCTCCACGTCCGTCTCGTCGATGCCCCAGTAGGTCAGCTCCTCCTCGAAGAGGGGCCCGCAGATGTCCGCGGGGCAGTGCAGCTTGCCCGTACGGTAGTAGTTGAGCACGTAGGAGAAGATCCCAGGGTGACGGTCGAAGAAGAACTCATTGCTTTTACCATCAAAGTCAAAGTTGCTCTGGGCATCGGGGTCAGCCAGCCAGGCCAGGCGGGTGCCCGGCAAAGTCCGTAGGGTGCTTTTGTAGGTCTCATGCCGGGTACCACCTACGTTGATGGTGATCTTGTCCGACTCTTCCCCTTTGCCCATCTCTTCCTTCAGGCATGTTTTGGAGGGTGGTTTGTTCCCAGACTTGCGTCCACGGTAGGAGGAGACACACACCGAGCTGATCATAGATTTCGGTGGATGGGAGATGCACGCTACACGCACCCTTCCTCCGGGCGAGGAGCTGGGGGTCGGCGGAGGCAGGAGAGGGGGGCAGAGATGGGACTGGGGAGGGGAAAAGGGGGGGCTCAGGCTTGGCTCTGGCCTGGGGGGGGAGCAGGCTGGAGCCGAGCCGGGCACCGCTGGCTGCTGGGGGACAGCAGGGGAGGCTGCAACCTCCACCCCCTCCAAAACCACCCACCCCCACCCCCCCGAATAAAACCGCCCTAAACCGGGAGCCAGCCCAGCCCCGCCGGGCAGCAACAAGTGCCCGGAGGAGGGGGCGGCGGGGAGGGCTGGGGGGGCTCCGCCGCGGGGGGATGCGGGCCGGGCTGGGGGGATGCTGCTGCCGGCGCCGAGGCCGGGGGGGCCGAGCCCCGAGCCCCGCAGGGCTGCGTGTGTGCCCGTGTCCCCGGTACCTGCAGCGCCAGCGGGGGGGGCCCCGCCGCCCGCCCCCCCCCCCCCGCGCCGGCAGCGCCGCGCTCCCCCCGACCCCCCGGGCCGCGCTCGGGGAGGGGGCGGCGGTCGGGGGGCGCCTCCCCGGTTCCCGGCCGGGGGGGGATGGGCCCCCTCCGCCTCCCCTCCCGCTCCCCCCCCCCCAGCCGGGCCCTGCCGGCGCCGGGGGGGCTGCGGCGCCGGGGGGGCCCCGCTGCCGCCGGGCCGGGCCGGGGGGGGCCTGTTGCGCCCCGGCAGTTGCCTCCCGGCGCGGGGGAGGCGGCGGGAGCGGCTCCGGGGCTCGGCGGGGGAAGCGCCGCCGCCCGGGGCTTTTATAGGGCTGGGAGCGAGCGGCGGGGTTACGGGAGCCGGCACCGCCCCGCCGGGGGGCCGGGGACCCCCCCCGCCCCAGCGCCCAGCCCCACAGCCCCCCGCCGGCGCCCCCCGCCGCTGCCCTCCCTCCCAACCACGCTCCCGCATCCCCGCATCCCTCCCTCCATCCTCCCATCCTTCCATCCCTCCGGCCCCTCCACCCCATCCCAGCGCCCCCTCCCCCCCCTCCCCGGCCCCCCGCGGCCCCCGGCCCCGGCTCACCTCCCCGAGGGGCAGGTGGGGCTCTCGGGGGGTCGGTGTCAGCGCGGAGTGAACCCCGGACACCCCAGCTCCGCTTCGCGCCGGAGGGGAAATGCAGCCCAGAGCTGCCTGCGGATCTGGAGCCAGCTCTTGGCAGAGGCTCGAGCAGATCCCATCCCTCCCTGGCTCGCGATCCCTCGCTCGCCGAGAGGTCAGGAGAGACCGACCCCGGGAGCGGGGCCGTGGCTGGCGGGGAGCTGGGGGGCCGCAGGCAGGGCTGGCCCTCCTTCCCTCCCCCGACCCTCCCCGAGCATCCCCCGCTCCTGCCTCAGCTTCTGTGTGACAGACGCCCCTTCCCCAGACCTGCACCCGCAGGCACCGAGGCTGGCACTCAGGGTACCAACCCCCCCAGCCCCAGGGGCCCTGTCCCTAAACCCCCCTCCCTGGGGGGCTCTTACCCCCCTCCCGGGGTGCTGGTGATGCTCAGCCCCATCTCCTGGGGCTGGGGAGGAGCTGTGGTGCCCCAGGGGACAAGCCTGTCACCACGGCGAAGACCAGAGGGACCTGGTCCTGCCAGCGCTGTTTACTCCCACGCTGGCGCTGCTGGTGCTGAGGGGGTGCAGGTGGGTGCTTTGGGGTCACAGGCGGGATCCAAGCCCAGCAGAGACCTGTTCTGGGGGGTGAACCCGGGGGGGGTCAGCGCTTGGGTAAAGGCGTCCTTGGTGCAGGGCAAGGGGACAGTGAGTGGGGGATGCTGCCCGCTCCAGCATCCCTCTCTGCAGCTCTCTGGGCTCTGTGGAGCATCCCCACCAGGGCCCCCGGTCCCTTCCTCACCCCCTGCCCAGCTTTGTCCCCTCGGTGACATGCTCACCCCCTTACCAGGGGGTGGGGGTGGGGGTGGCTGGGGCAAACGCTCCACCCAAAAAGCCAGGAGGCATGAGAGCCGCGCTTAAAATCTTACCCCCAAGAAAGCCCTGCTCCAACTGTAACTGCAACTCGACAGCTTCCAGGGCCGGATCCTGAGCGGGTGGAGGCTGGCGTAGCTCCACACCCAAACCACCCGGGGCTGCACCAGCGGGAGAGCCTGGAGCCCGAGGGAAAACCGTGCTGGAAAAATCGAGCCTTGCATCACCAGCCAGGCATCGCAGCTCAGCTCCTCATCATCGGTAATGCGAGTTTGGCCAGGAGGAAGGAATGCTGCGACCTGATGCTAATATTTTATCCGGCGACTTTCATCCCAGGGAGATCTTCGTGCACCCAAGCGCGGCCGTTCCTGGGGTGGGAGGAGGTGGCCAGGCAGACAAATGGGTTGTATCTGGGGAAGGAAGAGATCTTTTAGCCAGCAACACCCGCCCAAAGCTGTCTGCTCTCTAAATATGCCTTCAGATTTTTAATGTCCATGAAAAAAAAAAAAAAAGAAAAAAAAGAAAAAAGAGAAAGAGAGAAAATAGAAAGAGCTTGATGAATAAGGGCCTTTTTGGAGCAAGAGGGAGTCACTTCTGCAGGGACCTCCTGCCAGGCTGAAGGCATCTCAGACAACATCCAAGTGAAGGATGGAATGAAGAGCAGGACCTGGAAGATCTCAAGGAGGATCAGCTCCAACCTGGAAAGCCACAGCACTTGGGTGGGTCCTGAGGATGCAGTAAGGGGTCTCTGGGTTACCCCCTCACAGGTCTCTGCACTGTCTCTGCCCCTGCCCTGGCACAGCACCCTGAGCCCTGCCCATGGCCCAACACATCGGACACGTCCCCAGCTTGGCACACCGAGGCCAACACAATGTGGGATGCTCGGACAGCTGTGTGGCCCAAAGGAGAGGTTGGGGACACGCTGGGATCATGCAACGCCTCCATCCATGGAGGGATGGAAGAGAAAGGCGGGCTGCAGCTCACTTTAGGGAGAAACAATCCTGTTTTGGGGTAGAGATGGACAAGCCAACCTCTTCAGGTGCTTCCAGCTCCAGATTCCAGTAATAAAAAGATACGTTGACCTCAGCAATGCCTAGGTGCTGCACCCAAGGTCTCTGCCCTCTTCCCTTCTGCTTTGGGTGGGACAGGTCCATCCCCAGCTTGTGGGTGGTGGCAGCCACGGCGCCGCAGGGTGCTGATGCCCCAGGCAACCTTCTGGGACGCTGTGTTGGAGGTGGGTCTTCTCCAAGAAGCCGTTGCAAGCCATGGGCAAGGTTCATCACTGCCGGGTGAATCTTTCCGCCACGATTGCTCATCACCAGCTGAGCACGGGTGTTTGGGCTGCGCCGGCTGCACGGACAGAGCCTGCAGCCCCATCCCTCCGAGACCTCCATCTGGAAGAAGAGCTAGCTCATCCCCCGACCCCCACGTGGGGCCTGCACCCCAAATTTCTCCCGAGGCCGCGGGTGGCAGGGTCCCCATGCTGCTGTCACACAGTGCCACCTTGTGGGTCCTGCAACGGAGGCGAGAGCCGAGGCAAGGGAAGGAGCGGGCGGCGGAGGGTGACAGCGAATCTGGCTCCATCCATGTCATCGTTGATGCAATTTGGCTCCGTAAAAGCAATTCGGGAGCGGGAGGAGGCTCGGCTGGAGCGGGGATGGGGATCGTCTGCCTTTGGAACGGCTGGGAGCGGTTCATGACCTGGTGCTGTGCCTCTGTGTCCCTGTCTAGAAGAGTCAGGATAACTGTCTCCGTTTTTCTTTCTGAGATGTTTGGGGAACCACAGTGAGATGTTCCTGTTAGCAGCTCCACCGTGTGTCCATACCCTGGTCCAGAGCTGTTTTGAGATGGGACATCGGAAAACCACCCCTCAATCCCATGGCACCAGCCTTTGCCTCCCACTAGTCTCTGAAGGCTCCCTGCCTCACTGTCACAGGAAATTCAATTTTATTTTTTTTTTTTTTTTCAAAGCATGTATCTAGCTTAAATTTTACATCTGGTCCCATCTCTCTGGATCTTTTTTCTAGTCCCGCAGGGGCCATAATCACCCTTTTCAGTTTGTTTCATCCATCTGTTTTGCAGGGAGCCCCTGGCACCGGGACCTGCATGTTTCTGGCCCCTCCGGACCCGCTCCCAGTCCTCATCGCTCTGCAGGGTGGGTGAAGCCAAACCCTGCCCCCCTCACCCTCCTGGCCAGGGCTTTTCCACGGCAGCAGCTTGCCCAGACACCCCCTACCCCGAGCAGCCACGATCCCAAAGATGCAACAGAGCCACTGCTCAGGGGTTCTGCAGGGTTTGCTTTTGCAGGCGCTGAGGAAAGAGGGATAAAAGCAAATGAGGCCCCTCCACGCTGGGGGTGGCCTGGGGACAAGCTGGCGTGGCAGCAGCCTGCCAGCACCTTGTCCTCATGGTCTGGAGGTGGGGTCATGTCCCCTCCCTGGGTCTGGGGTCCAAGCCTCTCCCCACGTGCAGAGCCACCCAGCGCACCACAGTGGAAGCAGAGGGGCGGGCTGAGGCCGGCCAGCTCAGCACAGCAGTGAGCACCACATGTGGGTACCACAAAGCCCTGGGCATCACCCTGAGCCTGGCTCGATGAGTGCTGCACCTGTAATCCTGCATCCTTCCACCGTGCCACTTCGCTGAGGAGGAGCTGGGAGCATCTTGATCCCTGCTGCCACAGACCGGGCCGTGCTGGGGTCAGCGCTGCCCTATGTGTGCCGTCACCCTGGCTGTCACCCCTGGGGGACGTTTTACCCCCAGAACCAGGTTCTGGAGAGCCTCTGGGCAAAGATAACCCGTGTGTCACCTCCTGCCTCCACCACGAGCAGTGCTGCTCCTCCAGCCCCAATCCTGCACCAACATCTCCAGGTGATGCAGAGATGCTCAGAGAACCTGTCCTGCTCCTACGCGGCTGCCACCACCGTGGGGACAAGCTCAGCTCACAGCCACAGCGGTACCCCGACAGCATCCCTGGTGCTGGCGGATCTCACCTGGTCCCCTCCATTCTGTTTTCTTCCCCCCTTCCTCATGCTCCCTGGGGCTGAATCAGCCCTGGAGAAGCCAAACAAAAGATGGGAGGGAAGGGAAGGGAAGGGGCAGCCCTACTCTCCACCAAGCTAATACCCAGCAGCTGGAGTCAGCTGGGGCTGCTGGAAATCTCTGGTCCTTCCCCAGGAAGGGTGTCGAGACTCCTAGTACTTCCAGTGCCAGCCTCCAGACTCCCAGTACCCCCAGTGCTCAGGATAAGCCACCAGCAACATTAGCAGGGCATTGTGCAGAGGAGTAGACACTACGTCTTACCAGTCTATGCATCCCATAAAGCCAGTGCGTACTGGTTGAACTGGTCCAGGATCGAAGATCACCTCCACGATGCTCCCGAAGCATCTGCGGGGAGTTGTGCCCCGAGCGACCCCCTTGCAGGGGCTGATGCTGGGTGGAGGAAGGGAATCAGAGGATGAGGGGAGACAGGACAGGAGCGGTGGCAGGACAGGTGAGGATGGAGACATCGACGCCCATGGGTGCCGACAGCCCCAGTTCCATAGCTTTAGCTCTCTGTGACCCCCAACCTCAGAGAGACCCCAAAGCCCACCCCAAGAAAGGAAACAGAGGCAGCGAAAAGACTCGGTGAGAAGAGATTTGGTAAGAAGAGACTTTTAATCAGACTCCATTACAGCTGTTACAGGGTTTCTCTCGACTGCCGAGGAGTCCGGCCGGCACGGCACGGCACGCGTGGTAAATACACCGGCTACGAGGGTACATGGGACGAGTTACTACGAGATCTGTGCTTTTACCTGTAGAGGAGGGGGTTGCCAGCATTGTGCTTGCCCACAGGGGAAGTGGCCACATCCTGCTTGCTGCCATGGCTCTGTCTGAGCTGTGCCATGTCCCTCCCCAGCCACCAAGGCCACCCGGCTCTGCTCCCCACTCCCACCAGTGAGACCCAGGCTCAGGGAAGGCTGGGGGACAGAGGGAAGGCAGTGGAAGTTGCTCCAGGGAGGTGCTGGGGTTTAACATGACCTGCCAGGGTCTGGGTGGGTGCCAGGAGGTGAAGCAGGGGCTCTTTCGGAGGGATTGGGGGGAAGGGGCCAAGGGACAACCCCAGGATGGTGCAAATCAGCGGAGCACAGCCGGCTCCAGCCATCCCCTCTGCATTGTACCAGCGTCAAGGGCAGATCCAGCCCCTGCCCACAGCACCAGCAGCAGAGCCCAGGGACTGCACATACCCTCGGACCCACAGAGCCACCGTCACGGGCTGGGCACCCTCCTGCAAAGCTCCTTTCTGCCCTCAGCACCAGCCATCCCCTCTCCAGACCCACTTAACCCCTCCCCAGAGAGGAGACGGGGTTTTGACCCCTCCTGATCTACCCAGCACCTCCCTGTCCCCCAGCCAGGGACCCCATCCTGCCCCCCAGCAGCAGGATCGGGGCTGGGAACCAAGCGGGGAGCTGACGTGGGGGGACAGGAATATTGGCAGCGGTTCCCCCCTCCTTCTCCCACTGCCTGGAGGAAAACTGAAAAGTGCCTGTGCTCACAACTAGCAGCTATTCCCTGTGCCTCTGTGGAGAAAAAAAAAGAGGATAAAAAGTGATTTTTAAGGGCTAAAAGCCACGGGGGATTGGCCTGATCTGCAGCCCGGGACCCCGAGAAGGTGTGTGGAGGGAGAACCTGCCCCAGCGAACGGGAGAAACCCCCAACGCAGGCTCCAAAAGTGACCGAGTACAGCGAGAAGTGGATCCTAAACAAACCGCACCCGCGCACACATCCACGCACGCACAGCCCCACGCACGGCATCTACGGACGAACACGCGCACGCTCACACGGTGACGACACGGATCACTGAAAATTTTAACACGCGCACACACACAGACCCCCAACACCCTGTGCCTAACACCGAGCAAATGCCACGAAGAAATACAGTATCTCCACGGATAAAAATAAAGGCGACGTCCCTCCTCCTCCTCCTCCTCTTTGCTGGATCCCCAGGGCAGCTGGACCCCCTGGGGCTGGGGCAGGGGGGGGATGGACGGCCACCCACCACGCACGAGAAATAAAAAGGTAAAAATATGTCCCAATATACAATGAGAATTGATCTGTACAGCACGGGGGATGAAAATAGGTCACAGGCCACTTTGGAATACGTTTTGTCATTTAACAGCATTTACAGTGACATTTACAGAATAAATATACAATAGAAATAGAGAATCTCTACGTTATTATTCCATCTCCTCGCTCTGTATATATTTTATATATATATAATATAGCTTTTTTTGTTACCTTCTTATTGACTTTGCCTCTTATTGATGCTGCAAGAAGAGGGGAGGAAAGCAAAACGCCTCCCTGGCTGGTTCGGGAATGGTGATGGGAGCGACGGAGGGCCGGATCCTTCCCCCCAGGGCTCGAGGAGCATCACGCCACGGGAGCGGATGGCACTGAGCACTTGGGCCACAGGAGGTGTCCTGCTCCGTTAACTCCATGGGAGCTATGGTGGGAATCCGGCCCCTGGCCTCAGGGGCATCGGGAAGGTGACACTGGGCAACGATTAGGCTCATCCTCTGTTTTGCTGGTCGGGTGGAGGAAATTGGGGACAGAGGGAGAAAGAAGAGATGGGAGGGGACATCTTGGCTAATGATGGGGAAACACCACGGGTTTGTGCTTCTCCCATTCAGAGATGATGCCGTGGGGACATTTCTGCGTCCCTCTGCATGGGCAGGGGAAGGAGAAAGACGGCGCCAGGGATGGTGACAGGGGGACTGCTGGAGGAGGGACAAGAGCACGGCTGATCCTGACCTGGCGCTTCACAGAGCCATCAAAGACTGGGCTGCTTCCATGCCTCCATCTTCCCCCTGGAAAATCGGTTAACGAAGGACCTGAGCTAATCGTCCAGGAAGAGTCTCCAGGTCACCAGCCAAGCCCATGGAGAAGGACTATAAATAAGGGATCACAACCCACAAGAGAAATGTCCTTGTGGGGCACCTCCTGGCCCCAGGGAGGCTAAGAGGAGTCAAGGATGTGGCAAGTGGACCAGGATAATTTCTGCCTTCACCTCCCAGCCACAAGGAGAATCAAGGTGGAAGAAAGCCCATCGACAGGAAAGCGGAGACAAGGGCTCCTGGCCACAAACTTGGCCTTCCGACTGGCTTGAAATACCATCACGCACGATCCAAGCCCAGCAGAACCAAGGATGAAGAGCTCCCTCAGCTTCTGGAGGCCACAGCAACGTGCGGAGAGGGAGAAAGGGCGCAAGCAGGCTGCTGCTACCCTGCCCCATGGGGAAAGGAGGAAGATGCCATGAATACTGGTACCCTTGACAGAAATGCTTGGCTACACGTAGGATTCAGGGAAATGACCTTCATTCCCAGTGGGAGAGACTCGGAGCTGGGAGATGCCAACCTTTTCCTAGCCAGCCTGGGGAGACACAACGTAAGGTCCCATCAGTCTGGTCCCCAGTAACATGGATGGGCACGACAGAGGCTCCTAGGCTCTAACAAGGGCTCACCAGCCTGGATCGAGAGCTCCCTGGCACTGACTCCCCATAACTGCTGCTCAGCAGACCCCAGAGCTGGTTACCCCCATCTGAAGGTCGGGGAGCTCCTGTGGAGTGGTGACAGGAGGCCATGCACACCCCCCTGGCTCGAAGCTGAGAAATGAGGACGCACGTCCAGAGATGCTCACTGTCCAGCTCACCTCAGCTGGTGGGTGCAAGGGGGGTAAGCCAGGGGGTGGTTTCCTGAGAGCTAAACCAGGACTGTGGAAGGACTCGATGCCCCACAGCTTTGCTTGTCCCTCTGGGACATCTAAAGAGAGTGGCAAGAGGAGACGATCACTATGCCAGGGATTTTGGTTCAGCAGAGCATCCCGTGTGTCACGAGTCCTGACCCCCATCACAGTAGCCCTACCCAGATCCCACACACGCTCACACATCCAAACCACACTCGCTTCAGAGGTCCTTCTGCCACTCAGCACGACAGCTGCCCAGCCACGGGGCATGCCGACCACCTCATCCCACAGACGTGGCAACTCCGTGTCTCAGAGCAACCCACAGACGCCGTCCCCACACCGGTGGTAACGACACCAAGGAGCCAGCATCCACCGTCTCGCACGTCGCAGCATCTCAGCCAGCCCCGCGCTGCTCCCTGCCAACCCTGGCCAAAACTTGGGGGTTGTCCGGGTGTGTCCACAGCTATAAAAACCTACAGGAGATACAACAACAACAACGATGGTGACAACAACAGCACCCTTTTGTGCTATGAACATCGATGGTTAATTGTGCTCGTTGGAATAAGGCCATGACTCCTCCCGGCTAAAGGACAACAAACTGGGAGGGAAGAGCACTGGGATGCCAGGTCCTTTTTCCAACCATCAGCTGCTTAGAAAAGAGAGATTCTTTGCTTCAGATTCGAGCTGCGTGAGAACAGCTCTTGGAAAAATATTGCAGCTTCTCTTGTTCCTCCTCCATTCCCCGAAGTCAAGCCCGGGGGATCCTGCCCTCCAGCCGAGGGTTGTCGGAGGAGTCCTGCCCCTCCCGCAATCCCTTCTTCCCGATGTCACCTTAGAAATGGCTGCTTTTGGTTACGATTTTAAGAGGGGTTTCTTCTTCGTCTTCCTTATTAATTAATTTTCCTGTTGCCTGGACAGCCAGGATCCACTCCCCCGTGACCTCCTCTCCCGGTGGGGGTGGTTGGCAGGCAACCATCACAGTTCGGATTCAGGGGTACTGGCCAGTAGGTACCCGCTCCCGTACCGTCCGTTGGGGGCACTGCTCATTTCCATGGGGGAATTGCTGCCAGGACCCAGGTAGGAACGGTGCGTGGGCATGGGGGATGGGGTCTCGCTGGGCACTTTGCTCAGGATGAAGCGGGTCTCGTCGTTATCTTCCAGATTGGAGATGTCCTTCATCATCCGGCCCTTCTTGTAGGTGACCGAGAGGGCGTTAGAGCCATCCGACACGAGGTGGAACTGCCGGAGGATGAAGACCAGAGGCAGAGGGAGGGATGCCAGGATGATGAGCGAGATGAGGATAGCCATGGCCCAGGTTGGGTAGAAAAGAAACTTCTCTGCAGCCTGGAAGAGACAGATATTAGCATCAAGGGGCTGTTACAGCAAGGGTGATGCACACCAGGTACAACATCTCCGTGGCCAGACAGAGTACAGGTACATCTCCAGCCAGGAGCAGCTCCTCAGGGTCACCACATGAAGCTATCAGAGGGTGGGTTCAAATCAAGGAAAAGGACATGGTCCTTCACACAGCGCGTAGCTGTGGAAGCAAACCAAAATCCAAGCTCAAACTTGTGGTCAGACCCAGCTGGAGACTTCTGGGCAGCGCAGACAAACCTGGCTCCTTGTAGAGGATAAACAGCCACAGGCAAGGTGTCTCCCAGCAGGAGCAGGGAGGAGAAGCAAGAAGAGCTGTGAAGAGCAGGGTGGTCTGCAGCTCTTAGCTCTGCCCCTGCTCACCCCGGACCTGGGCTGGAGGTGGCTGTGGGGGGGGAGCTGTGCTCACCTCCTCTCTGATCCATGCGCTGTAGCCCGGCGGGCTGACCCCCAGCTGGATGATGCTGGCAGTCATGAGCACGGCCATGCAGATGGGAGAGACATACTTCCAGGTGTAGTAGTAGAACTGATAGGGCCGGAAACCCAACATTTCCGTCAGCTCCTGCATGAACCTGCCGAGAAGAAGAGATGGAACCACGCCGTTCCCCACCTTCAAGTGAGAAGCTCCCTCCCAGGAACCCCCGTTGTAAATTATGCTCAAGGTAGAGCCTGAAGAAGAACCCAGCTCATCCAGGTGAGCATGTCAGGGTCCCTCAAGCCTGTAGGAGGGAACCTCCTAAGGAAAAGGACATTTGAGCATTAGCCACAGCCTCCTTTGCTCTGGCCAACCTATGAGCAACAGAAGCAGGCACTGCGGGGAACAAGGTCACCTTCCAGAAGGACCTCAAACCTCAGACAAAAGGGTCATCACAAGCAACAGAGCATCACAACCAACAGTAGATACCCCCGGGAAGGACCTGCTCCTGAGGCTGGGTTACACCTAGGGCAGGGCCAGAGGATCAAGGTGAACTGAGTTCCTGCCTCTATAAGGCAGCTGCCCCTGGGGCATTCACTCCATCGGAGTTGGCCTCTTGGGGAAAAAGTCATATGGAAAAGAGCTGGAAGGAGGTTGGGGTTTTTAGCCAGGAGTTATGGCGCAGTTATTCTTTTTGTTGTACTAAACGTCTTACTTTTTGGTGCCGTAAATCCAGGCCACGGCGATGTTCTCCAGGATGACCACCACCGTGAGCGGCAGCGTGGCTGAATAATCGTCAAACATGGTGACAAAGTAATTCCCAGAGCGCTGCACAAAGATCAGTCCCACTACGAAGGCGAAGATGCAGCAACCAACTGTGGGGAGCAAACAGGCATGGTCAGCAGAGCACCCCAAGGGGAACCAAGGTCTCCACCATGAGGTCCGTTCCCTGCACCAGCAGGGCCCAGTATGCATCCATTATGTCCACACTCTTCTGGGGTGACTCCCCAGGGCAATGGCGACCCTCTACCCCTTCCCCAGGAGGTGGCAGGAGAAAAGACCTCACCTGTGAACACTTCCTTCCGCACCTTGAAGGTGTCGATGATGGGCGTAGTGATGCCTGACATGGTCCCGATCATGCTGCCCAACCCCAGGTTTATCAGCATCAGGAAGAACATGACGGACCAAAACGGTGAGGCTGGGAAGTGGGTCATGGCTTCCGTGAAAGCAATGAAGGCCAGACCAGTTCCTTGCACGGACTGTTCAGGGGGAGAGAGCACCAAAAGATGAGAAAAAAACATGTCAGGGACACAGCCTGCAAGCCCCTGCATGCCTCAGGTGTCTCTCACTGAACCCCTCTTCAAGGAAAGAAAACTCCAGGCTGGGATACCAGCCTGGAAGCAGTGATGACCCCACTAGACTTGCTATGGGCAAACCTTTCCCCCACCCCAGGAAGGACCACTGTGTGCTGAGGAAGACCACAGCAACAGGGAACCCTCGTCCTTGGAGAGTCTCTAAAAACAGTTTTTCCAGATCCATGTGCCAGGAGTGATGCAAGTAGAGCGGCTCCTACCAGGGGGAGGCAACGGGATAGGTGACCTCCTGGTCCTACCAGGAGTGCCACCAGGTACCTTGTTGAGTTCGTCCTCCAAGAGGCAAGCATCCAAGCCCAGTTCTTTGAAGTGCCCCTCTTTCACGGTCATGATCACCCTGTACATCTCATTGTAGTCTTTGGCGGTGAGGTGGGAGAAGTTCACGTGGGGCGGGATGAGGTCGTGGCTCAGCACGTTGGTGTTCAGGTAGCCTAAGATCTTCTCAGCGTTCCTAAGGGAGAGCAGAACCTGGTTACCCAGAAGTGTCCCCTTCCTCCCGGGGGGAAGGACAGGGTCTGACCGTGCAAGCCCTTTGCACCAGGCAGCATGAACCTCCCTGGGTTGCGTTACCCAGGTCTCAGCCCGAGGACCTCTTCGCATCTTCCCAAGGCCACAGACAGAGAACGCAGACGGGGTCCCACCAGTGAACGGGCTCTTTACACGTCCATCCCAGGTTTATCTCCTGCTCCGGGACTCCACACTGCATAGCCCGGACTTTTATGGATGCAACTCACTGCCTAAAGGTCACACCAGGTGCCCAAATCCACCCTCCCGCAGCTGCTTCTGGGGTACAGCACAGCAGCTCCCCTAACCCTGCAGGCAACTGGACCGTGACGAGTGGCAACTGGGGGATCCCAGGTGAGGTGACCAGGCATGTTGGGTTCACCTCAATTTACAGACTAAGAGCCCATCTTAGGGCTGGATTTTAGCTTGGAGGAGCTAATCCCCAACTCCCTCGGCTACAATGGGACATGGCTGGAGATCCCAGGTCTTGACCATCAGCAACCTGGGTCCACCAGAACACAGCATCACCCAGCTGCAGAGCACTGACTCTACTGCCTCCAGACCCACCACAACCAGCAGCAGCAAAGACCCACCCACCCCAACGAGAGAAAAAAGCAAATCTTACTCCACCACACATTTCTCATTCATGATATTGGCCTTGAAACCCAGCACAGCAAACACAACCAGGGTGGCCAGGACAGATGTGAAGAAATTGATGAAGGAGACAAGCGTGGCATCGAAGTGGCAGTTGTTGTCCTGCTTGTTGTAGCTGGAGAAGGCGATGACTCCCCCAAAGCCCAGGCCCAAGGCGAAAAAAACCTGCGTAGCTGCCTCCCGCCACACCTGGGGGTCCAGCATCTTGTCCAGCTTGGAAGGAAGACATAAGAAGAAGTTAGGGGGTTTGGTGGTCCCACAACTCGTTCCAGTGGTGCCAGAAGCAAATTAGAAGGCTGCTGTGCCAACAGCCTGGGCTGGTTTTGCAACAGACATGGGGATGCTTTGACCCACCATGATCAGGTCTTGCATCACCCAGCACTGGTAGGTCCTTAGTGTCTTCCCACAGATGGGGAAACTGAGGCAGAGAAAGGTAGATGAAGGTTTTACCTGACTCCGTCTGCCCCAGAGCCCAAGCTGGGTGCCCAGTCTCCCAGTGCAAAGCCCTACAGCTTCCCAGTGGACCACCCCAGCTGCCCTGGAGAGCTGACGTCCCCGTCCCTCCACCCAAGGGAGCCACATGCCACCCAACAATGGGGTCTCCATCCTCCCCTGGCCATCTGCTGCCTCCAGAGCGTCTGGAGCTCTGGAAATCAAATGTCTTGGCCAGCGGGTTTGTTCAGCCTCCCATTCCCCCCCACCACATCCCCCCCACCCCACCCCGCCAGCCAGAGCTGCAGGCTGGAGGCCTCCGAGCATCATTCATCAAGAAATCATAATTAATATCTTCTAAAAGCCTCACCAGCTAAGCTGACTCATCTATATTCTGCTTAATGAATTAATTAGCTTGTTAATTAATGGATGCATACCACCAGCGGAGGTTTTGCTGCCAGCCAGCATCTTCCCATGAAGTCTTTAAATATATCGCCTTGGGCACCCCCACCCCACCACCCTGGGCACCTAAAGGTGACGGGAGTGATACTAAGGCTCCAAGCAGCTCCAGGGCGGTGAGTCTGCGAGGCTCTTGGCTGTCCTGGCCACGTTTAGGGTGCTGCCAGCACATCCTGATGATGTATCAGGATCTCCGAGGTGGTTTGGGGTTGGTACTCGGGTGGTTTTTTGGGGTGGGGAGCATGCGGAAAAACAGGGTGCGACCAGCCGGGAGGAGAAGCTGCTTACGAGTCTGGTTAGGAGAACCTGCTCAGGGGGCTCTCACCTTGGGTGTGAACATGTGCATGATCCCATCCACCGCCCCACGCAGCAGAAGTCCCCGCACCAAGAAGCAAACCAGCACCACGTAGGGGAAGAGCGAGCTGAAGTACATCACCTAGGGGAAGAGGGATGCAGTGTGGGCACGGGCTCGTTTTACTGCCTGCTGAGCTCAGCCACCTCCCCATCCAACCCAGGGACAGCACAACAGGGGTGAGGAGGGGGTGTCACACCCCCAGATGAGGTCTGCTCCTCGGGCAGCACAGGGCTGAGCTGCGGGGCGCCTCGGTGCGGGATGTAACAAGCGTTGATGCTCAGGTGGGTGCGCGAAGTGCTTGGGCACACTTAAGAGAGAAAATCTGTTGGGGCTGCTGAACAGGAAGATGCTGCTGTTGGCTCCCAAAATCCCTGAAACAAACTGGTGGTGCTGGGGGAGCCCGAGGGAAGGACAGCTCTGCACCCCCACACCCCCTCCCATCAGCACTGCCCACAGCCCCAGCTGGCCCCGGCATGGGGCGCGTTCCCAGGGCTGCGATGAGCACCTGGGACCTCATCCTGCCTGGGGGAGACCCGCTGCGTGGTCCTGTGCCTGCAGCTCCCTCCCACCCCGCCGCTCTCAGGGCCGTGGGGCAGGGGTCTCATTGCCCTCTGCTACCTGCTAACACACCAGATTGTCACAGAGCAAGTCTGGAGACAGGGATGCTCAAGTGTCCGGGGAGACCATACCCCTCTGCACCTGACCCCACTGCGGACGCAGCCTGGCTCGAAACCTCAGTGGCCTCTGCACGCGAACGGCATCCCTCTCCCAAAGCTCTCTGTTCCTCCTTGCCCTGCTTCTCCTCTGCAGAGTCCCCGTGCTCATTGTGCAAAGGGGGGGCTCAGCCCTCATCCCTGCATCCTACGAGCATCCATGGAGGTGGCACACATCAGGGGACCGGACCGCTGATGGCCCCTGAACGCAGGGGCTGGGCAGATTTGGTGGCCTGATGTGGCTGAGCCCTGGGCCATGGCTACAGGTGGCAGCTGGACTCAACCCCTTCCCTACACCCTCTTTTGACCTTTTTGAGATGCCCCCAGCTCTGGAGCAGGCATGAGCATCCCAGGGGACACAGCATCCTCCAGCCACCCCAGCTCCGGGCAGGAGAGTGTGGTCCAGGCAGGAGGGTTCTGCCTTGCGGACAGACCCCAGCCAGGCTCAGGTGGCCACCAACACCCACCTTCCCCGAGGACTGGATGCCTTTGATCATAGCCAAGCCAACAAGGCTCCAGGCCACCAGCAGACACAGGGTCATCTTCCAGTTGAGCCCGCCGCTCTCCGAGATGGAGTTGGAAATGTCCAGGGTCTCTCGGTACCAGAAGTAGGTGGTGGCTGAGCTCCTCTCGCATTCGGTCTCCACAACTGCAACCGAGCAGAGGCAGGAGAGCGTGAGGGGCTGGGGGAGAGTCGTTCGCTGCCTCTTAGGGAATGAGCATCAATTAATGTCAAATTCCTGCCAGAGCCAGCCAGGGAAGGCAGGCACCCCCCGTAACTAAAGGACAGGAATTAATGGGGCTCATTTTTAGCAGAAAGAAGAAGAGACAGGACATAAAGCCATCGTCAGGTAAAAATAAGATGTTAAATGCAGGGAGAGACATTTACATTTGCTATAAAACCTCCCAGAGTGTCCCAAGGAGATGCTCCGATGTGATTAAACACCATTAGCACCATCAGCATCTCAGTCAGGCACTGATGGAGCAGCCAGGTGAGCCCTGCCTGGGTCTCACTGCCTTCCTCCACGGCCCCAGGTCAGATCCTGGCCCCAAGCACCGAGGCAGCCTGGAGACCCAAGCTCTGGATCTCCCAGTTGGCATCAAATCCCACCAGTGGGGACAGACACCAAGGGGAAAGCACGGGGGAGATTTGTCCAAGGGAACCATCTCCATACGATCCAGGCAGCTGGACTGGAGGGGACCCAGTGCCCCAGGAGACACCTCAACCTCCGGTGTCCCCAGCCTGATAGCTACAGATGTTGGAGTCCCCAGTGTCCCACAGCCCCCCTTCACTGGGAACTGTCCCCTCGCAGCCCACCGTGCCGGTGGCCCTCCCTTACCGGCCACGGAGCCGTTTTTCACAATGGGACACTCGCTCCAGGGAAGAGGGTACTGGAAGGACTTAAAGAAGTAAAAGATGCTCCAGCCAATGATGACGTTGTAATAGAGACCGACAAAAAAACAGACCTGGGGGGACAGAGGAGGACACGGTATTGTCACAGGGCAGTGACCACGTCCCCAACACACCTCCCACTGGGCAGGGACCTGGGGGTGGGATCAGGGGATGGGCCCATTCCCAAACCAGCCCCAGACCCACAAGTGGAGCTGGAAAAACTCCCTTTGACCTCTCAGACCTCTGCATGGGACCCCTCGAGGTTTGCTTGCAGACCACCCCCAGCTTTGCAGCTTCCAAAGCCATCCCGCACACCCCAGGGTGGGGGTCCGAGGGGACCCATGGGTGCACTCACGAGGCAGCTGGCATAGCCGATGCCTCCCAGGCGGGGGCAGATGTAATTCCAGACGCCGATGCTGCCCCTCCGGATCCGCTGCCCCACTGCCAGCTCCAGGAAGAAGAGGGGGAGCCCGATGATGATGAGCAGGACCAGGTATGGGACCAGGTAGGCACCTGGCAGGGGACAGAAAGCTCATCACAGACCCGTCTCTGCCTGCTCTCATGCAGCCACAGATGGACGGACAGGGATGGACAGGCAGAGCAGAGCTGGGACAGGCGCTGCCTGGTCCACCGGTTCGTTTGCAACAGATCTGGGAGTGCAGATCAGTGCTTGGGAGCAAAGAAGGCAGCAATGGAGAGAAGCAAACACACATGGAAGGAAAGGGTGCAACATCCCCTGCCAGCGTGGGTACATGTGGGATAGATCCCAAGGCACCTAAGGACACCGCGCATCCCTACGGGCACATCGCCCCATGCACAAGGAGACCCTCCGTAAGCCAATCCATGGGGACACGCACATGTTCCCGGCTGTCTCGGACACACAGGCGTGCAGGAGCCCTCCTGTCCACCCGGGTCCTGCCTGCACAGGCGTGTGTGGGCACAGCCAAGCCCCCTGCACCAACACACACCCCCCCACAGACACCCCATGTCCCCAGCAGCAGCATTCACCCCACCACGTGCCACCCGGCACAGAGCAAGGTCCTTCGGTAGAGGTAGAAACAGCTCCAATTAGAAACTCGGTTAATCTCTACCTAATTGAAGAGGCCAGAGAGAAATTAGCAGGTCCTGAAGCATAACCAAATGGCCGTAAAGGATGCGATGACTCACGCTGCAGCGTAAATTACTCCAACCTCCTGCCAGGGGCTGAGGAACAGGCTCGGAAGCGTGTCGCTCATTCCCACAGGGCGGCAGGCGATCCAAAGGCATATGTACACCAGAGCCTGGTTGCGTTGAGCAAATTCCCGGCTGGATTTACACCTCGGTGACAGCCACCACCCCCTGGCCGCAGACAGGACCTGTGGCAGCTGATGCTGCTCCGGGCAGTGGAACCACAAAGCAGCTCAGCCCACAACAGTGTCCCGAGCCAAGCGCCGTGGCAGCAGGGTGGGGATGAATGTGTTAGGAACACAGGTGGGGAGAGAAATGAAGAGGCAGCAGCCCAGCGTGATGAGGAGGATGGAAGGAGAGGCAGAGAGCAGGACAGAGCGTGGTGTAACCCGGGAAGGACCACGAGTCTCTGCAACACCCTCCTGGGCATCCACACTCAGCCCGTGGACAGACGGATGGAGATGAGACAGACGGACAGATTCAGATGCAAATTTGTCCAATATTGGAGAATTTCTTCCTGTGATCTCTGGGAAGACGGGCGCCAGCACGGTGGTGCACCACGGACACGATCCGTGCATCACTGCGCTCGGCAGCACCGGCGGGGAAGCACGGCAGGCAGCGCTGCCAGCCCATGCTGGCTCCTGGCACACCAAGTCCTGGAAATTTGGCTCCAGCCCATCCTCCTACCAGCACGCAGCCGTCCTCCCCCGCAGACACCTGCTTGGGGACCAGGAGAGAAAGCAGCAGCCACCACCCCATCCCGGGGCTGCTCAGCACACCCGGCGGGGTCTGACCATCAGTCCCCAGCTCCCGCATCCATCTGGCACCGGCCTCACAGCCCGGTGGGAACCCCAGCCAGGGGCCGAGAGGGTTAAATATGGTTGGAAGAAAAGGCAGAAATTCAGTGTCTGCCCCACGGGACAGGGGAGATGATGCCACTTGGCCAAAAGAAAAAGTGCAGGAAAGCTCAGCGATCTGCTGCTCAAGGCAGTTCCCAGTTTGTGCCTCAGTTTCCCCACCTGTAAAACAGAGCAATGCTTGGGGCAGCTTGTAAAGCCGTTTTTGAGACCCGCTGCAGGAAGATATTTTGCAACAGCAAGGAGCACCTCAAACCAGCTCCTTGTCCTGGTCCCTGCCTGGCTCCGTGCCCCTGCATCCCACCGCAGGATGGGGCCAAGCTGCCAGGTTCAAACCCAGCACACCCGTCTCCTCTGTTGCAGCAGGTCTCCGGGCTGCTGTACGTTCAGTTCTCTGTCCCCATCCGGCCTTTTGTCTAAAACCACTTGCTTAATGCTCCCCACGGATAGACAGCAAATTCAGCCCTGGGTTTGCTAGGGAATACACCAGGATGAATCCCAGCCTGGGAATACAAGCTGCTCCTCCCGTTACCCAGCACCTGAGGCAGCCGAGGCTAAAGCCCCGCAGACACACAGGACAGTAGAGACCTTGGCATAAGTTGAGAAATTTTCATTCATTGCACTAATTACAGTTAGCTATTGACTGCTGTGCCAGTGGGGAAACTGAGGCACGGCTGGGTTAAGTGCTTACAGAGAAGCAGGACCGTGGATCTCCAGCCTCTGGGTCTGAGCTCGTTCCTAATCTCATTTAATCAGGAAAATCTGCTTGGAAGTCAGAGGCCAGATGCTGAGAGCTGTGTAATGAAACCAGCAGGGACGTATCGATCTATCCCAGCCCCGAATTTACCGGGGCGCTGCCCCCACCCTCCTTCAGGCCAGTGTACAACCCTCCCCGCCACATCCAACGCACACGTGCACCAGCACGTGCAACGCAGCTAACACGGGTGCCCGAGCCCCACAGCGCCCGCGGATACTCGCTGCAACCCCAGACCACGCCGAGACACCCCCCAGGCAGTTTTGCAACGCGCCGTGCAAAGCTGTGCTGCACCGAAACCCAGCCTGGCCTGGACCCAAACTGGGGCGCAGGGAGCTAAGTGTGCCAGCGGCTGGGGAGATGCTGGGATGCAGGAACCGGCCGCAGCGTGCTCCATCCCAGCCCGGAAGGGAACGGGGGTGCGAGCAGCCCCCGGGTGGGAAGTGCTGACTGCACAGGTCTTCCTTTGGGAGAATGACTCATCATGAAGATGACACCAGAGATGTTTTAATTATTGAGAGCGCTGCAGGCTTGCCAGCCCTGGGGCTGGGGGCACGCCAAATGACGCAGTGCCGGGAACAAGGGGAGGGCAAGCGGGAGAGGGGAGAGCTGGGCTGATCCCGGCCGCGTTCAGTGCCTCTCGGCAGCGGCTGCTTCGCATCACGGCAAAGGTCAGGGCTGCGGTGGAGCGGTCTCAAGGGCTGCGTTTGGATTAACGATGAGCACCTAATGATGCCCTCTCATCGCTGTCATGAAGGGTTTCAGGTCTCAGCCTGGCTGGAAGAGACCCGGCCCTCTGGGCTGCTCCTGGAAGCCTAGGGTGGGATGGGAGGACGTGCTGGCTGGGAGGAGGATCTGGGAAGGGACCGGTGCCTACCCAAAGTGGCTTCAGGACCTAGGGAAATGGAGGGAACTCTCTCTTTCTTTCCCCCCACCCCACCCCTAGTTCCCACGTTGCCCCAACAGGAATTGAGGGCTGCAACAAGAAATCCGGGCTCCCAGCCTAGGATTCACGCCGAGTTTGGAGCGGGCAGGTGGACACCCTTTAGGAAGAGGCCATTCCCGCATCGCTGAACTGATGAACGTGCAGCCGTGAGCAGCTCCTGGTGGCCCCTTTCCTCCTTCAGAGCCCCAGTAACCCCCGTCCTGCCCCAGGACCCACACCCTGACATGCCAGGAGGCAGGAATGGGCCATATCCCCCTCCCCAAGGGCTGAGCCCACCCCTGCCCATCCCTCACCTCCTCCGTTCTTCTGGCACAGGTAGGGGAAGCGCCAGACGTTGCCCAGCCCCACGGAGTAGCCGATCTGCGCCAGGATGTACTGCAGCTTGCTGTTCCACGCCGGCCGGTTCTCCGCATCCAGATCCTCATCTCCATCCTTCTGCTTATCCCAGGTCTCCCCCGTCACGTTGAGGACGCTGCGTTTGTAGTCCACGGGCTCTTCGTGGGCCAGCAGGTCGGCCACCGACTCGGTGACATGCTCGCTGCTGTGCTCCCGCTGCGTCACCTTGCTGTTCTTTGGCATCGGGACGGCTCCACGTGGCCCCGGGGGGCGGGATGGCGTGAAGGGAGAAGATAAACGTCCCGCAGGGAATGGCACCTGTGTGAGCTACAGCTCAGGTCTCACCTCCTCTTCATCAGCAGGACCTGGGGGGGGGGGGGGGGGGGAAGGGGTCAACAGAGGGTGAGTGGGTTTTGCCTTACCCCCAGGGTGTCCTGGTGCTGGTGGGACCGGCAGCACAAGGGGGAGAAGGGTCCCCATCACCCCACACCTTGGGGACCTCCCTCTGGACTGGGGGATGTGAAGGGCCCCCTTCTCCATGAAGGACCAGGAGCAACCCCCTGGTTCGGCCTTCACAGAGCATCCTGTAACACACATCCCTCATCACGGACCCACCTTGTCCGGAGAGCACCACACCAGTCACACCAGTTAACACCAGTTTACCCCCACCGCCTCATTCCCAAAACCAACGGCAGCAGATGCCATGGGTGCAGGCGGGGTGATTTTTGGACCCACGGAGGGAGCGTGGGTTCGCCGCCGGCGTGGTGACGAGCGGGTGCGCGTGGTGAGCTGCGTTTGCAAACAGGCAGCTGCACGTTTGCACCGGGGACTCCTCCAGCTGCGGAGCGATGCTGCACAGAGGCATTTCAGGGGGTGCCCACAACCCAGCTGAGCACTGAAGTCCTTGCCCCTGCCTCAAAAAGCTTGGGGGCATCAGGGAAATCCACTCTGCTGGGGATCCCCAAGCCAGGAATGAACCACATCCCTCCTCTTCATACTGGGAGAACTGGGGTCAGACTGGCAGCTCCCACCCCAGCTGGGAAGAAAACACAGAAACCGCAAAAGAAGCCCCATGTCTTGAAAAAATGACTATCCTCAAGGGTCACACTTTCTTTCCCCCCTCCTCCACCCCTACTTTCCAGGGGACAGCAGGCTGGACACTGGCCGCTGGCAGAGCGATGGTGCCGTGCTCTAGGACCTGTCCCACCCCGACCAGGCTGCAGCATCATCTCCCCCTCACCCCGGGGGCTTTCTCATTCAGTCCAAAGCTTGTACAAGACCCAGGTGGCATCTCACAGGTGACGCTGCACAAATAACCCATCAGCACAGGCTCGGGGCAGCCAACCCTCAGCACGGGTGGCTGGTCTTTACCACGATGGATGATGCAGGATGGGCGATGTGGGATGGATCTCCTTGCTGTCCCCTCTGGCGAGCCAAAGGAAAACTCTCCCGTGATTTTCCAGAGCCATCCCCAGCTCTTCTTTCCTTTGGACAAACATCCAGCTCTTTGACCCAATTCAGCCCACAATCCCAAATCTTTTCACAGCAGCAGGTTCAGCCCAATCCCCAACCAGCACCCCGAGGTCCCAACGTGGTGTGGGAGGAAGAAAAGCACCTGCAGCAGGAAACCTCACCCTCATCACCCTCACCTCGGTGGTTTTTCACCCCTGAAGAAAGTTCTCCCTTTGCCAGGCATCGTTCCTATTAGAAAAGCTATTTTCGGCTGTCGGCTGCATCCGTTGCCAGGCAACTGTGTCAGCTCCAAATCTTTCCTGGATCCGGCTCCTCCGGAGAAGCCGTTTGAATTATTCTTTCAAGCCTGGCCCAGCAATGTTTAATTTCCTAACGAGGGCTCATTCACGTAAACCGCTCATGGCTTGATAGAGGCAATTACCGGCACGTGGCTGCCCAGGGCTGGAGCATCCTCAGCCAGGATGGGGACAGGCACAGAGGGTGGGGAAGGGCCTCATCCAGCAGCCAGGAAAGGAAATCATTGGGATTTCCATCGATTTTGGATTAGGCTCTGGATAAATTAGCACAGACCTGGCTGAATCACCCCCAGATTGTTTGCTTCACCCTGTCTGCTCAGCAGCCACTGAAGCTCCTTTGGAGCAAGGGTGACTCAGACCTTCAGGACAGCCCAGCCTTGGGGGATAAATATCTCTTTACATTAGGGAATAGCACCCAGAAGACCTAGGATCTGCTGGCCAAGCCCCCACAGCTCGATGCCCATGGCAAGGGCACACAAACTGCTCTCCTGGGACAGCTCAACCCCTTGGAACAAAGCCTGGGAGGTGCCCAGCCCCGGGGAAGGTGGTGTTGAGCCAGGCCAGTGCGACGGGGTCAGGACAGACCCACAGCATCTCTCTCTGGATCTCTACCTCTCCCCCCTCCTCAGTTTAGGTCCCCCCCAGCGTTATCCTTAGGAGCTGAGAGGCAGCAGGACAGAGGGTCCTTGAGGAACAGGTTTCTTCAAACACCTCCAAGCCTCAGAGGCTCTTGGAGCCTTGGAGGATGCTGAAGACAGCAACTTTCCCACCAATGGGAATCAAAAGGGGTGCCTGGCCACTTTTCTGGGGCTACGGCAAGGGCTCTCTGGGCATGGGGATGAGGTGAGGGTGAAGGAGCAGAGGTACAAGTCTTCCTCCCCGTGGGAGATGCACCCAAATTGCACTAGAGCAGGAGAAACCCAAGGCAGAGGTCCAAATCTTGGTCCCGGCATGGCTCTGTCCCTGTGTCCCCATGGCTTGCCTGCGGGAGGTCCTGCTGTCTCCCTGATGGCTCAGCCCCAGCCTGGAGGTGGTGGTGATGCCCAGAGGAGATCCAGGTCTAAAGGAGAGAGGACCATTCCCGACAGCAATGTCCTGAGCGTACTCAACCATTGCTGTCCACATCCCTGCTGGTACCGTGGGATGAAACCAGCCAGAACCAGCACAAAGCCACCAACCCACAGGGCACAGGGACCCAATCCAGGGAACAATCCAGGGACCAGTGAGGCCAGCGGGGCTCTTCCTATCAACTTTCCCAGCATTTTGCATCAGCCCCAAGGCCCACACCCCTCAAATTGGAAAGCGCAGTCCAAATCCATCTGAGAAAAGTATTCCCACTCATTTCTTTGATTGAAAAGGCAATTTAATCAAAAATTCATCTGCCAAAAATAATAACCACCCTGTGAGAAAGACGAGGCAGATCAGCTGACAACCAGGAGCTTTCCGGGCTGGAAAGAGATAGAAAACCCTTGTCACTGACAGATGGAGATTCAGCTTGTTTACTTAGCCCTCATGGCCTTAATTTTCTTAAATGTGCATTTTTTTTCTTTCCCTTTAGAAGACAGATT
The DNA here is from genome assembly GCF_017639655.2 of Falco naumanni. Lineage (NCBI taxonomy): Eukaryota > Metazoa > Chordata > Aves > Falconiformes > Falconidae > Falco > Falco naumanni. The sequence continues at coordinate 800,456 of NC_054070.1, forward strand.
AGGGTCTTTCAGAGCCCACGGCTTGTAATAACCTCCCTTGCACCACCAGACCAGGGGTGCCTTTGCACCAGCCACCTCGCCCGTGTAAAACCAGTGTTGATGCCACCCACATCGGTGCCTGGAGAGGGACCACAGCTTTTCCCACAGCAGGACCAGGGAAAGGACCAGTCTGTGCTCGGTCGGTGACGGTGTCTCTAGAGACCACTTGAGAGCAGACGCCACCACCCTGCAGGGCATTACAAAGGGAGATGTTGAGGAAAGCATCACTGGGTTGTCCCTGGGAATGACCTACCTCCTACATCTCCCACTGCGCGGTGTCCCTGGGTATCTCCTTGAACGGGATTCCCGCTTTCACGGTCCCCAGTGGGTGCCTTCATGTCTAACCCCGTGCAGGACCTCACCCTCCGTGCAAAGCAACCATCACCCCCCGAGCCCTGCTCCTGCCCCAGACTCGCCAGCTGAGCCTGGGGCTTCTGCCTGCACAAAGCAGCAATCCCCCATCCATGTCCCCCCTGCCCAGGTGACACAGGTGTCACTGACAGTTCAGGAGCCACCACTGCAGCAGGTCAAAGGCACACAGCGATGGTTTGCCCTGGTACAAGCTGGATTCACCCCACTCAGGGAAGGGACGGAGATTAAGAAGCTCCTGCTTTGCTACACCCCGGGGGTTTAACCACTGCCCAGAGGTTCCCATCGATCCCAGTTGGAGACGGAAACACTTACTGGGGAAAAGCTGCTATTTGGGATGAGTGAAGAGCTCCGGGAGCAGAGGGCACTGCATCACCCAGCCCAGCCCTGCCAGCAGCATCACAAATGGTTCAGCGGAGGAGAGATGCTCCAAGCTGCGTGTCCTGGCTTGGCCCGTCCTTGCTTTCTCGGGATGCTGGCTGGGGAGCAATAAAAGCAGGCTGGAAGCATGTCAGCAAGGCTTTCAGCTAGGCCTGGGAGCACAGAGGCAGGCGAGGAGATGGGGATTTACAGCAGCCTCCGGGGAAAACAGCCACCACCAGCAAACATGCTCTGGGTCTAGAGGATGGCCACAGGGGGAGATTTCTCCTTTCCTGTGTCCAAATTCTATACTTATACCCTGTTTGGGTCCATAAAGGGGAAACTGAGGCAGGAAAAAACACAGGCTAAGATTGGGTGAAATCAAAATTAACATCTAAACCATGGAGACTCTCTGCTGGTCCCTCCCTACCCTGCTGCCTCTTCTCCTTCAGCTGCATCCCCGCTGCACTCAGCTTCCAGGCAAATCCCCTCAGCTCCTAAAGGAGAGAGGGAAGATGCTCCTGGTGAAGCATCCAGCTCACAGACCCGGGAAGGTTCAGCTCAGTCCATCAAGGTCACAGGGAAGGGAGGGAAGAGCAAAGGAGCCAGAGGCACAGAGGGATTTCAGGAGGCGGAAGGCCGCTCTCGGGTTCAGGCTGGGAGATCTGAGCATCCATTTGCAGCTCCCCATCCTCCCCAACACGCACGGGGCCAGGGAAACCTTGCACCGGGGCCAGGCTGTTTGGCGCTGATGGGGAAAACGAAGCAGGGAGGGGAAGGGATGGATCCAAGGTCACCCAGGAAGCCAGAGAGCCCGGGAAGGAGAGGCAGAGGGAAGGAGCAAGCATCCCTCTGTACGCTGCAAAGCCAAGCGGAACAGGGAAGAAGCCCTGGATGCACATCCCGGTTTTGAGGCCAAATCACGAGAAAACCAGCCCCAGGCCCCTAGCTGCTGTTCCCCATGGTCAGAAGCGCCTCTGCAACGGGAGAGGGATCGCCTGTGCGGAGCAGGTCCTTTGGGGGGTATCCCACTCTTACAAGCCACAAGGAACCAAGGGCGGGACGCTCCCAGCAGCATCCAAGCTCCGCTTCAAAGCCCCAGGAAGAGATTTTTGCCCAACACAGAAGCCCTGCAGCTCTGACGCCCACCCCCCAGCCCTGCCCCAAGGACCTTCCTCCAGCCTCGGTCATGCAAACCTCCCTTCCACCAGCCAAGGCTGGTCCAGGATGCCTCCATCTTAAATCTATTCAGTGCTGGGGCTTGCTCCTCCCCGTTCATCCTCTCTGGCTGCACAGGGAAGATTTTTTTGCCATCTGGGCTCATTAGGGCTGCTCCCTCTCTCCCCTTCTTTAAACGATCCCTGTTAATTAGCGCCAGGCTCTCACCGCCCTGTGGAGATGACACACAGTGACTCAGTCCCACCAGCCAAGCTGCATCCCGGTGTGCTCCCGCCCTTACACCCACGTGTGGGGAGGCACAAACTTTGGGCAGGGCTGGCGTGAGCAGATGGGAGAGCGCAGGGGTGCCCAAGGACAAGGGCACCCGCAAGAAGCTTTTCTGGAAACCAAGCTCCCGGCACCGGGTTGAGAGCAGCTCGATGGCACACACCGGGCATTTCCCTGCCAGAGGTGCTGGAGATGCTCTGCACCGCATCCTTCCCGTGCAGGCGCTCAGGCCTGCTTGATCATAGACTCACACAAAGGTTTGGGTTGGAAGGGACCTTAAAGACCACCCGATTTCATCCCCCTGCCACGGGTGGGGACACCTTCCACCAGCCCAGGTTGCTCCAAGCCCCGTCTAACCTGGCCTTGAACATCGAGGGATGGGGCATCCACAGCTTCTCTGGGCTGCCTGTGCCTCACCACCCTCACAATAAAGAATTTCTTCCTAATATCTAATCTGAATCTCCCCTCTTCCATCTCAAAGCCATTCCCCTTGTCCCATCACTACATGCCCTTGTAAAAAGTCCCTCCCCAGCTTCCCTGTCGGCCCTGTTACGTACTGGAAGGCTGCATCATGACACAGGAGCAGTTCACGTTTGCTGATGAATCAGAGCTGCCTCCGCTTCTGTCTTACACCTACCTAAGTGGCTTTCGCCAGCAAAAGCGCCCAGATGTTATAAATAACCCCCAGCCCCTACAAAGGCAAGCAGAGGTGGGGCTACCCCAGCCACCCGCTCCACCCCAAAGGTGGGGGCATCTCCCACTGCCCCCAGTTCAGGGGGTTTTACCCTCCCCGTGGCAGGCTGTGACGTTACACCAAGCCTTTTCTTCAATAGGTGCCAAGAAACCTGCGGAAAGGGCAGTTTTGCGGCTGGGTCATGAGACAGACACAACAGCGCCGGAGGAAGGGAAGACTTGGCGCTTGGGTTTGTCACGAAGCGTACGAGCCCGTTGATTCATCGAATTTAGTCTCCTTTCATGTCTCATTTAGTATCATGAAAACATACATCAGCTGCAGTAGCGTGACACCGTATCAAAGCCAACCATCATATGATTCCTTCAGGGCTCCGCTTGATTCACCAGATGATCTTTTTCCAGTTAGATCTCCGCGATCCTTAACTCACCCCCTCCGGCTGAAGGTTAGCAACTGAACCCAAAGCCAGCCCAGGTTCATCCTAAAAGGCAGCAAAGGGGCAGCACCCAAATCCCCCTGCAAGCTCTGCTTTTCCCTATTGTCATTCACGAAGCTGCTGCTACGTTTGTCAACAAACGAGTCCAAACACAACCCAGGAGAGGGTAAAAGCAGAGCTTCTCCTCCCGAGGCAATGGTTTAGTCTGGATACACACAGGTCAGCATCTGATCCAGGGTAAATTTGGTCCTCGTGACTCTGGCTCTAGTGTAAGCCCAGATTCCCAGCTCTGTGCAAGCCTGAAGTAGCAGGGGAGTCACTCCGGATTTAAACCAATCCCTTTTATTCCTAAAAGCAGAGCTGGCTCCAATTGATCCCGGAGGACAGCTCAAGACCCGCATTTTATTTCCCTTCCAGGCAGCTGATTCGCAGTCAAACCGCCATCCAGGTTCCTTGACCTAGTCCCGACACCTCTAGAGAGACATTCACAAGGAACTCTATGCCCTGCCGAGAATAGCTCAGGCATTTCGGGTTTTTTCCTACCAAAACCAGAAATAGTTGCATCAGCTCCTGACGGATACAAACCTCAGGTGCCTCAGACACAAGGCAGCCGAAAAGCCAAAGGATTTCACCTTCTGGGTCCTTCACCAAGAGCTAGGACCAGATTTCTCAGCCGGTCTAAGCCCCACGTCCCTGGAGCGATGCAAATCGGCGCTTGGCCGAGCCGCCACCCTGAAACATGCACCTTTGGGCGCATCTCACCATGCAATAAATGCACAGCACGGAATGAGGACTCCCCACACCCAGTATCGGGAATCGCACAAAACCAGGACCCCAATCCCCATTTTTCTGCCTCCAGCCCAGCCATCCGCGTTCAGGGAACACCATAAAAATCAAAGATGGGAAAACAAACCCCCAACACTTCAGGGGCCGGGAGTGAAACACCTCTCGCAGCCGCACGCTTGCTCCCTTCCCAATGTTATTGTCAAGGTCAACCTGGAAGCTGCATTTCTGCCCATCCTCAGAGGGGATGAGCCCACCACCACCCCCAGCCCCACAGCCGCTGCCACCCCCCCGGCGGCTCCCCCCAGCCTCTACGGGGTAACCGAGGCCATTTGCTGTCCCTGGATGTCCGTGTCCCGTGTCCCCCCCCCCCCCCCAAGCCCTCGATGCCACCACCCTTAGGGCCACGCCTGGTGCCTCCAGGCTTAGGTGTGCCCCCCAGCAGCCCCCCCAGCCTGGCCCTGAGCACCTGCCCCCGACAGCAGCGCTGGGGAGGGGGCGAACAAGGCGGGGGGACCCCCGGCAGCGGGACCCCGGGGGGGTGGGGGAGGGGGGGACCGGAGGGCGCAGCCTTACCTGGGCGCGGCGGCTGCCCGGAGGGGTGGAACCGACCCGGTCCCAGTGGAAACCGACCCGGTGCCGGTGGAAACGGAGCAAATTCCCGGCAGACAGTGACCAGGTTCGGCCGCCCCGGGGTGGGAGGGGGCTGAGCCCGGGCGGCGGCGGGGCCGGTGCGTGGTTCCCGGTGCTGGAGGGACCCGGGCAGCCGCCGGTAACGCGGGAGCCGCCTCTGCTGCCTGCGCCCCCCGCGGCGGACAGGCGGGGAGGTACCGGTAGCTCCGAGCCCGGTGGCCGCTCGTTTCCCCCCCCCCCGCCCCCCGCCGCCACGGCGGATGCGCGCTGGGCTCGGCACCGCCGCCCGGGGGAGGCGGCTCCCTCGGCTCGGGAAAAAAATACAAAAATAAAGCAAAGCAATAAAAAAAAAAATTAATTAATAAATAATAAGGGGCACGCAGCCCCTGACGCAGGCTTGAGTCACCAGGGCTGCACGTCAAAGCTGGGGTGCCGGGTTGCACACACCAGCCCCCCCCTCCTAGATCTCCAAGGGGAACTCTTGTATTTAAAATAAAAAATAGCAGCGAGTGCGGGCAGGGGAGGGGGGTCAGCTTTGCCCACCCTGGTGCTGCTGGGAAAAGCAAAACTCTTTTTATTATGCTCCCCCCTACCCAAAAAGAGCCGCCCCAGAGGTGCCCCCCTGCCCCTCCGCTGCAGCTCTGCCCTGGGGAGTGCTTTGGGGGGGGGGTATCTGGTCACCCCTTTCCCCCAAGGATCAGTTATATCAGAGATATATATAATATATCAGATCTATTAGAGGGGTCGCTTTGTCTCAGCCCCCACCCAGGGACAGGAGGGGCTGCCAGGACCCAGGTGCTGCCCCCCATAACCCGGTGTCACTCTGGAGCCTTTGAACACGGTGACACTGGGGCCTGGCCCAGAGCCTGGTGACACTCAGGAACCCCAGACCCAATGCTGGGCTCAATCTCCATCAATGCCCCCCTCCAGCCCCCCCAGTTCCCTCTTGCCCAGGGCAGCACAGGCTGAGCGAGGGGCATAAACCAGCTTTGCAGGACGAGGGATTTGCATTAATTAACCCACCTTTGATGCCAACGGTGCAATTCTGCAGGCAAAGGGGTCCCGCTCCCCACCCCAAGAGGACACTGAGTGGCACCGGGCGGTTCATCAGAAGGCAGAAATACGCAGCACCCACAGCAATTTGGGGCAAGCAAACCCCCAACCCAGCTTCTGAGACAGGCTTAATTAATTAAAACGGCCACTTAGGCTGCTTTGATGCAGTCATTGCGGTGTGGCACACCTGGAGGAATCAGCCCTCCCCTTCCATTCAGTGCTGCCCACAATCCTGCCCTCAGAAAACACCTAATTGGGTTAATGAGGAAAGCCAGAAGGCTGTTGGGTTGGTTTACTGGTGGGGAAAGGGAGTTTTCAAAGGAGTTCCTTGCTGATTCAGTATCCCGTGGGAAAGATTAAGGTCTGTGGGTCCTGAAAACCCAGATTCAGTCTGTCCTAGCAGGGTAGCCTGGACACATCGCCACAACCAGTGCATTACTGGTGCCAGGGATACTGGTACCCGTATCCAGCTCCCAGGCCTGTGAGAAACCCTGACGGGAGGAAAAACATATTCAGAAGAGACAAACCCCGGAGGACTCAGACCTCCATCCCCAAACCACGCTCTTTCCAGCTCCCGGATCCCAATGTTGATGCACGTTTCTGGCCTTTGGTCCCGTTTCCCTTTCCAGCCTATTGGGCACAAAATGATCAATTCTCCCAGGTAGCTGGGAGCTCCGCCAGCGCCTGCACCGAGAGCCAGCGGCAGAGCGATGGCTGTAACTCTCCCCCCTGCCCCCCGGGAGACATGAAGCCAGGCTCCGCTCCGTTAAGCCTGTCCCGGGCAGGGAAAAGCAGCTCCACACGTGCTGGAAGTGGAAGAGACGCATCGTGCTCCTGATTTACCGCCCTGCAAAATCCCCAGCGTCTGCTCAGCTCATTGCGACGGCTCCGAGCATCTCACGGGGGCCCCGGCGGAGCTTGGCAGGGCAGAGGGGAGTTTGGCGGATGCAGACCAGCCTGGGAGGGATGCGGTGTGGGTCAAAGCCTGCCAGGAGCCCCTCAGGTTTGCAGTCAGCTTTCACCCCCTCTCCGAAGGCACGGTGCATTCCGTGTTTTTGATGTGGAATCTTGTTGCCGTCCCTCCTGCGGAGCACGCTTGCTGCTTGCAGGGAGAAGCAAACCTGGAGGGCAAGGATGGAGGGCTGGGCTGGGAAGGGAAAGTGAGGCTCGGAGCCTCGATGGGATCCCCTGCCCCCTCCTGTGGTGACACACGGGGGACAGGCACTCAGGTGTTCGTCAGCAGGGAGAGAGAAACGTGCCCCACAGCATGTCACTTCCATGGGGGACCAAGATCCCTCTGTGGGGACGGTCCCACGCGACTGCCCAGGGGTTGGGGTGCAGTCGGGGGTCTGGGACAAAGCCATGGGGGAGAGAAGCCAGGAGACATCACAGGTTGTGGAGGGGCTCCTGCCCCCCCTGAAATTCAACCCAATGCAGGGCTGGTGTGAGGACAGACTCTCCCAGCCACCCCAGTGCAGACCAGCATCAGGCTCGTCACACGCACCAGGAAGTGCCCAGCGGTGGGAGAAAAAACTTCCTCATTTCCAGAGGTGGAGGTTTTTATTGCACCCCGACACTGTCTCCATAGGGAGATAGGTATGAGCTTGGGAGGGCTGGGGAAGCTGCAGAGCCCACGGGCTGCAAATCCCGGCAGCAGAAAGCTCTCTGCACACCCAGAGATTAAACAAAAGAAGATCAGGTGACCTTATTAAGGGGGTCTTAAGCAAAGGGAAATCAAGCAACCTTATTAAGAGGGGCTGAACCAGCCATTCAGCTCCCCTGCTCCTGTGCATCTCCACAGCGAGCAGGGATGAGCCTACTCGAGCTGGGGAGGGGGCAGTTCCTGGGGCACAGGGGACTCGATGACACCTTGAGGTGTCACCAACTCTCCCCTGAGGATGTAAAGAACTCCCTTTGGCTGAGCAACCATCACCAAAGTGTGTTGCTGACTGGGAAACCGAGGCACAGAAAGATTCCCCAGCTGTATCCGAGCTAAAAAAAAAAACAAAAACAAAAACAAAAAAAAAACAAACCAAAAACCTAGACAAGGCTGGGTCCGGGCTCTGCCATGAACGTGCACACTCAGGACTGGAATTTCAGGTGATGGCCCAGGCTGTCATGCTGCAGACGGTGCCAGTGATGGGCACAGAAGATGCCACGGGCAAGAAGCTCTGGCTATGGCTGAGGTTGATCCAGAGACTTGGGCTCCAAAGGAAAAAAAAAAAAAAAATATATATATATATATATATATACCCCAAACCCCAGAGAGCCCGGTACTTTTCCAACACCAGCCTGAGCAGCGGGAACAGTCTGGATTAAAGCAGAGCATGAGTAATGTCTCCCCTGGAAGAGCAGTGCTCCGGAGAGCCAGCGAAGGGCTGATACCACGGTTGAACACAGACGCATTTCCATAAACGCTGGAGCAGCAGCCTATAAATAACCGCCTGAATTTACCGCTGCTCTCATGTGACCCTGATCCCCGCATTTTCGGCTGCCATCTGTCACCATGGAAATGGCATCACAGGGCCACCAACCATTCATTCATAAGACTGGTCCAGGGGAGGGGGCCCGGCATGGGGGAGACGTCGCCAAGGCTTTTTAAAAGGTGAAAGTTGTGATTGGGGGAGGAGAAAAATACAGCGGGGCGAGTGGGTGAGGATGGAGCGGTCCTTCACAAGAGGGATGCGGCACAGCCTGCCTTTCCCAACCCCCTGCAGCCAGGCAGGGGCACCCGGCAGAGCCACGGGGAGGGAGGGACAGTCGGACAAACCCAGATGGACAGAGAGCAGGGATGGACACAACGTTTGCAGGGATGAATGAATCCCTCCCTGGTCAGCCCCCAGCAGTTTGGAGCATCATGAGGGTGCTGCCAGCTTGGGGAGATGCATTTACCCCTCCTGGCCGCAGGCATCACCCTGCACCTTGGGGAGGAGACGGCTGCCTTTATAATTCACCTTAATGCCTCCTCCGCTGGTGGTTTCCCCCCCAAAGCAGAGTGCAAACAGGGAGGGATTAACAGGACAGTGAGCGTGGAGCTGTCAGTATGCTCAGAAGATGATTTTCCACCTAAGCTGTCAAGCCGACCTACATTCAAGTGATAATAATCGAAGGGGATAATGCCCTCCGGTTTCTAAATATGTATTTGCCTGCAAAGCCAGGGCCTGTCGCGGCTCGTTCGAGGCCGGGCGCTGCTAACGCGGAGGGAAAGGAGCAGAGCCTGGGAAAGGAGAGCCCGGCCTGACTCAGAGCAAAGGAATTTCTGGCTCTTACAGAGCATTTTCCATGCGAGGATCCCAGCCCGCTGTGCCAGGCTGCTTCCCCCATCCCATGGGGCCAAGGGATGCGCCCAAGGTGAGGCGGTGGCACAGCCGGGATCCCAACCAGACCATTCCTCTTGGATTTGTCCTCTCTATCCCAGAGATGCCCCCTCATCATCATCACGAGGGGGCACAGGGACACCTTGAGCCGGTGGCCATTAAGCCCACGCAGACGTGATGGCACATCCCAGGGCTCCCAAACCTGCCGGGTCACTCGCGCAGGATGACAACACCGCGGGGTACCGTGTCACCAAAAGAGGAGAAAATGCCAGACAGCCCCAACTGGAAACATCACGAATCATGGAGAAAATAACCTTTAAAAGAAACCTCCACCGTTTATTAGTGATCTTAATGGACCCAGCCCCAGTGCCCCTCCATGCACTCACCTGTTGGTTGATGTTCTCTGGGGCTGCAAGGAGCAGGGACCATCTATTTTTGGCCTGGAGCTCATGTCTAAAAACCAAAAGGGTGGTTGGGAGGAGGCAATAAGCCGTGTCTGAGCGCAAGAAGAAAACCACACTGTTTCGTTCAGCCCCGGGGGACGAGCATGCAGGGAATAAAGGGGACTCTGCACAATAGAAGGAAAAATAATAAACCCCAGCACAGGCGTAGGAATGAGAACCATGTCCCATCGCCCCTGGGCAAGGGCTCCTAGCAGCGGGACAACGCGCTTTAAAGAGCTGCTGCTCCTGAGTTCTGGTCTTAATTTTCTTCACATGCCGAGCTGCCATCGGAGCAGCCGTGGCCAAGTCTGCGTTGTGCAATGGGGCCAGTTCATGAGCGCCGGGGCCGGGTGGCACCACAGCGGCTCCAGCTGCAGCAGCGGAGCAGGCTCCGCTTCCAGGTGGCTCTGGTGGTCTGGATGGGTCTTTTTGGAGGGGCTCTGGGTGATCTCAGAGAGTTTTTGCCTGTAGCTTGGCTGATATTTCTTCCCTACCCCAGCCAGCCCCATGGTCCTGCCCCTTGCTGCCTGCGCCCCCCGGCTGAGCCACCTCCATCCTCCAGGAGGGTTTGCAGTGGGATAGACCCCAAAATCCCCCCCTCACAGCCAGATCCAGCCCTCCCCGCGCAGCACAGAGGCCTGAGTCAGAGACCTGGGATGGTCCCAGCACCTGGCCCTGCTCTGGGGAGCCGCAGGATCCTTGGACGTTCTGTCCTTGGAAATGAAAACAAAAACCCTTCAAAGGGCTGCTCGGCCTCAGATCTTCTTGCATGACCGCTGCCGGCTGCGCCATTCGTTCCTGGAGGAATAAAGAGAGATCTCAGCCTGCCTTTGGGCCAGCTTCTTTGAGTGGTGACTTGACCCCTTTCTGGGTCCCAAAAGCAGGACGCAGCCCGGTGAGGAGGGAGTTTGCTACAGCCTTGTCCGATGCTGCCCAAACCAGCACATGGCTTGTTCCTCCGATGCTCACCCTGACTGTGCAACCTGCCTGGCAGATTCAACAGGGCTCAAAGTGCCAAAACCGGAGGATTTTCACCCCAGCCCACATCTCCTGGGGACAAAAAGCATGTGCTGGAATCCTGAGCCACCCCTGCCAAGCTGCTCATCATGCCCCTGCCACCCCTGGGGAGATAACCCCCAGCCACTTGGCACCTGGCATCACTCCCTACCCAGCTACGGAGAAGCAGCCAAATGCCATCCAGCCGGTCCCCCCCAGTAGCTGCTTTCAACAGAAGTCATGGAAAAACTGCCCCGGGGCCGTGCAGCCGCAGCCCTGGCTACCGGGAGCAGATGGGAACCAGCTGGCCACCTGCGGTCCCCAAACCGCCCGCCACCGGCCAGCCCATCTCACGGTCCCCAGCCTGCCCATGCAGCTCCTGGGTCACCGCAGGGGCCGAGGGAGCCGCTGGAATAAGGGAACGGAGACAGCGAAGCTGCCGGCTTCAGCTGGGGGATGCTTCCCACCGGATCCTCAAGGCTCCCACGGGACTTGGTGCGTGGAGCGTCGGCTCCTGTTTCACCAGCTGCCATGTGATTTTGTCCTGGGTATATTTTAAGCACTGCCTTTGACGTCACACCTTCTTCCCCAGGATGCTGCTTTTCATACGTTTCAGGCAAAACGGTCCCCAAATCTCCCCCTCAGCTCCCCCTCACCAGGCACTGAGCTCCCCTGGCCTGAATTCCCCCGGCCCCTGCGGTATTGCCTCCCCGCAACCAGGTCACCCCTTAGCAGCTGAGTGGAGCTGAGGATGAGGGAGGTGATGTTTAATTATCTCCCTTGGAAAAATAAGGAAAAGGTGGAAAACACACAGGCTGTGAGATGCCCAGCTCACCTCGGCAATCAGACTCGGAGCAGGACCGGTCCATCGGCCCCACAGGGTGGATGTGGGAAGCAAGGCATCGCGAGATGGAGCCGCCCAGGGTGGTGGGTTCACTCTGCTCCCTCCTTCCTTTTGGAGCTGGGTACGAGTGAAAAATCCCACCCATGCCCCAACCCACCACCCTGACCAGCCCCATTGGGCCTGACATCGGGCTCCCTGCATCAAACTGGGAGCCAGACCCCATCCCTCCCCTCCATCCCAGCTGCTCTCCTGCATTCATCCCAGCCCCAAGTGAATTGCTGCATCCCACTCCAGACCGGGAGCAAGCCTCCAAACCCCTCGCCTCCCAGGCCTGAGCACCTCACAGAGCAGGATACAGCCGTGTGGGGAGAAGGGCAGGGATGGAGCAGCACGGCCGCTGTGCTTGCTCCAGCGGCTGGGGAGTGTTTGCAGCACTGCAGCACAAACACACCCTGAGCTCTGAGCTCTCCTGGCTTGTCCCAGAAACAGCCGCTGCCTGTCCCCGGAGACCTTCACCGGAGCCTTGCTTCACCTCCCAGCGAGCTCTTCGGGCTGACCCACGGTCGGTGGAGAGCAGCAAAGAGCAAAGATCCGGCCTGTTTTTTCCCCGGGAATTTTTACCTGCAGCTCCATCTCAGCACATCCCACTGGATCTCGGTGCCAACACCGGGCACGCAAGTTGCCTCCTTGTCCTTCCTCGGAGGTCCCCAAAGTCAGGCTGCCACAGAGATGCCGTGGGGGTACCCACTGCCCTGTACATGGCACAGACCCACCTCCAACATCCTTGCAAGCACCCCTGGCCCAAAAGAAACCCAAAATATCTGGCCGAAGGAGTTTCCTTACCCCAAACCCTGGGCACAGTTATGTTTTTGTCTTTGCATCCCCTGGGCATCACCCTTCCAGGTGTTTCCATGGGCTTTCCGGCATCTCACCTGCTGCTGGGATGTCTCCGGCTGCAGTTTAGCCCCCAGTGCAGCCATATCAGTGAAGGGACAAAACGCAGGAGGTCTCAGGGCTGGGAGAGGTCACTCGGAGGACTGAAGCAGCTGATAAAAAAAAAAAAAAAAATCCCATCCCAGCAGTTCAGCTGGAAATGATCATCCACATGAAGACAAGCGGGTTGGGATGAGCTGCCCTCCCCTCCCTCCTGCCCCTCAACCCTCCAAGCTCCCTGCATGAGGGGGTTTCACTGCGCTTTCAGGACAGACCAAGCCCCAAGGTATGTGAATCGCTGCTGGAGAGAGGAGCCTGGATGCCATCCCTCGCCCTCCCTGCTGAGCATCCATCCACCCAGCGAGACAGTCGCCCGTGGGGCTGCTTCTCCCCTGCCTCGGTGCCGAGAAGCCGCTGATGCTCGGCCCCTCTGGAGCCCTCTCCCATCAGGAAGAGCCGGGCTGCCCTACTATAGCTGGCACGAACAAAGCCATCTCCCGGCCCTTAGGCCCCCTGGGGCTGATTCTTCTTCTCTCCCACCCAACAGCACAGACCCAGCCCAGCTGGAACAGGGCCAGGAGGAGAAATAGGCTCGGGAGAGCTCTGAGGAGCATTTCTGCCTGTGAAGCATCTCCTGGGCTGAGCTGGGGGGGTCCAGCATGGCCATGCTGCCCCGTCCCCCTCACACCAGGGATGCGGGCTTATGACTTGGGCATCCTGCACCGAGGCAGGATTTGCTGCAGCTTTGCAAGATGTTGGGAGAGGGGAATTTTTCAGCCGAGGCAGGGCTTGCTGCAGCTTTGCAAGGAGCTGGGAGCAGGAGATTTTCCTCCCCAAGCCTCCTTACCTGGGCAGGGGTGACAGCAGGAGATGGCTCTGCTGAGGGGAGACGTGCTGGCCATGCAGGGTGGTGGGTGGTACCCCTGGCCAGAGCGGGGCTGGCTGTGGTTTGGGTCTGGCTTTGTACCTGTTCAATCCTCCCGTGTTTCTCCTCCTTTTTCCCAGTGCCTTCTGTGCCAGCTGCAAAGCAGGAGTCCCCCTGCCATGCCCCATCCCTTCCCCTGAGGCTCCAGCACCGCCTGGAGCCAAGCAAAGCTGGAGACAGCGCTGACATCAAGGAACGCTTCATGGGATGGGGAAAGGATTTACTCAGGGCTCAGCGAACAGAACTTCAACAGTGCTTGGAGCTTCTTCAGCGGTGACACAGCAGGATCCTGGCTGGGACCCCCCAGGGCATCCTCCCACAAGAGCACCTCGAAACCAGCCATTCAGGGACCTCCCAGGACATCTTCCAGTGGAAACACCCACCCAGCTCAGCCTTTATGTGGGAAACCATCCAAGCAACAACCGCCTGTCGGTCCCCATCCCGTCCCCCCGCCAGCATCCCCACGGCTGTCGGCACACCGAGCCGCTGCCAAGACAGCAGCACGCTCCATTGTCCGGGTCAGGCTTTAACCGCTGCCACCCGAGAGGAGGTTTGGACACCCAACAAAACTGGCAACGCCAAAGAGACCCCAGAGGAGGTGAAGAGACAAAAAAAATGGAGAAATCAACCCCCAAAAAACAATGCATCTTCTGGAGGATGGGATAAATCCTATCGTCCCCGCTGCAGGGCTCGACCTCGGCTGAATGACACGGCCACCGCCGCTGAGAAAGGGACCGCAGAGGAATGCGGCCACGTGGGGGTCCCCGGCAAGAGGGGGGGGAAGCATGGGGGATATTCAAGTTTGGGAGAGAGGATTGCAAAGCCCGTGGCCTTTTGAGCCACAGCCCAGTCAGAGGCCAGTTCTCCTGGCTCAATTTCAGCTCACCACCTGGAAATGTAACCCCTGGGCAGAGCCAGGGGGGCTGAGCTCAACCCAGGACCTGGGGAGGGGGCTGTGAATCAAGGGGAGGGCCGGGGGGTGCAGAAGGAACCTGAATAAAATAGGAACCATTCAACCAGGCTGATTTTATGAACATTTTAACCTTCCCTTCTCTGTTACCTAGAATTTACAGCCCCTACAGCATCTTCTGATGCTCGGAGCTGGAGCCAAGGGCACAAAACACACAGCACCATCTCTCTGCAGCTGGGGATGGGGGGGGAATCGGATGGAACCAGGTCCCAGCCCCCATTGTGCCTTAGTTTCCTCACTTAAGAAGATGTGTCCTCACCTAAACACCTGAGCTCAACAGATGAGGCTTTGGGTTTGCATTGTGCACCTCCATTCAGGGTGGAAATAGGGGCTGGGGATGCAGGTGAAGGCAGGGGTCCTGCTTTGGGGAAGGGTTGGGAAGTCCCAGGGGGAATAAGTCAGCAAAAATAAGAATAAGAGGAGTGAGGAGAGAGAATGAGGAAAGGGAAGAGTGAGGAGGTGGCAGTGGCAGGGAGACAGACTGCAGCGACCATCTGCCGCGGGTGCTTTTAATTGCTTGGGCTTATTTCAGCTCCGCTACCTTGGCTCTGCTGCAAGAGCTGCCAGTGATGGGAGATGGTCCCTAGCACCTGCCTGGACTGCAGGAGACCCTCAGGGATGGCACAGGATGGGGCTTAGCCCCCAAAGCAGCCCAGGTGCAATGGGGGAAAAAGAAAGGAGCCAGGGTTTGCAGGGCTGAGCTGGGGAGAGCAGCATCTGCGCCAAGGATGGGACCAGCCAGGCTCCATCACCAAACCACCCACTGGCACCAGGGACCCCCAGCAACCGGCTCTGGCAGAGCCACGCTGGAGCAGGGAAGGAAGAGCTGCTCAGAGCAGTCACAGATGCTTTACACACCCAGGCAGATGCCCCAATGCCTCACAGCTTTTTAACGGTGCCTCAATTCAAGCACTCGCACTTGAGAGGAGGACATACACCTGGGGCTGCTGAGCTCTGCTCCAGGCTATAATTATCCCCCCTCTCCCACAGCAGCTCCTTCTGTACCACCTGCACCTCCCAACACCTGCCTCTCCCTTCCCATCGCTGCCCTCCTGCCTGCCCCTTGCCCAAACCCCTCACGCAGGGGTCCCCTCTCCTGCAGTGTTGCTTTCCCCGCACCCCCAAATCACTTACTCCAGCCTGATGCCAACTGGCAAGAGTGGACACACACACACACAAAAAAAAAAAAAAAAAAAATCACTGGCCGTAAATTTGGGCATCCCCTGCCTTCCTCAGCCTGGGATCTCTCTCGCCAGATCATGAACCCCCATCAGGGGACCAGCGCTGTGCTGGCAGCCAAGGCCACCAGCCCCTGCCACGCTGCAGCTCACTCTGGGGGGCTTTGGGGGTCCCCACCACAGGTCTTTGCCTCAGCCCTACCATAACACAAAGAATAACAGCAAGCCACCAGGCTCCCCTCAGCCCTTTTATCCTTCATTTGGGGGGGGCAGGGTGGGAGGGAAAACCCAGCTGTTAATTATCCCTTCATCACATATGCAAAAAGCCAGCTGCCCATTGGCTGCACTGCATGAATCTACTCATAGGATGGAGCATCCACTCTCCCACTGGCTTAGTGGCCAGCGCTGATTTACGGGCTGAGCATCGCCTGCCCTTTGGGGGGTCTCCAGGCTCTGGAAAGGCCCCAAATCCCTGGCTGGGCTGGTCCGGATCTGCCCACCACCTCTGCAGATCCCATTAACCAGGGCCTGTTAATTGTTTGCATGCAGTGGGGACAGCCCTGGGTGGAAAACGGGGAGGATGCTGCTCCACGACCCGCATGTCTCCATGCGCGCAGGGAAAAAACAGCAGGAGCTACAGATCCTGGCTCCTGGCACCGTGGGGTTTTGCAGGGGAATCCTATGGGGAACCCCAGTATCTCCATACTGGGAACGCTGGGAATGCTGAGCTCTCTATGTAGTCACAAGGATCACCTACATCCTGCAAAACTGCTGGGGCTTAGGATTCAAAGGGGAAAAGACAGCCCATCTCCCCACATCGGAGGGGATCAGGGTGGTCCGGTCGGGAAGCTGAGGGGTTTGGCCAAGCACCGGAGCTGTGCATCCCTCACCTGAGTATTTCCAAACAGGATTAGTGCTGCCAGCAGATTAAATGTGTTGTGCGTGGGGTTTAATGTCCTTCCCGAGCAAAGTTTGATCCTGAAACCCAAGGCTACAGCGAGCTGCAGCATCCGAATTCCAGCTGTGATGAGTTTGTCAGGACTCTGCTAGTGCTCCATCTCTGAGCCGCTCACCAAGCCAAGTGGGTGAAGTCATGCTGGAAAAGCCAAAAGCTGGGGATGGACCTGGTGGAGGGGAGGGCAGGGGGGTGGGGGGGGATTGGCGAGCCCAATCAGTGTTGTGTGTTTCAGGGGGAGCCAGCAGGTCCCCGTTAGACCCTAAGCCCAGGCACCTTCTTTCCAAAAATCTGGCCCAAAGGGACAGCCGAGGCAAAATTGAGAAGATACAGCCAAAGTGATCACTCACCAAGCGGCTTAACGCAATCAGCTTAGAGCACCGATGAGAAAAACCGCCACTGAAAGAAGCCAGATCCTTAATCTTGGAGCTAATCCTGCTCCAAGCCCTCCCCTCCCTGCCCCATCCATCTGCTTGGGACTTCACCCTCCTTTTTCCAGTATCCCAGGAGGGTTTATCCAGGAGGGAGCAGGATCAGGCTGAGGACAGACCAAGTGCCGGGGACATCTGCCTGCAAACACACGGGAGGAAAGGTGAAAGCGAGCCGGTGGGAGCCGTCTGTGACCCTGTCATGGGGAATCCCGCAGGTAAGGTGGCAGCTGGCACGCGTGGAGCTGGGGAGAGAGGCCGATATTTGGGGGGAACCCACTGCTGCTGTGATAAACCCTGAGGGTCGGGAGTTTGAGCGTTAAAAGGGGGGAAAGGGATGACTGGAAAGGGGTGTCTTCAGCCGCCGCGTGAGCAGGATGCGGCCGAGGCACCAACCTGCACCCACAGGGTCCCCTCCCCAAGAAAGGCACGGACCCTGCTCCTGATTTACCCCCGGACCAGGAAGGGATCCCAGGAGCTGGGATAGCAAGCCAGCTCTTCTTCCCATCTCATTTCACCAGGTAGTTGCCTCTCCCAATTACACAGTTAGCACAAGCAAAGGTAATTACAGAACGGAGGTCTATCAGCATACAGCCACCGCCGTGATTTTGGGTGGCAAGCGGAGGAGTGAGATGTTTGGGGGGGACGATGCTGGGAGGCAAATCACCTCCAAAAAGCGGGGAAGGGGGACAACAGGGCAGCCTCGCACGCACATTTGCACACGCATGTGTGCTAACAGCCGCTATGGGCGCATTAACAGCTTGGTGGAAGGATGAATTACGGAGCCAGGCAGCCGCCAAGCAATTTGGGATCACGGTGAGTTAATTACATTAGTGCACACAGGTCCTATGCCCCGATCCTCCTTTTACTCCAGTGCAGGGCTCAGGTTTGCAGCATTTTTCAGCTTTATAACCGCCCGGAGGGAGGCATTAATGGCCGGGTGGAAGGATAAATTGCAGAGCCGGGCAGCTGCTGGCAGTTTAAGATTGTAACGTGTTAATTATGTTAAAGGCACTAAATAATTTCACTGCGTTGATGAGGGAAGGGAGGGAGGAGGTGGTGGCAGGGAGATTCTCCAGGGAGATGCTCCAGGAGGCTGTGGCATGTCCAAGGCACTGGAGGGGATGGGGTCCCCACAGCCAAGGATGCACAGGCACCTTATTCCCACCGGTTCCTTTGGAAAAGGCAAGGTTCTGAAGTGCAGTAGCCTGAGCTAGAGCTGTTCAGAGCCTGAGCACGTTGCTTTGGACAGTCAGGGCTGGAGAAGGCATCTCCCCCGCAGTGATGCCGAGCCGAGCCAGGCCGGTGCCGGCAGCGGGCTGCACGGGGGAGGATGGCAGGGAAACACTCCGTCCTTGCAGGGAAGAAACTGGCAGCCCCGGAGAAGCCCCTTTCCCCCGGGAGACCCCCTTACCCCTGGGGACACGGCTCGGCTGCGCGGCCCGGGGGGAACGGGCAGGACCCGCAGCCCTCCGGCAGGGCTGGCCCCGGGCCGCCCACCCTCCCCGCCGGGGTCCCGCTGTCACCGGCTGGCCGGGGTCCCGTTGTCACTAGGTGGCAGTGGAGCATCTCCGTGTGGCTCTGGGGGGAGCTGGGAGCCTCGGGAGACACCCACCCACCCCACCCCCCCGCCGAGCCCTTCCCATCCCCTCCGGGCAGACCCCGGAGTGATGCCCGGAGCCATCCCATCCCAGCGCTGGTCCAAAGGGATCCCAAACTGGATCGCAGCAAACCCAGGCTGCAAGGCACCGGTGTTGCCCTGGATACAGCCCGTTTTTTTGGCTGAGACTTTATTTGGGTGGAAAAAATGAAGATCTTGGCTGTTTAGCAGGGATTTCTCCTGCAGCCGTCTCGGTTCTGGACTCACGTGCGCTGCCCACGTTTCTGCCCCAGACAGACCAGGCGCAAGCGTGATGCGAGTCCCAAATTCTCCACTCGATCCCAGTGCTGGATATAAACCCCCAGCCTGTGTACAGACCCCAGCTGTCCCCTCATAATGTGGGCCAAGCGTGGGGACCCCGTGTTATACCAGCCATAAACAGAGGAGACAAGACGGACCCTGGCGCTGCCATCTCGCTGGGGTAAAACCAGACTCTAACACAGGCACAATCCCATGGGAACAACCCGCCATGAGGAATTAAACTGCCCAGCCGAGCTGGCAGAGGAGCAGCTGGTGCCAGCATTCCCAAACAAGGAATTCCCCAGGAAAAATCAGTTTAGTTCAACCGCTGCAGCAGTTGGCACATGGCTACAAACCCATCTAGGAAACAGGTCCATTAAATCAGCCTGATTTCTGGGCATGCACCAGCTCTGGTTTTACAGTCCCTCGAGCACGGCACTCCATCTACAGCAGAGTAGATTTTTGGAGATGTTTTCCTGCCTCAGCATCGCACCTTCCCCCTACCCTCCAGGACCAACTGCCAGGATGGAGGAGTCCTGGAGTTCAGTCAATTCCTGCCTGGGAAAAAGATACCGAACCTGGAGCTGGTCCCTCTCCAGCACGGTCAGGTCTGGGATGTGCAGCTCCAGGCTGAAACACCTGATCAAAATGCACGGAAATAGCTGAAAAGGGAGAAATTCACCCCAAATTCCAGACTAGCTGGAGGGGCAAAACCCTCAGACCCAGCAAAGCTGAGGGATGTCACAGCACAGGGAGGGGACAGTGCAGCCCCCAGGGTGCAGGGATGGGGTGAGGTCAGGGAATGGATTTACCCTGAGCCGGGTTGATGAAGGAATGAAATAAGTCAGAATTGCTCAGCTCCTCTGGTCCATGCTGTGCAGAGAGCATCGAGATGCAGAGCTGGTGTGATACGAGACAACCCCTCCAAGACCAGTATCTCACCGGCACTTTTATCTGGCAAAATCCACAGTACCATCACCTGCCCGATATAGGCTCCCAGACCAGTTTGGGAGGGAGATGTGAGGGTTCATTGCTCTGTTTGGGCACGGCCAGGCCAGACCCCACGCGAGGGGAGGTGAAGAGGTGTGGGAGAACCGGGCAGAGCCTTGTTTTGCAACCCGACTCTGATTCTACCAGAGCACAGGTGGGATCTGCGAGTCCCTGGGGGCTCAGCGGCCACGGCAAAGCCGAAAAAAGGGAATGAGATTAAATCACAGCAAACATCCAGTTATTTACTGGGGCTTCGGTGGGTGCAGGTGTGTCTGGCAGCTTTTAACCATGCAGAGCCAGCGCCGCTGGCAGAAATCCGGGTGATGCAGTCCAGCCGCAACGCCGGAGAGCGGCACTAAGACCACATCCATCCTCCAAAGGGATTTTTTTTTTTTCCTTTGGCAGCGAGGAGGAGGAGGAGGAGGGAAAGCAGCGAGATCTGCTCATTCTCAGCTGTGTTTCCACAGTCCCCCAGGACCTGCATTCCCTGACACCAGGGCATCGGATTTCCACGGCTGAGGATCAGCCTCTTATCACCGGGGTCTGCAGGAAATTGGGACTGATGGGGGGCCCTGGGAGCCAGCACCGGCTTTGGCGGCTGATGCCTTCGGATCGGCTGCTGCTGGCATGGGCACAGAGCCCGGGTCCCTTTGGGGCAACCAACCCTACAGGTGGGGTAAAACATACTGGGGTGCACCCCAGGGGGGTATTTGGGATTTACCCTGAGGGTTGCTTGTTTGGGGAGGGCACAGCACTCACCTCCTGCCTTCTTGCATCCCCACACGGCTCCTGGGACCGGGATGTGAAATAGGGTAGCAGGGAGAACACGAGCTTGTGCTGGGCTCTGTAGCCAGCGTGGCAGGGAGCCCTCCTCGTCCTCCTCCTCCTCCTCTTCTACAGGCTGCTCTGACGGGAGAAGAGAGGAAAGATATTTGCAGGGAGCCTCCAAGAAAAGAAACCCTAAGAGCCTGACCCCACGTCCCGTTACCCCTCGGGAGCTGGGTTTAGCCCTCAACCTCTGCCCTAAAGCACGAAGAAAACAGGAGACAGCAGCTCTTGACCAGGAGCCTCTCCACCTGCTGTCAATCACCCTGCCTCAGGGCAGCTGATGCCAGTGATTGACAGCAGCTCAGGATGGGGCTGAGCCCCTCCACCAGCATCTTCCTTGCTCTCCCTCCCTCCCAGCCCGTCCAGCTCCTCGGAGGAGAGCTACCCCACACCGGATCCGTCTGCTCCGTATTTATTAAAACAACAAACAGGGGCTGTGCCTCCAGGTGCCCCCGCGCATTCCTGTGGGGCCGGCAGAAGCCGGAGCCGGCAGCGGGTGCCTTGGAAAAAAAGCATCATCCTGAACCCAGCTGTCCCGCCAAGCCACCCCGTGGGATGGGGCTCCCCATGGGAAGGGAGGGGGGTTGTGGCAGCCCTGCGAGGTGGAGGGGTCCCAGCAAGAAGCCGAGGGGTGGTGGGATCATGGACCTCATGGTGATGCACGACTCCTGCACCTGACTCCTGCCGAGCAGACGCATTTTTCCTTCCTATAGCAAATGCATTTTCTGCCCTGTTCCCACCCAGGGAGGGTGTTTCTGCTGCTCTTTTGGGGCTGGATACAACCCCTCGCTCCTGCCTTAGGCGGCTGCTCTCACCCAGAAGCTGTTGTGTTAATGGGCAAAAGCTGGGGGGGAGCAGAATTAATCCTCTGTGCAGAGCCATGGGGAATCGGCTGGGCTGGGAGATGCCCCTGCTGGAATCAATGAAAGGATGGATTTCATCCTGCAGGACGACACAGCCCCGATAGGGTCAGCGTGTCCCGCGCTGCCGGCGTCTGGCCTCCTTTGAATGAAACAAATTAATGAAATTACTGCAAGTTGGACGGACACAGAGGAGGCTCTGTGCCTGCCTCCGTGAAAAAGCATTCCCACATTCAGCTCCCTGGCGTCGCCTCTGTGCCAGGGACCGCAGCATCTGTGGGGCACGCTACGCAGGGCAGGAGCAAGGGGATGCTGCAACATCCCCACCGCCCCAGCATCTGCTCTTGGTGCCCTGCTCCTGCCCAGGTTGGTTCAACAAAGGATGCTGCCATGCTGGAGGGATGGAGAGCAAACCCACAGAGCTGCAGCAAAACAGACAGCGAAAAAAAAAAAAGATTCTGCAGCACCCTTATCGCTCCCAGCCGCCAATTAACCTTCCCCATGCGATTTTAGCCTCTGCTCAGATCAGCAAGTCCCCAGGCATGGTTTGACTTGGGTTGAGAGGATGGGGCAACCTCTTCTTGGCTCCCCGGGGAGCAGAGGCACAGAGAGGGACATTCTGCCTCCCCTCTGCTGCCGCCGGCCCCGGCTAACAGCCGTGACTCCTCCGTGCGGCAGAGGAAGCGGGGTTAATGCCGAGGAAAGCCTCGGCCAGCTCATGCCCTCGGTGAAGTTATTGAATTTACTTCCCCCCAGCGAGCTGAAGGGAAGAGCAGCGGGGGCTGCCGCAGGGCACGCTGCGCCTGGGAGCCAGGTGGGACCCATTAAACCCCATCCTGGGGACAAGGCAGTGCTGTCCCACCGGTCACATGTGTCCCCAGGAGAAGGGTGGGGGGGCTCCGTTTCCCCTCACCCAAGCCACATCCTTCCAGAAGTGGGGCCAGGAAAAAAAGCCAGGAGCAAGGAAGGGTGGAGGGACAGACAGAGACTCGGTGGGGAAGGCACGAGGGGGGCAAAGGGGGGCTGCTGGTGTGGGTCAGATCCTGCTCCTGGGGTAGCTCCATCCATCAGCCTGAGCTTTAGACCAAAATATTAAGGCTGCTAAAATCTAGCCTGTGTGAGCACCTCTGTACCCCGAGAACCTCTGCCCCAGTGAAACCACCTCATACAGAGCCCCCCCTGCACCACAGGGTCCCCCGAGACCCCAGCACCCAGAGAACCATGTCCCTCCCACGCACCCAGCACAAGGGGCTCCATCCCCAGCTCCCTCCGTCACACGGGTCCCCTCTCCAGCTCCTCGCTCCAGCTTTCAGGGCTCTGCACAGCTGGGGTGGGGAGGTGAACCCCCA
Source organism: Falco naumanni (assembly GCF_017639655.2). NCBI lineage: Eukaryota > Metazoa > Chordata > Aves > Falconiformes > Falconidae > Falco > Falco naumanni. The sequence continues at coordinate 823,182 of NC_054070.1, forward strand.
GCGAAGATGCTCAGAAAAAAGCAGCATCCAAAAAGATAATTACTGATTGACGCTTTTCCCCCAGAACGGCCCACTCTGCCCATTTCAAATGAGGGGAACCCCCAGCGAAGATGCTCAGCAAAAAGCAGCATCCAAAAAGATAATTACCGATTGACGCTTTTCCCCCAGAACAGCCCACTCTGCCCATTCCAAATGAGGAAGGTGGTGCCCACACCCCACCAGAATTTTTTCCCTGACTCAACCCCCGTAAAACACTCCTTTTCCCCCAAATTACCTGGACTTGAAGACTTTCCCACAGGCTTCGCATCCTGGGATCTCGGCTCTCTGGGGGATCTCTCCAGGAGCATCCTCTCCCGGGCGCTGGACCACGGGGTCAGCTGCTGAGTCCTTACCCCCTGCGCTGGGAGGCAGCAGCCCCTTCGACCCCCGTCTCCATGCAGAAAGGGCTGATCCTGGCTGTTTCTTCTTCCTCCCCAACGGCTCTGGGCACAGAGGTTTAATGTGAAAATGCTGTGGCCTCTTTGGGGAGCGGGAGGAAGACATCTTTTACTCCAATTTAGCAGAGCTCGCCTCCACTTATTGCTCTGAACTTCACCCCCTGCTGCTCCCAAGGCTTTGAACTGGCTCGGATCCCATTAATGGGGTTAAGCAACAGCAGGGAAAATGTAGGGTTAGTATCAGAGAAAATATAGGGAGCCTGCTGGTGCTTGGGGCCTGATTCTGCAGGATGCTTAGGCTCTCTATCACCTGGGACAGCCCTTTCTTTCGTGCCATGGAGCTGTACTTGATAAACACCCAACGCAGGGGAAAACCCCGGCACTGGAAAAGCTCAAGTCGTGGGAACCAAGTGGGGATGGATTTGGGGAAAGTACCAGGGCACACTGCTCCCCTCCGCCCTGTGGGCTCACACGCAGCGAGGTGCAGCTCACAGCCACGCTGCAGCACGGGGAACGGGACCCCGAGAGCCCCAACCCAGTTACCGGGGCTCGATCATCCACCAGGATGCGGGACCTCTGCCCAGTTCCCCCTCAGAGCTGAGCACACTCCCCTTTGCAGAGCCGCCACGTCTCCCGCTGTTGTGTTTATACCAATTAGCTTGCTCAAAGCAATTAACGAGCTCCAACACCTCCAGTCATCACCTTCCTATAACAGCAGTGTAAACAGAGAGCAGGGCACGTCAGGAGCTGGACCGCACCACTTTGGGATGGGGAAGAAAGCAAGGATGGAGATTTGCTTCTATAGGCGCATCCCACATCCGCTGAACTCCCAGGGGTTAAATTACCCTTTCCCAGCACTTCCCACCCGTCTGTCCCCAGTCCTCCTTGGGCTGGCAGAGGTCAAGGTCCCGGCATAATCAGGGTCCCTCGCTCTCAGAGGAGAGGAAAGGAGGTGCCAAGCTTCCCCGAAGCCTTCGCACCCCACAAGGGGGTCTCCACAGGTGAGTGCATCATCCAAAAGGGAAGGAGAGAGCAGAGGACCAACACTCCAGGCACCTGATCAACCCAAGGCACCTCTTACACAAGCTGCACGTGCTGGCCCGGTTCCTCAGCAGGAGGTTTTTTTTTTGGGTGCCGAAGAGTTTGGGGTGAAATTGCTTCAAAGTTCAATGGCACGGGTTTTGTTTCCTATCAAGGGACCTTTGAGATACGGAACAGCTCGCGGCTCCTCGCAGAGAGATTTGCAGTTGAAAGGTCAAAGCTGTTTCTGGTTCCCCTTATCAGCGTTGGCCGAGCAAGAAGGAAACCTTTCGCTGCCTGGGTCAGGTGGGGGAGGTCACGCCGGGGACAGAGCACCGGGGCACCGGGGCACCGGAGATGAGACACCGATGGCAGAAGGTGGGAAGAAACCCAGGAGACAGGAATTACGCCCTATCTCCAGACCTACAGCAAGGCCATGGAGGGGAGGGCTACCCTTCCCACCGCCCTGGCAGGCCCCACGGTCCCATCCGCTGGAGAAGGCAGCAGGACACGATGGGTTGGGGGACACCATTGCCCAAAGCGGATTTGCCCACTGCAGCTGTGGGGTTGGCCCCACTGGTGGCCACTCAGCTCCCTGGACCTGTTCCGCATCCCACCCAGCGCTGCTGAGTTTGGTCAGGCTTGCACCGTTGGGGTGCACCGATGAAGACCCGGGTCAGGTTTGGGTGCTGGGACCCCTCCAGAGCTCAGCAGGAACACGGTGGTGGCCAGGCGCAAACCCCCGGAGAAAGCCAGGAGCAGCGTTTGCTTTACAAGACGGAGATGTCCTGAGCCTGAAAGGAGTCCTGGCCCTGACAGACAGTTTCTCTGCAACCAAGCGATGTGACGTGTGTCCCATCCGACCACCTTTGCCTTCAACCCAACCAACCAGGTGCTAGAAACATCCTCCAACGATGGCAAAGCTCAAATGCTTCTGGGCTCAGCTCTTGCCCAACCCTGCCTTGTTCCCAGCCTTCATCCCCCTCTCTCTCATCCACCCATCCATCCATCCATCCATCCCGGACCACAGCACCACGGTGCCCACCCAACCCATGCTCTGAGCTGGTGGGCACTTTGATCTCCCCCTTCCCTGCTCCTGCCTGCTCCCGTTCCCCCACGAGCTGCTCCTCGCACCTTACACCAGCCGACCCAGCCAGGCTGGGAGCCGGGACAGGTGAAACAAATTGGTGGGAAGCACAAAGACTTGACAGCCCATCTGGTTTCCACACAACTCCCCCGGCACTCTCGGTGTTGTCACCTTTCATTCATCCTGGCAGGTACAGAGATTGCCACCAGCCTGATCTCTTGAAGTCCTGACACGCGCAACCCCGTTATGGAACTCCAAGAGCTGCTGCTGACATGCCTTTGGGAAAAGCAAAGCCCTCTGCAAAGCCCCGGCCTGGGAGGAGGGGAAAGCACATGGCGAGGAGGGGAAAAACACCCTCCCAGGTGCATGAAGGTGGCTCCTCGGGGTCAGCCTCCCCTCCCCAGGCTCCCTCCAGTTGGAAAGACCACCAAGCATCCCCAACCCATCCAAGGAAGTGCTGGTGGCGTATCTCCAACCCTTAACACCTAGGCCAGTGCCGTGTGCCTCAGTTTCCCCATCTGAAAGAGGAGCACTTTGTGCCCTGCCGTCGTCTCCTTGATGGGACCACGAGGGTAAAGACACATCCAGCACCCACCACCAAACCACAGCCTGACACGCCGACGGGCTGGAGCATCCCACATACGCTCCCACTCCTCTGTGCAGGGCTCAGCCAGCGGTGAGGCTCGGGCGTAAGGGTGAGCTCCGCTCGGATGGATGGATGGATGGATGGATGGATGGATGGATGGACGGACGGATGCGGTACGGGAGCAACAGCAGTGAGAAAATACAGCTCTCCTCCCCAGCGAGCCCCCAGGAATGGCTCCTTCCCCTCCTGCCCCCGCCACCAGCCACCAAAAAAAAAAGCCGATTACTTTCAGGTGTCAGCCAGTTAATAAAATAAATCTTCCCCTTAAGGAAAGAGGAGGTTTGCATGGGGGGGATTTTTTTTTTTTTTTTCTTCCAAAGGCTTAAACACAAACCAGAAGGCAACAGACTCCGGCACATTGGCTCCACTGTCCTTTCGGGACGCAGTTGGAGACACTTGGCTTTATTTTTTTTTCCCCTTGTTTCTCTCCCCCCCAAAAAAATTTCCCTGATTTTTAGGGGCTGCTACAAATTGATCCCAGTAATCACAAGGCGATGCCATCCCACCGGCTCAGCCCCAGGGAGTTACTTGCATCACTGTTTGTTACGGACTCTCCAGGGAAAACTTTTCCTTTCCCTGCAATAAATTTTCCACTTACGTTTTAAGGGAAGAAAATGTTTTCCGGTGCTTTTTCTGGCTCTCTGTCGGGAATGATTACTCCCAGATTTATTGGGATTTGCAAAGGAGGCGGCGATACCTGGGATCTCCGAAACTTGCCAGGATAATGATGCAGGCAGCACTTGTCGGCTACAGATCTGATTTATGGAGCAAGATTTCATCTGTCCCGGTGCGTATAATTTACTGGGATCTGGAAATGGCTCATTAGGGGATGAGATGAATAAATCCATCAATCCCTCGGGGAGGGGAAAAGCTTTGTCCGGCTCTGTGCACCGCCTGCAGATCCCGGGGGGAATTTGGGGTTTCCCTCGGTGGCAGCCGGACGGGGAGCAGGGCCCTCACCAGGGTAATTCGGCATCACCAGGACAACACAGGACCCGCTGCCTGGATGGCTCAGCCCCGGCTGGGGGGGCCAAATGAGCCCCCAAGGTGTGGGAAGCACCTGGGACACCCCCAGGCATGGTGCGGGTCCCCAGTGCCTGTGACCTGGGGGGTGCTGAGCCCCCGGCGCCCTGCTGGGATCCACTCCACGGATTCCCAACAAGCCGGGAAAGCTGCAGCCAAACGCGTTTGCTCTTACAAAGCTGATTTCTGGAAAGGCTAGGACTTATCCCCGATCCCCCCCTGGGGTCAGAGAGTCGGTTCAATTCTGCCTGCCCAAACAGGAGCTGAGCTAACCCCTCCCCCTCCCCAGCACCCCAAAATCATGCCCCTCCCCCTCCTTTTTGCCTTTTTTTCCTCCATTTGCACCATTTTCCAGCCATTTTCCAGCTACAGACCGACCCCCGTGCAAACTCAGGATGACCGAGCCGCCGGCGAGGGGCTCAGCCCAGCTCCACACTGATCCCACCGGGAATTAATCTCCCCGGCCGCGGATCCAGCCAGGCTGCCGTGCACCCACGGGCAGCACAAACCTGCAGTAACGCCCAATTTACACCCGTTTACCCAGCTGCTGTCTGAATTCAGGGGCCAGATCCTGCTCCCAGTTACATCTCTGTTAAATCCAAAGTGATCCCGTTTATTTCATGCCGTTATTTCCAATTTATGTGGCGTTAACGGCGTTACTCTAAACTGAAAGACTCCAATCCTCCCAACGGAGAAAATCTGGAATAAATTCCTTTTAATCCCTAGAGATAGTCCTGATTTTGTGATCGTTATCAGATTTTTAGGAGTCAAAACACCCGTTCGGCTCCCAGTTACGTGTCTTTTACTGGGATTAATGCCGTAAGGACACATCCAGCCCAGCATCTCCCCCGAAGCCCCGGCACCACCGGCTTGCTGCCACTTCCAGGCTTAATTTCAGCTCCTTTTTTTTTTATATAATATATATCTATTTGAAGCAGCTGGAAGGAAAAACAAGCCCGAACTCAGCATCCCGAAGCACTTTCCAAAGCAGCCTGAAAGTCCCCCACAAAACCTTTCCTTATTAAAGCAGAAACTGGCCGGCGTAGGAGCACGGCGATGGAAGAAGGGATCCATCCCTCCGGCTGGGAGCCGGCAGCACAGGGCTCGGCGGTCCCCGCTGCCTCCCAGCGTAAAATCGAGTTTATAGAGCCCAAATTACCCAGCGCTGGAAATCCACCCCGTGCCCCTGCCTGCAAGGATGCGGCCGGATCCTGGTTTAAAGCAGCCTGAGGGAATTCAGCTCATTTATTCCTGCGGCTCCTCTAAAGGCCACTACATCTCCGAAGCACTTTATAAACACTCGGCTTTTTAAAAAACTGCTATTTTTTACATCGGTTTGGATCAAGCCAAAATACTGTTGATTTTTTTTTTTTTTTTTTTTCCTTTCCTCCTAATCTATCTCCATGAACGCAAACGAAAACAAAAGCGATGGGGCTTGGCTTTCCCGCCGGGTTTCATCCCGTCTGCAGCCCCGCCGTTTGTTTTCCCGGGTTTTGTTTCCTCGACTGTTATTGCTATCATTAATTTACGGCACGCTTTGACACCGAACGCTGCTCCGAAGTGAGCGCTGGAAGGCAGCGCCAGGATGGAAACAGTAACTTGGAGGTTTCAATCACCGAAAAAATACCCCAAAAATATCGCCAAAAAAGTTACAGTTGCAACAAATTTGCTGTTTGCGGGGAAAAATCCCCCCCGTGTTATTGCAGCAGCCGCGCATCCCTCCTCGCTGCATCCACAGGGTTCCAACCCAGCTCCGCAGGGCTGGCCGCACAGACGATACCACCACATTAAATTTGTACAAATTTAGGTATTTGTGCAATGATGTGGGTGCGATTTCCACACGCTCATCTGCATGCCTGCGCAGTCGAGACGCAAATTACGTGACTTTAGTGCCCGTGTGCTGATACAGAAACACGCTGCGTTTGTGTGCAAAATTATAATACGCGTTTGCATGGGATTAAATTCTCACTGCATGTATCTGGATGGCTATGAATATGTGTGGCTATAAATGTGTGTGGCTATAAATATGCATGCATGTATAAATATGCATGTATAAATATACATGCGTTTATCTGAATATATACGTGTGCACGTAAAGCACGTTCACGACACAGAGGCTGTCGCCTGCCTTTGTGCAGCGGGATTACACGTGGGTGGATGTTGGTGGTTGCGCTTTGCTTTTGGGAGACCTGGAAACAGGGCCGTTTTCTACATCCTCAACCTTGTTAACTACCGAATCTGGGCCCGGCTCGGTGGATCCCGTGGGTTTCCAGCAGGATCAGCCCGAGGGGCTCCGTCTCCCAGTCGCTAACGCAAACCCGGGGTTGCAATCAGCAAGGGAGATTTCCCCAGGTGAATCAATAAAGACATTTTTGCCGGCATCAATGTGCACATTCCTGAGCGAGATCGACCCATAGGTTGGGTCTGCAATGAAGCTCTGCAATGAGTCGGACGTTAGGAATCGGAGGATTTTCTGGGATATTTGGGAAGCAAAGAGGGATGTGCAAACAGGGAAGGGCTGAGGATTGAACCCATGATAGCTCTGCAGCTTTAGCCAAAAAAAAAAAAAAAAAAAAAAAATGTAAGCAAGGGCACAGATTCCCTTTGCTGCTCAGAGCCGAGATTATTGTCCCTGTGTGACAGAGAGGCAGGGATGTGCCCAAGACAGCTAGGAGCCTGTTGGCACCCAACAAGTGGTGGTATAAATCTCCCTAGGGATTAGGAGAAGGTCCTCGCTGTGGGACGCGAGCAGCCAGCGTGGCCAGCTGAGTCCCCCGCCGGGCAAGGGAAGAACCTCCCCAAAACGCATGTCCTTGCAGAGGTGGGGGGGAATGGCCTGCGTCGCATCGTCCCAGCTCCTTTTGTCCATACGTGGTGTTTCTCCAGGCTGAGGACCTGACCTGGGCATGGAGAGGAGCAGCAGAGCTGGAGATCAGCCTCCACGTGCTGGGCCAGCAGCCACCCAGCACAGCTGGGAGATGCTACAGGCTGGAGGGGGGCTTTGGTGTCTAACAGTGTCATCAGGAGGACAGATGTCCCCAGGCTCCGTCCCTCCTGCCTTCAGCCTGAAGCTCATGTGCCAGAGCCACGTTGAGCTGAGCTGCCTCCCTGCTTTCCAGAGGAAGCCATAGCTTTCTCCCAGCAGGCTGCTCCCCGGAATGGGCTTTCTTCCCAAACTGCAGAGCACAGAGGGGAAAAAAAAAAACAATAAAAATCAACCCTCTGGAGAAAAAGCCCACGGGCTGGACCACGGCCGCTGGTCCTCCTCTAGGCTGCCTGCTGCTCGACCTCCAGGCTGGGAGGGAAAGCCCGACCTTGGAAAAGGAGAGCCCATCCCCGGTCCTGTGCGTTAGGCACTGCTCTGTGTCCCGCCAGCATTTCCAAGGCTCTGGGTAATGTTGCAGAGTCTCGGCTGTGCAGGGATGTTCATACAAACCACAGAGCTATGCAAACCCTCCCAGCCTCCTGCCGAGCTCTTCAGTGACATCTCATGATCCCAGGGGAGGCGAGGCAGCTCTCTGGGATGGCTGGAGACGGTGGGGAAAGCCAATGGGAGGCAAAGGAGGGGGGGGGGGGGGGGGGGGGGGGGGGGGGGGGGGGGGTGGAATCCTCCTCCCAGCAAGCAAGAGAGAAACTGAAAACAGAAAACATTTGCCCACAGAGCATCCTGCTGGAGTCCTCCCACTGCACTTGGTGGCTCTCTTGCCAGGGCTCGTTTGGTGGCAGATGCAATTAAAATGGGGCCACAAAAGGTCATTTCAACCCAAGAGCCGACCCAGCAGCGCTTCCCCTCTGGAGATGGCCAAGTCAGACACTGTGACATTGTGAAAAGTTTCTCCTGGAAGCTTTTCAGCCAAGGAGGTTGTTGGGATCATCCTTCGCCCACAAATAATCCGGTTTGTGGCAAATAAACCCCAGTGAGACCTGGGAGCACCATGGGGACCTCCATGTCCAAGTCAGTCCCATACTGGCACCCATCCCCGGTGCCCTAAGAAGAGGCACCCACCCTGGGCTGCCCCAGCAGCCTTTGTCCCCGATCTCAAAGCACCCAACACCAAGCACCAAACCAGCAGAATGAGGCACCCTGGTCTGGCTCTACACACAAAAAAAAACAAGGTAGAGGGTTGGTGGAAGGTTTAGGAGATCCCAGGAGTCCTGGTCCTCAGCCCTGCTCGCTGGAGGGACCAAACCCTGCAGCAGCTCCATGAACCAACACTGACCCCACAAAAAGATCTCACAAACCTCTCCTCACACTGCCTTCAGCTCCCAAATACCCCGAATCCCACCTTCCCAAGACCTCTTCCACCTGCCCAGAAGGGCTCCAGCAATGGCTCCAGCCTGGAAAACCGGCACATCCCAAACCAGCCTGCCCATCCCCTCCGCACCACCGGCACACGTGGAGGGACTCATCCCCCTGCTATCAAAATCCTTTAAATGCCAGCAGTAAAACTGAGAGATGTACATTGAAACTAATAAGCCTTTACAGGAGTTATGCAATGTTTAATAATATTTAATGACTTGTTGCATGCCAGAGGACTTATAGTCCGTATTTAGCAATAATTTACAACACGCAGCAAGCTGCGGACAGTCAAACAGGGAAAATCCCGACAGCTCCAGCTGCTGCAAAGGGAAAGCGTCAGGGAATGCTGCAGGATGCAGCGGAGCTGTCGTGGGCATATAAAGGGTGGGTGAGGAGGGGGCACCGCACACTCAGACCCCCGTTTGCAGAGCCAGCCCCTCACGGGACTCTCTGCCAGAAGAGGTTTGAGCCCAGGATCCCAACCCAGCCGCTATTTTTCTTGCAACTCCCAGGTTTCCCCGACTAGGGGCTGGAAAATCCAGCCGTGATTTATACCACACGCCACAAACCCGCCGCGCCTGCGATAACACGGGTTTTTGCAACGACCCAACAACGTCGTATCCATCCTGCAGCTGCTGCCAAGACATTATATTTTTATCTTAAGCTCTTTGAAACGAGACTGTCTTGTGATTCCAGATTTGTACCGTGCCCGAGATAACCAAGCACAGCCCCAGCACCGCAATAAAAGCGATAGCACGCTGCATAATGTTATTTAATGGTCGGTGTTAGCCTGTTGTTCCGCTATTTAACATCACGCGTCTGCGAGCCGCCTGCTCCTTCTCCACCTCTTTTCCTGGCTCCCAACCAGTCCATCCCCTGCCCTGCAGCCCCGATACCTGCAGGTTATTTTTTTCTAGACCTGGTGCAAGGAGCGATGCCCCAGGGTGAGTTAAAAGCTGCGGTCTGTGCTGTGCATAAGGGAAAACTGCAAATGGAGGCGTAAAAATCACCCCTCAGCCCGGATATCTGCTCATTTTTCCATGCCTGTTATTTCATCCCCTCTCTCCACGACACCAAGCCTTAGAATCGCCAAAGCTGCCCCGTTATTCCGCACATAACCCCCCCCTCAAGCTGTATAACCCCCTCCCCCTCCACCAAGACCAGCGCCCGGCCACCGGGAGCAGCCGAAGCGGCTCCAAGGCGGATGGATGCATCGGAGCAAAAAGAGAGGAGAGAGGCTGGAAAAAAAAGTTCAGGCAAGCTCTGATCAGCTCTGCCCCACACTGGTGCCCGCTGGGATGGGGGGACCCAAATCCTGGTGTGGGACCAGTGGCAGGGACACACCGAGAGCAGGATAGGGCCACCTTGGTGCTGGGGGCAAACACCACCCACGCCAGCAGGCTCCAAGGAGGGACACGTCACCGTGGGATCCTGGATCCCATGTCCCAGTGTCATGATCATTGCTGGATCCCATGTCCCAGGGTCACGATCATCCCTGGATTTCGCATCCCAGGGTCACGATCACCCCTGGATCCCATGTCCCAGGGTCACGATCACCCCTGGATTTCGCATCCCAGGGTCACGATCACCCCTGGATCCCGTGTCCCAGGGGTCACTATCACCCCTGGATCCCATGTCCCAAGGGTCACTATCACCCCTGGATCCTGCGTCCCAGGGTCACGATCATCCCCGGGTTTCACATACCAGGATCACGATCACCCTGAATTTCGCATCCTAGGGTCACGATCACCCCTGGATCCTGCATCCCAGGGTCACGATCACCCCTGGATCCCATGATCACCCCTGGATCCCACGTCCCAGGGTCACCATCACCCCTGGGCTGCCCTGCCCAGGCAGTATCCCTGGCCCTGGGGAGGGAAGGGCCGCCGCGGGGCTCAGCACAGCTTGGAAAAGGGAAACGATCCCAGAGGGAGTCAGGGATGGAAGTTTCTCCCCCCGCCTGGGATCTGGAGCCGCTCGCAGCGGCTGGGGACGAAGCTTTACGCCAAGGCAGGGCCTGGGCATTTCCTGCGGCTGGGAGACACTGGGAGCGCTGGGGGGGGAAGGGGGGCAGGGCTCCCCCACGGCCCCTGCTCGGGGCTGGGGAGGGGGGGTCCACTGCTCCGCTCCGACCCACTCGGGAAGGGCGCTGGGGTGGGGGGGGCCGGGATTAGCGGGATGAGGAGGGGATGGGAGGACGCACGTGACTGGCTGTGGAGTGGGGGAAGTGGGCTGGGGTGTGCGGGTGGGGGGGGGCGGGGGGGGGCTCGGCGATCCCTCCCTCCCCATCCCCACCATCCCCCTCCTCCCCGGCCCCCCGCACAAAATCCGCTCCCGCCGGCCGCCCCGCTCCCTCCAACCTGCGGCATGGAGGCACCGGGCTGCCCGGCCTTCCCCCCGCCGGGCCGGGCCGGGCCCCCCCCGGGGCTCCCCCGGGCTCCCCCCGCCTTCCCGGCCGGGCCGCCGGGCCCCCCCCGGCAGCCGCCGCCGCTCAGCCCGCGCCCGGCCCGCTGCCCGCCCGGCAGGGCTGCGCCCCGATACCCGGGGGCCGCCGGCCCGGGGCCGCTCGCCGGGGCCGTCCGTGGGAAGCCGTTCTGCCCGGCCGGGGCTGCAGGTACCGGGGGAGCGGCGGGGGGGAGGGACCCGGGTCCGCGACCCCCGCCCCGGCCCCTTCGGCTTCACTTTGCTGCGCTCTGCCCCCGCCCGGGGCCTGATCCTCCCGCTGCCCTCGGGGGGACGGCCCTGATCCCCGCGCCCCCACAGCGTCCTGTCGCCGACACGCAGTCCCCCGGCTTCACCGAGGCGACCGCCGTCGCGATGTGGCCCCGTCGGTGCGGAGACCGCTCGGGCATCCCCCGACGGTAGCCGGCAAAGGCCGGGCCGGTGCTGCCGTGTGTCGGGCAACCGGGCCTGTGTCACGACAGAGAGACCGAGGTCTCCGGGATCGTGCTCGCCCTGCTGAAGCGACGGGAAGAGGTGGCGGGAGAGCCCCGGCCCCGCTGCCGCGACGGCGGGGACCGGCCCGGGCCCACTCCCCCGGCCACGGAGCCGGTTACCGGGCCCGGAGCGGCTCCGGCCCGCGGAGGAGGCTGGAAAGGCGCCGCCGGCTCCCGGGACCGGGCCGCACCGGGCACGACCGGAGGCAGGACCGGCCGCACGGACGGGCCCGGGGCTCCCCGGGACGCGCGGCTGCCCGGTGCCCGGTAGCCCTCCCCGCCCCCGGCAGGACGAGCCGCAGCCCCGGGGCTCTCCCCATCGCTCCCCCCGGCCCAGCGACACCCCCCGCCCCGTCGCGCTTCCCCTCCCGGCCGGGACCGTCGGGGACTGCGGCCGGGGCTGACCGGGCTCGTCCCGTCCCCCCGGGGCTCCCCGGCCCTTTCATTCCCCCCCTTTTCCCTTCGCTTTAATATAAGAAGAAACAGGCAGCGCCGCGGGTGTAATGGGAACCAGGTGGGGCCCAGCAAACCCCGCTCCCGGCTGGGGGGAACAGGTAGAAAAAGCCCCCCCCGGGGGTCCCGGGGGTCCCGGGCTGGTGTCCATCCCCCCCCGCGCTTACCTGCTGCCGCTGCAGCGGGGCTGTGCCGACCCCGGGAGCCTCTCGCCGGTGGCCGGGGTGGTGGTCCCGGTTCCCGGGAGCCTTTCCCGTGCCCCCATCCCTTCGCTAATGATCCCTTTGAGTTCTCCTTTCCCCTCCCGGTTACAGCTGCTCCCCAGCTGCCGCCTTCCCCAGCGCCGCCAAATCTTGCGTGGGGGTGTCAGTTTTAGGAAGGATGGCGGGGGGGGGGGGAAAAATATCAATATCTTCCCTTTTTCCCATCCTCTTTGTCCCCCTGCGATGCCGTGTTTATTTAGCTACGTGCCCGTATCCTGCTCTCTTCCTGCCTTCTCCTTCTTTCTGGCCATTTATTTATTTGTCTCCAACGCCAAAACCCGCGGGTTGCTCGGAAGCACGGCGCATTGCCTTTGGAAAGGGGGGAAAAAACCCCAAACCCGCTCTATTTATCGGACCGCTTTGCGCAGAGGAATTTATTTTAATTTATTTCGGTCCTTTTTCCTTACTGTCGGTCCCATTTGGGGGTTTTTGCCTTCACTCTGCACCTTGGCGGGACTTGTTTTTTATTGGTAAACCTCCCCGGCCCAGCGGCCGAGCCCTTCAGAGGAGAAAACGGGGAGGAAACGGCAATTTGGCCTCATCCCTTCGCCGTTATCCACCGCCGGGCACGTAGACAGGTCAGTACCGAGGGGGACAAGGAGCCTTCACCCCCCCAGACACACCCCCCGCCCCCCAGATAACAGTTTGCCATTAATTCGAAGCAGCTGGGGCTTGGCGCTCAGCTGCGTGCCGTAACCCCCAAATTGCCTTAATTACAAAACAACCAAAACTCAAAACCGAAAGTCCGGAAAGGGCCGCGGCGCCGAGGGCTGGTTCAGGGGGTGCGGAGCCCCCGGTGGGTCCGTCGGGATGGGGACCCCGTTCACCCGCTCTGCCGGGATGTGATGGTTAACGGGACGGGAAGGAGGATCCATCCCGAAGGAGGCGATTTCCCCCCTCGCCGGCCCCAAGCGCCGCGCTCTGCCCAAGGCCCAGCCATGGGCCTGATCCTGCCCCTCTGAGGGGGCCGGTGGTCTCCACCTGCAGCAAAACTGCATCTCTGGAGCCGGTGCTCAGCTTGGGGGTGAGACCAGGGCAAACCCCCGTATTTTCGGGTTGTCTCCTTCCCAGGTGACACCCCTGTGTCCCCTCGGCTGCTGGGGGACCCCAAGCCATCCCTTCCATCTGCTGAGCCCCCCCTCAGTTCTCCCATCACTGGTTCAGCTCCTTGGGGTACCAGTAGCACCCGGCATCAGCCAGAGCCGCTGAGCTCCGTGTGTCCCTGCATGGGGACAAACCACCCTCCCAGGGGACAAAGGTGACCTCCGAAACGCGTTGGCGGTGACTGATCTCCTCGAACCCGTTTCATCAGACACCCCAGAGATGCAGCAGCAGCAACCAGGGGAAAGGGGGAACCCCCATATTTCTTGCTTTGCCCCCCAGCCCTGAAGGAGCGTGGGGAGGGGGAGCTCCTCCCAAGCAAAAAGGCTGGGGGGGGGGGGGGGGGGGGGAGGTATTTTTCACTCCTTTCCAAATGGTTTCCTGAGAGTTACAGCTGCAGGGAAATGCTGGGGGGGGGGGGGGGGGGGGGGGGGGGGGGGGGGCAGGCAAAGGCTGCCCTTGAACCGAGCTCAGGCGCGGGGGTCTGGATAGGGCCCAGTGCCAGGGTGGGCTGGGGGTGCTGGTGGCACCGATGTCTCTGCGGTGGGCACAGCTGGGCAGGGTGGAGGCGCCAGCCCGTGCTGGGGGGGGGGGAGGGGAACTGGAGGAGAGGGACGAGGAGAACGGAGTAAAACCCTGCCTGCAAGGCAACCCTGCGCTCGCCTTCTCTGCCCCCCAGCCCTTAACAGCAGCATCCAAAAGGGTCCCCGAGCGGGGTCCCCAGCCACCCGCTGCTTTGGCCAGGCTTCCCCCCACCCTCGGGGCGCATTGCATGCCCACAGCCCCGCAGCCAGCAGGAATTTTGCTCTCCCCCATGATGGATTTGACCCGCTGCATGCCTGTGCCGAGCCCTTTGCCCGAGCCTGTACCCCAACATCCCCCCAGGATGGCTGGGGCCACGCAGAGGTGGGAGGGGAGGGTTGGGGCTGCGGGCACGGGGGGGCTTTTGGCTTCATTAGCACCATTAACACCACCCCACCTTGTGCCTCTCCCCCTGCCAGGCGGCGACAAGGGATGCAAAGGCGGGTACCAGGTGATGCCCGCATCCTGCCGGGCCCCCGTGAAAGCCCCGGGGGAGCTGGGGTGCCCGCTGGCAGCACCCCTGGGCAGCCTGCAGGAACACGGGGTCCCTGAGCTCCCCGAGCCCCTGGGCAAGAGCAAAAGCAAGAAGCGGAGGAACAGGACAACCTTCAGCACGTTCCAGCTGGAGGAGCTGGAGAAGGTCTTCCAGAAGACGCATTACCCCGACGTCTACGCCCGCGAGCAGCTGGCGTTACGGACAGACTTGACCGAAGCCAGGGTGCAGGTACGGGCGCGGGTCCCCAGCTCCCGTAGGGACGGGCACGGCCACCCCGAGTGGTGGCGGGCAGAGCCGGAGGAGGTTTTCCCCTCCTCCGCAGCTGTTTTTCCCAGGAGAATTAACGCTAAGCCTTGGAGAGGAAATCCAGCCCCGGCACACGCTTCACCCACCGCCACGGGGTGTGGGTGCTGGTTGCCTCTCAGCTCTCTCCAGTTCTCCCCTTGTCCCCTCTCTGCAGCACCCGAGGGGCAGGAAGAGCCAAAATTTGGGAGGTCACTGCCAACCTGCCCCGCTCAGCAGCCCCTAAATGTGATCCCCCCTCCACGCATCCATCATCCCCAGCCTCGTCCCCTCCTCAACCTCCAGCCCAGGATGAGCAGCGATGGAGCTGCCATCCCAGGAGAGGGATCCCTGGGAGCTCCGCATGGATGGGGTGGGTGGGGGGGTAGCATGTCCCAGGAGGTGGGGCAGGATGAGGCCCTCCCCCACCACCCCGGTTCTGCCAGCATCACGCTTGCGTCAGGCCACAGGGAGAAGAGCAAAGGTGAGCGGGTAACGAAACAAACAGGGAGCACCCATCGGGTGCTGGGTACCTCAAGCCGCCGAGTCCTGGGTGCTGCCCTCCCTGTGGGGCAGAATCTGGGGACACAGCCCAGGCAGGGGATGCACACCCTGAGCCTGCGACCGCCCAGCCCCTCAGCACCCACCACAGCCTGGAGCCCTGGCTGGGGCTGGATTTCAACAGAATTACCTGTAACCGTGAAATCTGGGCGCTGAGCACCCCCGCACCACGTCCTCTGCCCCGGGAGGTGCTGCTCGACCCAGCACCACCCCAGCCAGCACCACAGAGGGGACGTGCAGGTGGGTCATTGTGACCACGCAGGACCCAAAGAGCCTCATTCTGCATCAAAACCTGGGGTGAAGGAGGCCTGGAAGCACAAGGGAGGGAAAAGGATGGTGCCCAGAGCAGGACCGCTTGTTTTCCAAGAGGGATAAGAGATATTTCTGCTACTGGTAGAGAAAAAAGCTGCATGCAAGGGCAGCTTCCTCCATCTCCGCTTTACCGGGATGTGGGGGCACCATTAGGGCTCCTTTCCTGCGGGAATGTGAGCGTGGCCATGAGCAGAGGGCTGCCTGGGCAGGGGTCCCTGCACCTCAGCCCCCTCCTCCATCCCCCAGGTCTGGTTCCAGAACCGACGGGCCAAGTGGCGAAAACGAGAACGTTACGGGAAAATCCAGGAGGTGAGAGATGCTGTGGCGCTGCCTGCCCCAGCCCCCGCCCAGGGCAGGGGTCCCATCCCTTTGCCCACCGGGGTCCCGTGGGGTGACCCACATCACCTGTTCTTGCCCCTTGTCTCCCAGGGGCCCATCCCCCATGGGATGCAGCTCCATCCAGCCGTGAGAAAGGCATGTGGTCCTGGATGGAAAAGGGGGAAAACGGCAACGTCACATTTTACCACATGCAGGAAGATGCTGCTTTATGTCCCACTCCATCCCCCGTGGGAACATGTCCTTTGGGACAGGCTTTGGGGTGTCGCCCCCCCACCCCGAGAAACCCCTGTAGCTGTCCCACATCCATCAGTGCTTCCCACCCCCCTTTTCTGCAAAACTGCCGTTATTTTTCTCCCCCCAACACTGAAAAGTGTAAAAATAATTTAAAACTCGGTTTCATGCACATCCCTGATGCGAACCCCCCCACACCCACCCTGGATGGCAGGGGAGGAAGATTTCACCCAGGAATCAACAGCCCCAGGCGATTAAAATAAAGCAAAGGCATCCCTCGCTTTGCACCCTGTGGGTGAGGGGAATCCAAGGTGGGGGGATGTGGTTCCCCCCCCCTCAGCTGGCCTCCCCCCACTCCACTTAGGGCTTTCCCCCCCCCCCCCCCCCCCATCCTTTCTTTCAGCTGCAGAACAACCTGTGGCCGAGCTCTGGCCCGGGGAGCCCTGCGGGGCTCCTGCCCCCCGAGAGCATCCCGTCCCCCTGCATGTCTCCGTACCCCCACACTCACAGCAACATCACCGGCTTCATGGGCATCCCTGCTTCTCCCGGCCCCCACCCCGGCATCAACAGCCTCTACTCCCTGCACAGCCTCCCCCCCGCGGCCCTGGGTGCCCACCCCTTCGAGCCAGCACCCGAAGATTACAAGTCACCCACCCTGGTGCCGCTGAGGATGAAGAGCAAAGAGGCGACCAGCAGCCTGCTGAACTGGGCTACATGATCCCCCCGTGGGGAGGGACACGGACCATTCGCCCCCCCACCCCCACCCGACCTTGTCCTCCTCCCGCCCCTCCCCAGCACCAGGGCGGGGAGAGGGTCGGTGGGGTCACCCTTCCCCCCTTCCCCACGCACCCCGATCTCCACGAGCTTTCCTGCATCTCAGCCTACTCCATCGTGGTGCCCCTCCGGTGAGGGGTGGTCAAAGCGGGGCTGCCGGGGGAGGGAGGAGGACACCCCCAAACCCAGTCCCCCCCAGCAGAGCTGGCACTGGCAGCTCAGGACCCCGAAAGCAGCTCCCCAAAAAACCCCTGAGCCCCCCAAAGCACCTTCAGTGGATGGGACGTGATGGAGACAGGCAGTGGTTTGCAGCAGGGTCGTTGCCTCCCCCCCCCCCCGGCTGCAGCCCCCCTGACCAACCCGGGGGGCACCAGCCTTGGGTACATGAGGGGAGGGGGCTGTGCCGGTGTGGGGTGCCAGGGGAGCACCATCGGGGGGGCAGCAGGTTGTTTTGGGGGTAGCGCTCCCCTCCCCAGCTGAAATTTGCCTGTCAATCCCCCAGCGCAGGCAGCAGTGACAGAAATTGAGCTCTTCACGTCCCAGTCCAACCACACTGGGGAGACCCACGGGGGCTGCTGGTGGTCGGGGGGTGTTACTGGGGGCAAAGCAAAAATCCCAGCCGTGTTCAAGGAACCCCCAAACCCCCCCCCCAAGCCACCGGCAGCCCTTTCTGCTCCCACTTGGAGGGGGTACAAGATTCAGGACAAGCCCCTGGCACAGTCACCAGCTCCCACAACACGTGGAGCCCCCTGGGATGGGCAGTAAACCAGTACAGGGCAGGGGGCTGCGGGGACAAAGACACGTAAACCAAACCGGTTTTCCCTGGGGGGGTCACCCATAGCCACCCCATCGCTGTGACCCCTCAGATCGATGAGGCAGGAGGTGTTTTAATCCCAGCGGGTGGGATCCTCATCCCGGCTGCCTCAGCTCAGGGTGTTGGGGGCACCAGTGGCCAATTTGGGGGGGTGGGTTGCCCCATTCTGGGGGCCTGCAGGAAGCCTGTTAGCGGTGGTACCTGTACAGCCAGTCCCGGGTGTCTCGGGTGGGGGATCAGCTCGTCGCATCCCACACGCTTCATCTGCTCCAGGGGACCCAGGGTGCACGGTGAGTTCCTCCAAGCACCGCGTCTCAGCAGCGTGTCCCACCCTGTCCTCCAGCCAGCGTGACCCCCCCCGCCCCCCCCCCCCCAGCCAGATGAAGCCACAAATGGGAATCCCCCTTTTGCTCCCACTCTCCTTACTGCCAGGAGATGCTGTTACATCCTCAAGAGCCGCCTTGTGCCAAAAAAAAACCCCAAAACTGTGATGCCACCCACCCCCAGCTCCTGGTCTCCAGCATCCTGATGCTAAGATGGGGGGGGTGGGGGGGTCGGGGGCTGGTCAAGCACCACAGACCCCCCTCAAGGAGGCATCCAACCTGTCAGTCCAGCCTGATTTGGGCCACAAAACCAGGTTTGCAGCCAAAGGGAGCCTGTGCGGGTGTTCCTTACCCACCGGGCTTGGCACCCCTGGCACAGCCTGGCCACGGCGGGTGCCCCCCGGGGGGGCAGCTCACAGCCCGGCCACGCACCCAGCGGGTGCCCACCCTCGCCTGGGCCATCTTGCACCCTGGCTCTCGCAGCCCGCCTTCCACTGGCGGGGATTTTGTTATTCATTTATAAACAATAAAACACATTTTTAATAAGTTATTTATGGCTCCGGCAGCACTATAAAAGCCGCCGTCTGTGATGGCCCCGCGCAGCTGGGGAACATTCTGGCGCAGGCGGAGGGGAGCGAGGTGTGATGGAGAGCGCTCAGCCGGGCTCGCACCTCATCTGCCCGTGTCCCACCAGGCTCCCCGGGCCGGCTCCTGCACCGGGACTGGGGTCCGGGGTCCAGGGGGGGCACTGGGGGCAGCCGGGCAGAAGGAAAACCCCCAGCGAGGGCTCAGCACGCTTTGCAAACACGCACCACCCAATGCAACGCCACAGGGGTGGTCACAGCCCCCACCCCCATCGGCCAGATCCTGCTCAGGACACAGCACCCCCCACCCTGATCGGCCAGATCCTGCTCAGGACACAGCACCCCCCCACCCCCATCGGCCAGATCCTGCTCAGGACACAGCACCCCCCCGACCCCCATCGGCCAGATCCTGCTCAGGACACAGCACCCCCCACCCTGATCGGCCAGATCCTGCTCAGGACACCGCACCCCCCACCCCCATCGGCTGGATCCTGCTCAGGACACAGCCCCCCCGTCCATCGGCCAGATCCTGCTCAGGACACAGCACCCCCCCACCCCCATCGGCCAGATCCTGCTCAGGACACAGCCCCCCGTCCATCGGCCAGATCCTGCTCAGGACACAGCACCCCCCACCCCCATCGGCCAGATCCTGCTCAGGACACAGCACCCCCCCACCCCCATCGGCCAGATCCTGCTCAGGACACAGCACCCCCCACCCCGATCGGCCGGATCCTGCTCACGACACAGCACCCCCCACCCCCATCGGCCAGATCCTGCTCAGGACACAGTCCCCCACCCATCGGCCAGATCCTGCTCAGGACACAGCACCCCCCACCCCCATCGGCCAGATCCTGCTCAGGACACAGCACCCCCCCACCCCCATCGGCCAGATCCTGCTCAGGACACAGCACCCCCCACCCCGATCGGCCGGATCCTGCTCACGACACAGCACCCCCCACCCCCATCGGCCAGATCCTGCTCAGGACACAGCACCCCCTCGACCCTGATCGGCCAGATCCTGCTCAGGGCACAGCACCCCCCACCCCGATCCGCGCTGCTTACGGCAGGATGAGATCGGGGTGCAGCACCAGGGACCCTGGAGGGATCGCTGGGCTCCAGCTCAATGCCACCACCCAGCCCCTGCCCGTGGCTAAGGGGGAGGGGGGCAGGATAGGTCCCACAGCCCCTCTCAAGGCTGCGCAGCCTGCAGACTGAGCACGGTACCACTGAGGCTGAGCTGCTGTGGCTTCTCTGATGTCTCCTAAGGGCTGAGTTTGGCGTCTCCCACCTTCAGAGCCCCCCTGAAGGTCTCCGAGCCAGTGGCTGAGCACCCCCACGGCTGGCCTCGCTCCTGGAGCATCCCAGCAGGCGACAGGGAGGCACAGCTGGGGCTGCGCCACCTCCCTCTGCCCACAGCCATCACCACAGCTGGGCAGGGGAGCAGCTTCCTTCTGCCCCTCCCTGCTCAAACCAGGGGGGAAACTCCTGGGATTTCACCCACCCGAGCTATAGCTGGGGCTGCTGCCCCCCCTCTGCCAGGGAAACTGAGGCACAGCAAAGGCGCCGGGCCGAGCTCTGCCGCGGGCAGGCTTTGGGGAGCGGGGTTTGACACCTGGCTCCTCTGCTGGGAGCAGGGGCCAAAGAACATCCCAGCGACACGAGCACCGGAACGCCAGGACAGAACTCGAGGGGGTTCAGGGAAGGCAACAGGCAAATACCTGCTTGAGGCTGCCAGCTCCTGCCTGCGCCCCCAAAGGTCACCAGCTCCCCCAGAGCCAACAGATCCAGCTGCAAGATAAATATTTAAAATCTTGCGGTAATCCACCCACAGTGGGACCTGAGGAGGGAGCAGGGACAAGGACACCAGCCAGGGAACCCCGTGCAGCAGCTCTGCCCCATCGCGGGGTCCATCCCTTGCTGCTTCCCAGGGGCGGGAGGGACGGGGACACACGGGAGGGACGGGGACACACAGGGCCCAGGCACACTCGGAGCAGATATCACGAAATATATATATATATATATATATATATGTACAGCTCATCCACCCCACCCAGCGGGGCGAGGGAAGACTGCAGTCTCCAGCCCCTCGACTCCCCCCGCCAGCATCCCCCCAGAGCCCCCCCCCCCCCCCGACCCCGCCGCCACCGCGTCCCCAGGCAGGGTCTGGGCAGGGGGACAGCCTGCCTTCCTGCCACAGCCACCTCTGCTCCCCGTGTCCCACAGCAGCGCCACAGGGACCCTCGCCTCGCTGCCCAGCTCCCTGCACCGCCGCCTGCTCCCCCTTCTTGGCACCGGCTGGTGGGGGGCAGGAGGAGGGGGGTGGGGGTGCTGCTTCCAAAAGCATCGCACAGGTCCCCCACCCCCACCCCACGGGAAACCCCCAGGGCACTGCGGCCACCACCAAGCTCTCACCCTCCGCTCAGGGTTGAGCCTGGCACAGCCTGGAAGGAGGCAGAGGGGCAGGACGGTGTCTTGGCAAGGACCCCAACAGCTCCAGCCTCTTCCCAAGCCCACCACGGGGGTCCAGGCCCCCACAGACCCCCCGAAAAAGCCTTGCTCCCCCTGCCCCTCGGCAGCAGGCCAGCCTCGAGATCTCCCCAAAGCAACCCCTCCTGCCTCCCCACCGTCCGTCACTGCAGCAGCTCCTCCCAGGAGATGGGTCGGGAGAAGACCTCCCGCTCCAGCCACAGGTCGTAGTTGACCTGGAAATCCTCGGGCAGGTCCACGCGCTGGCCCAGCACGCTCTGCAGGCAGTTGTCCACAGGCAGAAAATCCGGGTTGCTGTGCGCCCGGTCATAGCGACGCGAGTTGAAGCGCTCGATGCTGGCGCGCAGGGCGCACTCTTCCGCCTGGAAGTCCCAGGGACGGGCGTCCAGGTCTGGGCAGAGGGTAAAGGGGTGTCAAGAGGGGAGCTGGGGGGCTCTTCAGCCGGCCCAGCCCCCCTGGGAAAGGTCTTTGCAGGTCCTTACAAAGAGCAACACGCAGGGCGCAGAGCTGGCAGCCACCAACAGCTCCACCAGCCGCCGCCAGCCCTTTCCCTCTTCTCCGCGATGCCACCACCCCAAATCCCTTCCCTGCACACCAGACCCAAGGGCCGCCCAAGCCCCAAGCAGCAGAGGGACAGCTCTGGGCACAGACACGTCACCGCACGGAGCGGGAAGGACAGTCGGTAGCGGGATGCCCTGCAGCCGCTGCACAGGACGTACCGTTGCCGTAAGCCCAGTCGTCGTTGAGACGGTGCCGCACTTTCTGGTAGATGGCCGACATGGTCTTCATGTTGCTCTTCCTCCACTGCCGGCCCAGGTACTTGGTCTGTACCTTGAGCAGCTTCAGCACGTAGAGCTGCATCATGGCCTGCTTCACCTTCAGCGCCCGCTTCAGGATGGGTGCCGACTTGAACACCACCAGCATCTGCGGGGAACAGCCCCCCCCCCCCCGCCCCGGCAGCCGGGGACAGCGGGGTGACACGGCTGGGGTGGGCACGTGCGGGTACCTCCCACCGCACGCGTGCCACCCACCTCCTCCAGCACCCACAAACCCTTCCCTGTGGTGTGCACTCTCCCTCTCCCTTTCCATCCCTCCCTCTCCCCAGCGAGGTCTGGGGTGCCAAACAAAGGGCACCCCAAGGTATCCACAGCCCCCTCGCCCAGCCCAGGCACCCCGTGACAGCCCAGCGTGGCTGGGCCGAGCCCCCGCGGGTTCCCCGGCCCTCACCATGGTGCGGGAGTGCTTCCACTTGGTCAGCTTGTTCAGGATGCGCAGGAGGTTTATGCAGGAGAAGAGGTTCCTCCAGCAAAACTGGTTGTTGTCTCCGGCTTCCTGCAGGACAGCGGAGGCAGGGGTCAGGCAAGAGAGCGGAGCAGGGATGAGGAGAGGGTCTTCTGGTCCGAGGACCCTCGCCCAAAGAGGTACAGCACAGCACGCAGGCAGGAGGCGTCTGCCAGCTCTGTGCACCCCACAAAGCCCCAGCAGCGCCAGGGGCTGAGCACAGGAGTGCTGAGTGTGCCAGAGCTGGATGCTGGAGCCCCACCGCCTCCCCACACCCACAGTTCCCCCTGGGAAGCACCCCAGGGTGCCAGGACCTGGCAGAGAAGTGAGCGACTCACCAGGCTCTCTGCCGTCAGCTCCGGCAGCTCGTGCACCACACAGTAGGGGTAGTCCAGGACAGAAATGCTGCAGGAAGGAGAGAGGGTGTCATCCTGCTCCCCCAGATCCTACCTGGCCTGGGGGTAACGCAGCCCCACACCTCCCACCCACCAGAGATCAGCTGCAGTGGGCACTTCCCCGGGTCCACTGGCACCCCAGGCACAGCCAGGGAAGGACTTGTGGAGGGCAAAACAAGCAGGGACCCCTCCCCACAACCAGCAGGGATGCAGGCAGGCAGCACCCTCCGCTACCTGTTCTTGGCAGTGATGTAGGACATGATGTTCTGGTTGAAGAACTTCAGGATGAGCGGGATGCAGTTGGCAAAGACCAGATGCTGGGCCATGTACTCAAACTGGGGAGAAAGGCGGGTGAGTTGGGACCCAGCCTGGGTCCTGCCCACCCCCAAAGCCCTGCAGAGGGGGGCTGGACCCTGGCCCATCTCACCTGGTAGATGTGATTCAGCTTGAAGTGCTTGAGCAGGAGCAGCAGTACGGCAGAAATGGCTTTGACGATGATCTCCTTGTGCCGATTGACATCCACCCCCAGCTTCATGCTCTGCAGCACCGTTGTCCTGGAGGACACAGAGGGATCCTAGGGCTGGGGCACTATCCGCACCCTGACAGCCCCAGAGGTGCTGGCAGACACTCCTGCCATCCCCTGGGCTCTTGAGCATCCAGCTCCCGTGGCAACGCACCATTCCTGGCACACCACCGAGCAGCGGATGGTCAGATCACCCAGGAGGCCTCAGCAAAGCCCCAGCCCAAACCACACCACCCTGCCTGGCTCCCTCCCACCCCCCCCTTCCCTCCCCACCACCACCCAGCACCTCTGCTCGCCCTCCACAGTCACTCACGGCATCTCCTCCGGCAAGACGTCTGCCAGGATGTTGATGGAGTCTGTCTTGGCTTTGGAGGTGGGGGCTGCGGCAAGGAGGATCTTCAGCAAAGCGATCTGGGGGGAAGGGAGAGATGGAAAAGGGGATGGGAGCAGGAGGACTGGCCACAGGCCCCTCTCCCCACAGCAGGAGGGAATAGCGTATGTGGGGAGGGAAGAAAACCTGGGGGCACCACTGGAAAGGGATGGAGGGAGCAGTGGAAGGAGGCCCCCACCACTGAGCCCAGGGACCCCCAGTGCGCCCCAGCTCACCATGTACTGTGGCAGGCTTGGCAGGAGGCCCTGGTACAGGATCTCCGCAGGGACTTGCTCCACTTCTTCTTCCCCCTGGTGCCAGGGAAGACCAAAAAACCTCTTACCAGGAGCTGCCACCAGTGCCACGCGCCTTACTCAGCCCAAGGCCGTCCAACCCCAAGGACAGGACACCCTCGGCACCTGCCCGAAGCCTCCCCACACACCCCACCCTCTGCCCCAGAGAAATCGCTCCTCCTAGCCCTTCAGCAAACCCCCCAGCCCTGCCAAAAGGCCTGGCAGAACAGCGTCCTCAACGTCCAGCCCAAAATCTTCATCCCATCCTCATCCCCACACTCACTCCAGAGAGCGGGGAGCGCAGGTACTCGTCTTCCATGTGCACCTGCACCTCTGCGATCGACGTGTACTTGTGCTGCACAGAAAGAGCACAGGGCTTCACAGCACGGGCCACCCCATCGACGCCACCAGGCCCAGCCCAGTCCCATCATATTTTTAAGTCCCATCCTGTTATTCCTGCTCCACTGGGTAACCGGCGTTGACGGGCAGGGTGTTGGCCACCCGCCTCACCTCTGGGACAACCCCAGTAAGAAAGGCATGAAGCCAGTAAGGAAAGGGGCTCAGCCAGCCTGGGAGATGGGGGTTGGGATGAAAACTTAAGGCTGCTCCCCTCATGGGGCTGAGCATGTTGGGGAGGGGTCAGGAAAATGCACCCCTGGCCCTGACCTGTGATTGATGCAGGGGTACGGGGAAGGGGCACCCAACACAGCGGCAGGGGCTGGAGGAATTTGCTGCCAACGCACTCACCAGTTTCAGGGTTCGGATGCTCTCGTGGATGGGCCTGGGCAAGCCCACCACGGTGTTGGTGTCACTAGAGAGAAGGGAAAGAGCCAGGCTGGGTGCAGGCAGGAGCAAACCTGAAAGCCACCCATGCACGGGCCAGAGACCACCACGCCGCCCAGGAAGCAGCCAGCAAGCTCAGGACTTCTCTGCTGCCAAGCAGAGGGCAATGGCAGCCCCCACATCAGCAGCCTCTACCACGAACCCCCCAAAACCAGCAGCCCCCGCCCCCCCAGGCTGGCTCTGCGGGAACCCACCTGCCCAGCGTGTAGCCGATGAACTTGCTGCGGCTGGACTCCAGAAACATCTCAATGTCCTTCTCTCTGAGCAAAGCGAAAAGGGGAAGAGTCACATCTTGCTGTCCACCTGGCACACCACAGCCCAGGCACAGGGCATCAGCAAAAGCCTCGTGGTCGGATAAAGGAGACGGTGCTGAGCCCACCCCACCAAGGGAACAGCACCAAAGTGACCACCCCATCCCCAACATCTTCCCCACACCCCTGTTGAAGTATTCAATATTGAACAGCCTGGTTTTTCGACGGCGTATTCCAGCTTTCCCTGCAGGTCAGCCCCACGGACTCACCGGACCTTGGGGGCCCAGGGCAGCCCCTTGGGGCAGGTGATGCGGTCGCTGGGGGGATGCTGGGTGGGCGGAGGCATCACTTCGTCACGTTCAAGGGGGAAGGTCTCTCCTTCTAGGCTGTTGTCGTCATCGTTCTCCTCCTCTTCCTCACGGGAATCGTCAGCTTTGTAAGGGTCTCGCTCATTGAAAGCGTCAAGGTTATCCTGCTTAATCAGGGCCTGGAGAGAGAAGGGCAGACAGGTGAACATCCCGGGGACAAGCTGCTCCAAGATCAGCGCCCCGACCCCAGCCATGCCCCCGATAACGTCCCTGTCCCCGGCTTCCCTGCGCCAGCCTCACCTTGTGCTCCCGCCGGCCTCGCTTCTGCTGCTGCTCGATCAGATCGGAGGCGGACGCAGGCGGGGAGGCAGCTCGCATGTTGCGGATCACTTTAATGCTGTCCTCTGGGAGCGGCGGGAGGCCCAGGATCTCCCGCTTCTCTGCCTTCATGCTCTGGAGCTCCTCAAAGCCCCCCAGAGTGCACTGCAAGGGAGACCACAGCACCCTGAGCATGGACAGGGGACCACCCCTCCACACCCGGCGCCAGGGCCACCTCCACCTGCCCTTCCCAAATCCAGTCTCCAGGAGTCCCAAATCCTTCCCCAGGGTGTAAAACGAAGAGCTGCCCGTCCCCATGCTGCTCTTGTCACTGTGAAAGGCCAAAGGGACAGGAGGGTGCTCAGACATTCGCAACCCAAGTGTCTGGACCTTTTCTTTCATGCAGACCCCAGACAGGGACCTTGCTTTGGGTCCATCCCTTGGTATCCAGCTCCAGACACCGATATCCAATGCTCCCCTACGGGATGAAACCCAGGGGTGGGTTTAATAGGGTGCAAACTACTCGGCTAAATGCCAGAAAAAGAGGATGGAGCAATTACAGCCAGCTGAGGGCAGAACTTGTTCCTCTGCCAAACGCCAAACCGCAAGACACGTGTCAGCACACCCCACAGCCTCTCCTTACCAGCACAGCCTTCCAGAGCAAGAGCAGCACCTTCTTCATGGGGAAGTGTGGAGCGTGGCCGCTGCAGAATTTGGTCACCATCCCAAAGAGCATGACGGAGAAGGGCTCATTGTTGTACAGAGGGGCTCCTGGAACCACATGGCAGCAATCAGCAGGCATTCCTCATCCCTGTCCTCACCCCAACTGCCAGGGCCACCAGCCCCTGCACCCTCACACCCTCCATTCTCCAAGATCCTCATCCCACCCCAGACAGCTCCTCTCTTCCTTTCCAAGGCCTTGTAAACCCCCCTAATTTCTTACCTCTCATTGAGAGGAAACAACAGCCCCACTATTGACATTTTTTTCCCCAGGGAGAGCACCCAGAGAGCACAAAAGACTGACTGGCTTCCCCTGCCCATTCCCCCCTCACCTCACCAGCAAGGTTCAGCCTAGCAGCAGCCAACCCAGCGCTGCCAGTCCCTATGAACCGAGGCCTAGAGCCAAACCCCATCTCACTCTCTTGCCCTTCAGCCCTTGTAACCTCTGTCCCATCAAGCCCCAGGTGCCTGGTCCTCACCCAGCTCTGCTCGGAAGGTCTGCCTCATGCTCTTCCACTCGGGCTTGTCCCCCTCCGCCTCCTGCCGAACCGTCTCCACGATCAGGTACATGATGTTCAGCAGCACCCTGCAAAAAGCAGAAGGTCGGGCCAATCACCAAAGGTTGGGATGAGTTATGGAGGCACCACCGGCACCCAGGGCTCTGGGGGGAGGCTGGATCTGCCCAGACCACAGCTGGTTTCCACGCACCCACTCCACACCAGGGGATCGGTGCTCTGGCACTGGGGAAAAAGGTCTCTGCAACTCAAAATGGGGCAAAAAATTGCTTTCCCATACTTCACTGCTTTCATGTCCCCAAGCAGCCACATGCCTGCTGTGTAGGCCAAGGACAAGGGACATCTGCCGATCTGAGTACGCCTGACGATGCTCACAGAGCCGGGGCAGAAGCTGGGACAGCCCTGGGACACCCTCTGGTGCCAACTGGCCCGTCTCAGCTTGCCAAAGGAACAAGCAGCTGGATCCCCCTCCTCGACCCCAGAGCATCCCCTCTCCCCAGCCCTGCTCCATACCTCAGGTCCGTGCTGTCAGCCAGGGAGATGGCCGGCTTTCTCACGGCACTGCTGCAAGCCGCGCTGTTACTGCGGAGGGAAAACGGCCTCAGAGGGGCCTTTGGAGGCACCTTAACTTTGCCACAGGTAACCCACACACCACAGCCAAACCCTGGAATAGATACCGCCGCAGCAAGCCCCCTGCTCACAGCGCAATCGAGGGAGGAGGGAGGAGGAACAGACCTGTCCCCACCTGCTGCCAGGCAGCAGAGCTCATAGCACATTTCTGTATAAATCAGGTATAATCCTACACTACGCATCCACCCAGAACAGCGGGAGTCCTTCCAGTGGCTGCAGGAATCACATCAGGGATAGGCAAACCAGGAATGGGACTGCCACAGACTGGGAAAACTCCTGCCAAGGAGCTCCAGAGCCATTTCTGAACCGCCTTCCCTCAGTACTCACTCAATCTCCATGTTGAGCAGCTCCACCAAAGCGTTGAACGTCCCCACTTCCAGCAAGAGGAAGATGTTATACCTCATCCAAGCTTGTACCTCGGCCTCGGAGCCGCACTCCCCAAACGTGCCTGCAATGACACCCTCGCTGGATCCCACCTCTGCCGGGATCCCGAGGCCCTCCCACACCACCAGCGCGTTTTGCAAAGGGAATAAAACCCACAGCCTTCATTTTAAGGTGAAAGTCAGATGCAGAGGACGGAACTGCGCTCTTGTGTGGAACGCGATCGAGATCTGGCAGAGCTGGCACAGCACAGGGAAGTGGGCCAAATTTTGAACCAATCTCCTATAAACTGTCTGCCTCCCATGAGAACTAGCTTCATTCCAGACACCCCGGGTAAAATTAAAAAATACAAGGAAAGAAAATGATTTTAAAATACTTTAAACTGATCGCCTCCAATCCGTTATCTGGATTTAGCAACGGGAAAAATAAAGGGGCAGAGGCCCGGCGTCACCTTGGGCAACATAAAGGATGGCTCGGGCAACCCTCAGCCTCTTCTCCCGCGCGGTGACCTCCAGCCCATCGAGAAGCCGCATGGCGTGGGTGCGGTGCTGGTTCTTGTCCAGCTCGGTCCATTTCTTGTCCCGCACTGAAAAGTCAAAGCGGGCAGGCTGAGGGCATGGGGCACCTCTTGCCAGCCCCGGACACAAACGTTGCAGGAACAGCTCAAAAGGATTCAGCATGAGGGAAAACTGGGCTGCTTCAGGGAACACTGTGCTTCTGGGAGTAACGCCCAGGGATGTGTGATCGGCCCGGAGGGACCGTCTCCTGCCTTCCACCAGATGACTAGATGAATCACACCCATCTGAACCGGCGCTGGCAGCTGATGGGGAACAAGCTGGATGCTCTTGCCGATGCCAGTATGTTCCAGCAGAGCCGTCCCAGCGCCAACGAACCACTTTGGACACCAACATCAGCAAAAGCTGAGCACACTGGAGGCAGCAAGCTGCGCTCCAAGGCCAGCCCACGCACACTAATGAGGTCTCCAGTACAAACCGCCTGACGATTACCAGTGCACAGCTCCAGCTTTCTGACGCAGTGCTAACGCGCCAAACCCCACGTCTCCTTCGGGAGACCCCTGTCCCTCCCCAGAGGTCTAAAAGAAGGGTCTTACTGTGGATCCTGAAGTCCTCCTCAAAGCACTTGCGGTTGAGCAGGAACTCCGGCCCTTCTGTGTAGCTGTACAGCTCTGCCAAAAGAGCACAGAGGAAAATCTCCAACAACCCGCACTGAGCCGCCAGAGAAAGCTGCAACTCAGCTACATTAATTGCAGTTCTATCCAAGATGAGGGAAATGCAAAAAACACATCCAGCATAAGGCCGAAAAAAATTAATTAGACAGTATCACTGCCCTTTTAACATGAAAAAGGCGTTTAAGGACAAGAATGGAGCGATACTGGCATTGCCAGAGCTGCTTTAATCACCACCAGGAAAGAAAATCATGGCTGATCAATTGATCTATCAAGATGAGATCCTTACCAGAGAGCTCTGCCGCCCATTTGTCAGTATCTGCATATTCGAACTCCAGGTCTGGGGACTCCGAATAGCCCTGAAAGCAGAGGAAGAACTCAGTTAAATTGCAGCGGTTTTGAGGAAAACCAAAATCCCCAAGATATTCCCAATTCACCTCATCCTCCCGCGAATCCAGGACTGTATCTTCTGTTTGAGCCCAAAAATGTACCCGCAGCAGCGTAAACGTTACCAAGGCAACTCCTACCCACCTCCTGCATCTCCATCACAGCTCCGCCGCATTGAGCCATGCTGCGCTTTGCCGGTGGGCAGCCTCTGCACCACCTCTAAAACACTCCAGGAGCCCCAAAAGGCCAAAAAATACAGCAGGAGGCAGGGAACGTTTCGTCTCAGGGTGGGAAGCAGGTTATGTGGGACCAGGCGGCTCTCAGAGCTCACCCATTTTGCAGAGATGTGTGAAAATTTGGGCTATCCCCCACCCGGTGCCGATCGGAGCGATGCCAGCAGATGCAAATAGCGAGACCGCAACAACTCCAAGACTGGAAAAACATCCAGAAGCCTTAAAGCACAAAACACCTGCTGCCTTTAAGTCACCCACGTGGACCCACAGCAAAACCCTCCCCACCCCAGGGCGCCCACCAGCTCCTCCAAAGGGCGATGGGTCTGTGCCACTCTGGGGGGCTGGGGGGCTGCTCCCCAGCACCCACAGACCTCCCGGCCCTCTTGTGTCACCTCAGGGAGCGTCCCCACGCTGGGGGGGACACCCCTGGAAGCCGACGGCTCTAGGGCCGTCCCAGGAATTAAACTGGGTTCAGGGAACACGACGGCAAAGACATGGGACCCATCAGCTCCACCCTGCCCCACACAACGCTCCGGGCCCCCCACGGCGCAGGGGGCGTTCTCGGTGCCTCCCTGGAGGGATCGGTCACCTCTTGCCACAGCGGGACCGACCCGACGCAGGGGACCTGACACCGCGGCCCGGTCACTGCCGCACCGGGCCGGCACCGGCGGACGGGGCTGGGAGAGGCGCCGGGCGGGGCGGTGAGAGCCCAGGGCTGCCCTGGGAGCGGGGTGGCCGGTGCCCCGGGGGGCTGGGACCAGAGCCAGCCGCACGCCCCGGGCAGCGCAGACCGAGCCAGACTCGGCGGGAAGAGACCGCGGAACGGCACCGGCCCGGGCAGCCCGGTACCGAGCGGGCCCGGCGGGGAGCGGCCACCGGCCCCGGCTGCTGGCGCGCCAGGCCCCGCAGTGCCAGGCCCCGGCTCCAGGGGCAGCGGCCGGCCCAGGCCCGGCCCGGGGGAAGGCGGAGCCCGGGCCAGGGCTGAGGCGGGCGGTGGAGCCCGCGGGCAGGCCCCCGGGTCCCCGGCGGGAGGAGGACGCGGCCCGGCCCGGCCCGGCCCGCCCCGCCCGGGAAGGCCGCCCCCCCCCCCGGAGCCGGAGCCGGGCCCGGCGGCAGCGGCGCTGACCTCCGAGTCCTTGCGCGGCGGCCGGCCCAGGTCGCGGGCCTTGCCGGGCGGCGCCGCTCCTCCGCGGGCCTTGTTGTTACCGGGGAGCGGCCCCCGCGCCCCCCGCGCCGCCGCCCGGCTCCATGTCGGCCGCCTCCGCCGCGCCGAGCTCTCGCGAGGACTCACCCCCCCCCTCTCGCGGGAGCGGCAGGGAGAGCCGGGGCAGCGCCGCCGCCATCTTGGGAGTGGCACCGCAGGGGCTGCGCCCGCTCGGGCGGCCGCGCTGTGACTCCGCCCGCCGGCCCCGCCGCTCCGCCGGCCCGGCCGCGTCACCGCCCGGCGCCGCCCGCCCCCGGCGGCCACAGAGGGCGCGGCGGCCGGCCCCCGAGCGGCCATCTTCGGGGTGGCAGGGCGCCGCCGGCAGCCATGTTGGGAGGGGCACTTCCGCCCGCCCCGGCTGGGCGCTGGGGGGCGCCATGTTGGGAGGGGCAGGAAGGGGCGGGGCCGCCCCGGGGGGCTGCCACAGGGGGCCAGACCCCAAACTGGGGGGGCCTGGAACGAGTGAATCGTCAAATCAAAGGGCTTTGGGGTCCGAGACCCCAAACAGCGGCGGGCTGACAGGGCTCGGAGGGGCGCCGGGCCCCAACACAGGGGCCTTGGTGGGGGTTAAACCGCAAGCAAAAGGGCCCAGAGGGGGTTGGGACCCCAAAACGTGATACTGGGGGGCTCGGGGGGGCCCAAAGCCCATCTGGGGGCTGCCAAATTGATCCCCGGCCTCAGACACAACTCAGGGTTCCCAAAGGATTGCATTCGCTCGCCCTTCCAAATAAACTGCCCACAAGCAAAAGCGTTTCCTTTTTCCTAATAGTTTTAATTAGACTTTAACGATTTATTGCTCATCTGCAAGGATTAATATTGCATTCATTAAAAATCATTCATATACAAAATAAACCTCTCCCTCCCAGCCCGATGCTGCCACCGCCATATCCCCGGGCTCCCCCCCCTCCCCCCCCAACATGGCTTATACAGAGATGGAGCCCTTATGCCAAGGTTCGCCCCTAACGTGGGTGGGAAAGGGGGGGCCTGTGACCCCCAAGCACGGGGAAGGGGGGAACACTCTTGCTCCCTCCCTGCAGACGCCCACCCGGCTCACTGAGCCAGGCATGAGTCCCCCGTGAAGTTTGAGGGATGCCGGAGGGGACCCTGCAAGACAGGCGGTCCCCGAAATCTGTGGGGACAGCAAGTGACCGTCCAGGGTGAGAAAGGGGAATAGTCAAAGGACAAGGAGGCAGAGGGGAAAAGAGGAGGGTGATCCAAGCCACGAGCATCCCCTCCCATCTTCCTCCCATCCCCTCAAAGGAGCTTTGCACCCCTCGGGAAGCCCCGGCAGGGACCCACCCCCACGGCACTAAGGCAGCATCCCTGGTCCATGGGATGGGGTGGCCAGAGGTGAAGGAGCAGCCCCGGTCACGGGTACCACAGCATCTCCATTATCCTTGTACCGGGAAATGCTGGCAGGGCAGGCAACGGGGGTCCTCCTTCCCTCCGTGCTCTGGCCTTGGCTGGGGGAAGAAAGAGGCAATCTGGGGAGGATTAAAAAAAAAAAAAAAATGCCAACAAGAGAAACCTCACTGGGTTGCAAGGAACTTCCCCCATCCCGGGACAAGCTGCAAGAGATGGAAAAGAGAAACACGTCACCAGCAAGGATGGGGAAGGGGATGGAGGCTGCGATGAGTGGCTGAAACGCACTGCGAGAGGGCAGGGAAGAGCTGAGACAATCCAGCTCGAGGGCCGGCACAGCAGCAGGGAGCAGAGGGCTTTGCGCAGGGGTCTGCGGTGCAGAGGGCCCAGGCTGGGGTATGGGGAAGGCTCATCTCTGCATCTGTCTCAAAACAAGTGAAACACCCCAAAAAAATAAAAAGCCAAAACCCCAGACACCCTTTAAAACCACCCCATGGTTCTAGGTGGGAGCTGGAGCCATTCGGATGCAGCAAGCGCCCGGACTCGGCAGGCAGCCGCATCCCTGACGCTTCCCCCCCTGCTTTAAAACATCTCTTTTAAGGATCAAAAAGGAAAAGAGGAAAAAACAAATAAACAAACAAAAAAAATGTTTTTAACTCAATTAAGGTGCGGTTTGGCTAAAAAAAAAAAAAAACAAAAAACCAACAACCCAAAACCGAAAAAAAAAAAAAAAAAAAAACTAGGAGAGATGAGGATAATGCTGGGTAAGCGACCCCCATCCGAATTCAGATTAGCACCCTGAAAAAGTGAACTCCCCCGTAACCCAGCCGGCCGCCAAACCTGGGCCAGCAACCACCAAACCTGGGCCACCTCAGCGCAGGGACCTTGGCCGGGTTTGGGGACAGTCACCCATTCGCGAGGTGGCCAGCAGGCGCCACTCTGCTCCCAAGCAGCGCTAGGAGCAGGGATCTAGCAGCTAAAACTGGGCTCTTTAAGGCAATTTAGAAGTTGCAGATAATCCACACAAAGAAAGAAACGTAAGATAAGGTAGAACAGCATCTCCGTATCTGCAGGGATCCCGGCCGAGACTAACGCAGGCTGGAAAGGTGAAAAAAAAAAACCCAAAAAAACAAAAACCAAAAAAAAAACCCCAAAACATCGCTGCAGGAATGAACTGCCCTTGGCACATCAGGAAAGGAAAACCCTCTCCGGGAGCCAGGGTTGGGAGCCACCGGCGGCTTCAGCCACATGAAAGCAAGAAGCGAATCCCAGGTTGTCTGCCAAGATCAGACAGAGATGTGATCACATAAAAGGGTGAAACTAAGAAGAAAGAGAGGGAAAAAAAAAAAAAAGTGACCTTAAAATCTGATAAATGTAAAAACAGGTTCCTTGGTTGGTTAAAAAAAAAAAAAAAAAAAAAAAGAAAAAGGTAAACCAAAATAAAAATTATCTTTAAAAATAATCTCTCTAATGTTGCCTTGTGTGGTCTGGTCCTTCATGGGTATGGTCCGTCAGTATCTAGGAGAGAAAGGAGGGGACACAGTGAGGCCATGGGTGCTCGGGGACACAGCTCCTGGGGCCCAGGGGGCAAGGGGATGCCCCCACGGCACCCACTGGGTGGGGAGAGGGCAGCCCCCAGCCCCAGCCAGCAACTGACCTGTAGTAATTGGGTTTGAAAGGCCCGTTTTTGTTGAGTCCCAGGTACTTCGCCTGATCGTCCGTCAGTTCTGTCAGGTGGGCGTCAAATGAAGGCAGATGCAAGCTGGCGACATACTCGTCTGGGAAGGGGGGAGAGGAAAAAGGGGATCAGGGGATGTGCACACACACACCCCCCCGCTGCACTGCCAGGGGCGTGATGTATGGACTCATCATATGGCACGAAAAGGGCCAGGCCACCACGCTGGGTCTGGCTAGGCAGCCCTTGCCATCTGGCCCCACGGATTCACCGCCACGTAAGCCGACGGCAGAGCTGAGCACAAGCCCTGGTGCTGAGCAGGGCTGGATGTGCACCAAAAGGCACAAAGGTTGCACGAACAGCTTCGGAGCAGGCAGGCTGCGGGATAAGGGATGCCTGCCACGCTGTAGAACATTAAGGAAAATAAATCAAACCACCTGCAGGTATTTCAAGGTTGCTTGCTGCCTCCGATGGCTTCCCTGCACTCCTCCTCTCCCTGGAAGTTTTTTCCAGACCAGGTCTGAGTTTCTCCTGACACACAAAACTGCAGGGCAGGGGGGTAAGTGAGCCCGGGCTCCCTTCACTCACCCATCTTCTTCGGCAGCAGGTACACGTCCTGTTTGTAGCGGCCCTCGGGAGCGTTGTAAAGCTCAATCAGAGCCAGAGCCTGCAGAGAGCACAGGGGACAGCCCGCGGACGGTCAGGGACGGCCACCAGCTGGGCAGCGCTGAGCACCCACCACAGCACCAAGCTCTTGGCAGCAGACGGACGGGTTTGGGAGCCTGAGGGAGGGGGCGACCATTCCCAAAATGTCTTGAGGAAAGCCTTCCACCTAAGGGTACATCCCTCTCCGGGTCTCCGTAATCCCTCCACCACCGGGGGAGGACCAGAGAGATCGGATGCCACCCGGATGCCACCCAGCTTTTTGCACCATCTGGGCTTAATGCCCCAGGGAAAACCAGAACACAAGGATGGAGGAGACGGGGAGCAGATCCAATTCCCTTAAACCATACAGCTGCTGCGTCACACGGAAACGAAGGGACTGCTCGTTTTAAACTGGCGTCATTACTCCAAAAAAAAAAAAAAAAAAACCCACGGCCACTCCTTCAGCAGCAAGCAAATTGCATCTCCCCCAAGTGCCGGTTCACACAGCTGAGAGCCAGGTCCAAAACACATCCCTGGCAGTTCGGACCCACAAGCATGAAGCCAAGGAAATTTCCCACCGTTAGCATGGCTGCCCTCCCCCACCATCGCCATCCCCAGCCATCAGTCCCCTCCACCTTTCCAGCCCAGCGGGTTTCCTCCATCGCTCCCTGACCGAGGCTGCTGCTCGCACAGCCAGCACCGACCGCAGATCTCAGAGCGGAGCCAAATTTAATCACCATTTTCTTTGGAAAGGCAGAGTCATGACAAACAGTGACAAGCCGCGTCCATCCAGCTGAGCCAGCGCTGATGCTGGGGAGCATTTTAACCACTGACCTCCGCATCCCCAAAATTCACCCCGGGGTTTTTTTTTTTTGTGCTGTTGAAATCAGAGTCCAGAGACAAAACAAACTCCTGCTTTGAGGTTAGCTTAAAGCCGTGCTAGGGGAGCTCTCCAGTGGCTTACAGCACAGCAGGAGCTCTGCCATGAAGCCTGGCTCGTTTAAAAGCTCTCTCCCAGCTGTAAGCAAACCAGTAAGTTCCTGCCACCATTAACTCATCCCAACAGAGAGGTGGTGGCTACAGTACCTCTAGCACCGGTGCCATCCCAAGGACCCGTCCAACTGCATGTTCCCAGCTTCTTCCAAACCACCCCCACCCCAAGGCTCATGCAAAGCCCCGGAGCATCCTCCACCCCTCACGCCCCACCCCGAAGCCTACGGACCTGAGTGGTGGCCGTGATGGAGAGAACGAAGGTGGGAACCGTGGAACAGCTCAGGTTAAGAAGTCGGCCCTAGGAGACAGCAGGAGGAGTTGGCAGAGAGCTGAATTTGCCACCAAACCAAACTGAATCTCGAGACAGGATTCACCTCTACCCCCTCTGGGGCAGAGGGCAACCCCAGCACAGCGATTCAAGAGCCACCTACACGATCAGAGCATTCAAACTCTGCCTCATTTTCCACCCTAACCCTTAGCTTTAAGGCAGGGAAATTTTGTGGTCCCTAGAAAGAGCCAGTCCCTCCTACTGCCAGAAGAGCTCAAGTGCGAAGAGAACACACCCAGCCAGTTTGCTGCATGGGAAAACCTGCCAAAGCCAGGAGCAGATGGCGTTTGGCTGATAGGGATGGCTCCCAGCTCGGAAGAATGGAGCCAGATGGCACCTCTGTGGCTGCATGTGGTACACGGTACCTCCCTCGCCTCAAGAAAACGAAAAAAAAAAAACGAAAAAAAAAAATAAGAAAAAAGAAAAAAAAAATCAAGAAACCCTTTCTTGAGCTCTGATCCTCCTCCTAGCACCCTTCCACCTGGTTAAATCTCTGTTACAAACTCTGGCACGCAGCGATAGCGGCCCAAAGCAATGTCGCGGCACAGCTCTCGGCGCACCTCGGCCAGCAGCACCACCCGCTTCCCATCCGGCCAGATGACATGGTCCACTTGGGAGCGGACCCGCTCCCAGGTCAGCTCCGGGGTCCGGAGACTGGTCTGCAAGAGCAGGAGGAAAAGGCTGGAGTCAGCGTGGGAGGACGGGGGGGTGGACACAGCCATCGAGGCCGCAGGCAGACTCACCACATCGATCTCCGTGTTGGAGTGGCCCATGTTGCACACGATGCAGCTGTTCTTCATCCGATCCAGGTGTTCCCTGGTCACAACGTTCTTGTTTCCTGCAGGCAGAGAGGGCACAGATGAATCCAAGGCAGTGCAAATATAACCCTCCAATTCCTCCTTCCCTGCGCTTGAGTCACAGCAGCTCAGCTTGGGGCAACATCAGATCAACTTTCCACAAGGATGAGAGCCCACCTGGCTGTGACGGCAGAGAAACACACGGGATG
The DNA here is from genome assembly GCF_017639655.2 of Falco naumanni. Classification (NCBI taxonomy): domain Eukaryota; kingdom Metazoa; phylum Chordata; class Aves; order Falconiformes; family Falconidae; genus Falco; species Falco naumanni. The sequence goes on from NC_054070.1 coordinate 860,080, forward strand.
AACACTCATTTTTGGTCCCATGAACCAACCAGGCTCTAGGAGACCCCAAAATACCCTTAGGACACACATCTCTGATCACAGAATGGGCCTGGACGGGACCTCTGGGGATCAGCTGGTCCAACCCCCTGTGCTAAAGCAGGTTCACCTAGATCAGGTTGCGCAGGATTGCGTCCAGGCGGGTTTTGAATTGTCTCCAGAGGAGACTCCACGACATCTCTTGGCAGCCTGTTCCAGCGCTCTGTCACCCTCAAAGGAAGGTTTTACCTCATATTCAGGTGGAGCTCCCTGTGCTGCAGTTTGTGCCCGTTGCCCCTGTCCCTGGGCACCACTGAAAGGAGCCTGGCCCCGTCCTCCTGACACTCCTGACACTCTTTGTAGACATCCATAAGATCCCTCTCAGTCTTCTCCAGGCTGAACAGCCCCAGCTCTCGCAGCCTGTCCTCGCAAGGGAGATGCTCCAGCCCCCTCATCGGCTTTGTAGCCTCTGCTGGCCCCTCTCCAGCAGTTCCCAGTTCCTCCTGAACCGGGGAGCCCAGCACCGGACCCAGCACTGCAGATGTGCCTCCGCAGGGCAGAGCAGAGGGGGGAAGGATCCCCTCCCTCCAGCTGCTGGCCACGCTCCTCCTCATGCACCCCAGGGTCCCACTGGCCCCTTGGCCACCAGGGCACAGTGCTGGCCCATGGGCAACTTGCTGCCCCCCAGCACTCCCCAGGTCCTTCCCCGCAGCGCTGCCTCCAGCGGGTCAGCCCCAGCCCTTACTGGTGCATGTGGTGGCTCCCCCCCAGGTGCAGGACCCTACGCTTGCCATTGTTGAACTTCACCGGGTTCCTCTCTGCCCAACTCCACCGCCTGTCCAGGCATCACTGAACGGCAGCACGGGCTCCTAGTGACTCAGCCACTCCTCCCAGCTCTGTATCATCAGCAAACTTGCTGAGGGTGCACTCTGTCCCTTCAACCAGGTCACTGACGAGGAAACTGAACAGGACTGATGTCCCAACTTATTCACTGATGAATGACTAAGTTGAACAGGTGATGTCCCTCCTCCCAGGGGCTGAGGACTGTGGCCAAACAACAGACTAGGGGGGCAGGAGGAAAAGTTCTTGCCAGAGCACAGCTATTGCTCTTGTAAAACCAGCAGCACACGGCAGCAAAGCGTCCTCCATCCCCAGCTCCCCCAGAGCCCTTGAGACCCCCACTTTGGAATGACTGCTCCTTCTCAGACTGCTCCAAGGCTCACCCACGACCTTCTCCATCCCTACCTGTGCAGGTGATGACGACATCCACCTGACGGATTACTTCGCTCAGCTTCACCACCCGAAATCCGTCCATGCTGGCAAAAAAGGGAGAGAGGGACCACGATGAGGAGGAGAAGCCTGTTCCCTCTGCCCCAGGCTGGGAGGGCTCTCAGCGCTGTATTGCTGCAGCAGCTCCGAACTGCTCACGCAGCAGCCAGGCTATCCTTCCACACCCCCAGGGACGCCAGATGCGCGAGGAAGGGCTGTGCAAAAGATGTGGCGTCAAACCTGCTCTCACAAATGCTGGAGGAGCCAGGGGAACATGCGGAGCATAAAGCTAGCCCTGCATGAACCCTCCAGCAGCCTTCCCAAGGCAGCTGGGGCAAAAGTGTCTACTGCTTGGTACCCCACCAGCCCTGAAAGCTGCCCCAGCCTTTCCCCATCGCACCCCAAGCAGATGTCTATTCTCAGACATGAGCCACACAGATCCTCCTGCCTCTGTTTCAGCCCCCGTCAGGGTTTGAAGGAGGCCAGAAGCAGATGAAGAGATGCTCACAAGCAGCATGTAACATCTTACCAAGCTTGGAGAGCGCAGATGGGGTCGATCTCCGTGACGTACACAATTGCTCCCAGGGCTTTCAGGGCAGCGCAGCACCCCTTGCCGACCTGCCAAAGCAAAGCGTCTGTGTGAAGGTGAACACTGGGCACGCCAAGTGCTATAACCCCTTCCCTAGAACAGCCCAAGCGCATCCCGGACTGGGAGATGCTCGTCCCAGCCATTTGCCTGACGCCAGGAGCAGCTCAGCAACATCAATAGCCAGTGGCACTTCTGCTGCAAGCCCAACTCCCCCTCCAAGGCCACCAGGCCTCCAGCAGGGCCACCAGCTGGCAGCAGCTCTCCAAAACCAACATGCTCGCAGCCTGCACAGCCCCCAGCATTGCAGGAGCCCTTCTGAGCTCTCCTCCAAGAGGAGATTAAAGCCAGCCTGGATAAGCACGCACTTCCCCCACCTGCCTTTGAGCCAAGTGTTTCTGTGGCATTCAGAGCTGCCCTGCACTGATCAGGGGACAGATCCTCCATCCCATACCCCCCACAGAAGCATGGGGGAGAGCAGAGCTCCTCTAACAGCATCTCTGGCTATCCTCACCATAAAAATAAACTGAAGTCTGGCTTTCCACGCCACTTACCCACACTAACACCCGGCTAAGCTGTGCCCATGCTCAGCCCCGTTTTCTGAGCAGCAAGATGCTGCCAGGCAAGAAACATCTCCAGAGACACCTTCACTTATCGCTCAGCTCTGACCTCAGGTCTACGGAAAACAGCCAGGCAGGGCAAACTGGGACTCCAGCCCACATCCAAAGGGGAAACCAGTGAAGGTGGAAGGATTCCCTTGTTTTGAAGGAGTCCAGTAAAACTCAGGACAGGCCTTGGAGACTACAACTCCCAGCACAGCTCATTGCTGGAGAATCAGAATCAGATGCCACCCTGGAGCGCCTGGGGAAGAGCCAGGGCAGCCTCTCGGTCGAGCAGAGCTGGGCTCCACTGGTGTCTAAATAAATTAGTAAGTGTGCTCCTGCCGGGAAGAGAGCACTTGCAGCTACTGCCAGGCCCTTCGCAGCGCGGGAAGATAAACACCCACGCAGACAGTGCACAGATGGAGGGAAGGTGTCAACTCCCAGCTCCATGCTCTTCCAGGGCAGAATCATTTACAAGTTTGTGATACGATTCCTCTCTGCCAGAACATTATCCCCCAGCGAGATGCAGCCTGCCCCTCCACCTCCTCTGTCACAGGCTCAGCGACAGCCGGGCTGGATGCTGAACTCTGTCCAGGGACAGCAGATGGGAGCACCCATGGGTAGTTAAAATTCAAGGCCAGCGCTCCCAGCAACTGTTGTATTTGCAGCCCAGCTAATCTGCGGGCAGACTGGGAAATCTGATGCTTGTTCTCCAGCCTCCCAGCAGGTTCCAGCAAGATTTCCCTGTTAATTGCTCACCAGGTTTGATCTGCTCCTATATCAAGGGCAAGTGGTCTTTGCACAGGGAAGAAGCAGGATGCTGAGCTCAGGGGGAGGCTGACTCACAGCTCCACCGACTGCCGCTTATGAAACTCACCTCCCCATAACCACAAACCACCACTTGCTTCCCTCCAAACATCACATCCGTGGTCCTCTTCAGGCTGGGGGACAGAGAGAGACCTGTGTTGGGATTAGTCAAGCGCACACCGCTGACGGCACAGGGCAGTGCTCTGCTGTAAGAGCCCCCCCAAAACCAGGTCCTGCAAGCACACAGCAAGGGCAAAGCAGCAAAGAGCCCAACCTCTGCTCAAGAGGAGCTGGAGCCAAATCCACTGGTGCGAGAGTGAAAGTGGGGATGGGAAGAAGGGTTGGACTCACCCGTCGAGGATGGATTCCCGGCAGCAATATAGGTTATCAAATTTCTGTTTGGTGACAGAATCGTTCACGTTCATGGCTGGGACACACAGCTTCCCGGCCTTGGAGAGCTGGTACAGCCTGCAAGAGGACAAGCAGGTCAGAGCAGAGAACGGCAACTCAATAAAGGATGTCCAGATCAGCCTTCCCAAACTTCCCACCTGTGCACACCGGTCACGCTCTCCTCCACAATTCCTCGGATCTTCTTGAATACGTTGGGGTATTTCTTATAAACCCAATGGGTCAGGTCCCCACCGTCATCCAGGATCTAGAGAACAGGCAAGGAAAAACATAGAGCAGTCAGGCCTTCCACTGGGAAAAGCACTCACTGGGAACAGGATGGGGGGGAAAGAAGGAAAAAAAAAAAGAAGAAGAAAAAAAAAAGAGATGGAGAGCATCTTCAGGCACTAATGGAAGGCTGTTTGGGCAGAGGCCTGGGGGCCAGGACTCCTGGGTTCCCCTAGTTGCCAGCAACTTGGGGTCTCCTCCAAAAGATAGAGGATTTCTTACCCCCTGCGTGGAGCTGATGGATCCTAACAAGGTTTTCTGCCCCCGCTATTGCTCTGCAGCCTGGAAACGTGACCACAGGCAGTACTAACTAAACAGGCTGAGATCAGAAGGACGCCACAACATTCATGCCCTGAAAGCAAAGAGTTGAGAGGAAAGGCTGCGGGAGCTGTCACGGCCCACTGATGCGTGCTGTTGCTTCATTAGTGACCACGGACCATGCATCAAGGCAGTGAGAGGTGTCATGTGCTTTCAGCCAGGGAAAGGCCCCCCGCAGAGAGCCCTCCTGCGCTGTGGGAGAGGGTGGATGGGATCCGTCTCAAGAGAGGAGCTGTTGGGGCAGCTCCCATAGGGGTGACCCTGGGCAGAAAGAGGTCTTGTAGTTTCTCAGCTTGCTGGCAGCTCCAGCAGAAGATGGTACATCCCAGTGGCATGGGAGCAACTCAGGACATCATCTCTGCAGCTCCTACAACCCTCACGGCTGCCCCCAACCCAGCTCCGGCTGCCATTCTCCAGGATCCCCACTTTAACAGAGGCTCAGAGGCTTTTGCAAAGCCAGCAGGTGCCCAGGCAGCCCACGGGCTCCCAGGGACAGCCCCAGAGAGGGGTGAGGAGCACCCAGTGACCACTCCAGAGGAACAGGAAGGGCTGGAAGAAGGCTCATTACCATGTTGGCCTGCCAGCCATCTACGTTAACACAGCGGTCAATGCACCACCAGAAGTCATCCTCTGACTCCCCCTTCCAGGCGAACACGGCAACACCTAGGAGAAGAGGAGCATCCTTGGCATCTGCTGAGCTGGGCAGAGCTCCCTCCTGCTTGGCCAACTCAGGAAACGGCAGACAGGAGGGCCAAAGGGCCACACAGAGATCAAACCGCGGCCCACAGCAGGATTAGACCTGTTCATCCCTCCCTAAAAGATACTTGCTCCAAACCATCCCCCAGGGACAAGGCTGCAGAGCCAGGAGGGGCTGGAAGGGCACTGCATCCCCAGGCACTGCATCCCCAAGGCACTGCATCCCCAGGCACTGCATCCCCAAGGCACTGCATCCCCAAGGCACTGCATCCCCAGGCACTGCATCCCCAGGCACTGCATCCCCAGGCACTGCATCCCCAGGCACTGCATCCCCAGGCACTGCATCCCCAGGCACTGCATCCCCAAGGCACTGCATCCCCAGGCACTGCATCCCCAAGGCACTGCATCCCCAAGGCACTGCATCCCCAGGCACTGCATCCCCAGGCACTGCATCCCCAGGCACTGCATCCCCAAGGCACTGCATCCCCAAGGCACTGCATCCCCAGGCACTGCATCCCCAGGCACTGCATCCCCAAGGCACTGCATCCCCAAGGCACTGCATCCCCAAGGCACTGCATCCCCAGGCACTGCATCCCCAGGCACTGCATCCCCAGGCACTGCATCCCCAGGCACAGCTGTACTCACCAGCTTCTGCCAAGGCAGCCGCCACTTCATTCTGGGTGGAATAGATGTTACAGGCGGACCAGCGGCACTGTGCTCCCAGCGCACACAGCGTCTCGATCAGCACCTGCGAGAGAGCAGGGTGAGCGGCAGGCCCGGGGGAGCGGTGATGGGCACACGGCGCAGGGCCCCGGGCACAGCCTCGTGCAACAGGCAGACAGGAACCGAGCGGCTCCAGCAAACGTTGCCCTGGGGAAATGCAGGCAACAGAACTTTTCCAGAATGTTTCCAGAAAAGTGGAGGTGCTGCCTCTGATACCCCGAGGCTGGGAAGCTAAGGGACTTTCCTCCCCAGGGAACAACCAGTCCCTTCCACACCCCAGACACCCCGAAGAAGCAGCCACTCACCGCAGTCTGTGCTGTGATGTGGGTACAGCCCACGATTTTAGCTCCAGCCAAAGGCTTCTCCCCTTGAGCTCGTTTCCTGAGTGAAATCAGAGCAGACATGTCTGCAAAAGGAAGAGAAGGGGGTTAATGATGGCTTAGTGCAGAGAGGCCCCCCTCTGCCAGAGCTGCTGTCCCTTCTGGGGTCTCACAGGCTACATCCAGCCACACAGGTTTTGCTATAGTCATTACACAGCTGGGGAGAAAAACTCCTCATCCCTGGCCTGGCAGGTCTGTCCCAAATGGAACCAAAACACCAGTGTCATTTGTCACTTGATCATGTAACGAGAGAGGTCTGGGTCAGGCGCTGCCCAAAGGCAGTTAAGAACAGTCACCAGCCCCGCAGCAGAACAGCATCAAGGAGAAGCACCTACAGAAGATGAAAACAGTGCTGCCACATCCCAGGAGAGCGGCTCTAAACGTGCCTGGATGATCTTTCCCTTCCACAGCTTTGGCAGCATGTGTCTCAAAGCAGCCCAAAAAGCAAAGTTACCCAATCACCCCACTGGAAACGGTAACTCAGCTTCCCGCAAGCCCCAGGGGACGGGCTTGGGACTGTCAGTTTTCATGTCTCTGTAGGTGTTGTCTTTGCCCACTGATTGCAAAATGTCTTTGCCCATTGAGGTTTCTCATGCAAAGCCACCAGAACATTAAACCCTGCAAAAGTTCTGCTGCTGTCAGAAAACAGATGCCACACATTTTTAACGTCTGCCGTCACATCTAGCTCTTCCCCACATAATCTGCTGATTTGCTGGGGGAAAGGACAGCGTGGCCAAGGCTGTAGCATGAATTGCGGGAATGACCATGGCTCAGCTCCTGGACTCCAGCAAGCACAGCACCCAGCTGCAAGCCCCACGAACTCCATCCTTCACTTTTACCTTGTTCAGCGATCTCGATCTCCCGGCGCCCAAACTCTGCCTGCTTGATGTTCTTCACACAGAAATTGCTGCTGCCTTTGGAGTTGGTTTGTTGTTTCTCTCGGGGAGACACCTCATCATCAGAGCTGTCTGTGTAGGAGGCAGCTAAAGCCAGGAGAGGAATGCATGTTACCCCAGGTCTGAGGAGGCCAGGCACCTCAGGTTTCTGCTGCATTTCACTTCCCAGCTTTCATACACACACACACTCACGGCTCAAACTACAAATCTCCTAAGGAAAACCAATATCCAGAAGAAATTCTGCACACTTGTTCTCTAGAGATAACTGGGTTATCAACTGGTAATCAATGCCTGAGCTTCAGGAACCCCCAGAATTATCCCCTCCACGTCTGAGTACAACACAGCAGTATGGAGCATCCTGAGATGCTGCACGAGCAGCGCGCTCACAGTGGCACCAGCGCTGGACTTGGGGGAGGACCACGCACGGACGAGGAGCCTGGGACCTACCAGAGCTGTAGCTGTCGGTGGAAGACTGCGAGATGGAGCGGGACAGGGACCGACGGCCCGTCTTGGTTGGGAACTTGGTGAACTCCTGCATGTCATCTGCAAACTGGATTTGCTGAGAAGTGCAAAGGAAGAGAAGTGCTAAATCAATAGGTGCTCCTTACGGCACGGCATCTTTCCAGGCTATACGGGCCTGCGGCTTCCTTCAGTCTACCCTGACTGTTGTAATCTCAGAAATGGCCATCATCAAACGAATCAAGGAACAGATCTGTGGCTACAGACGCCAAAAAATGAAACCCCCTCCTCTGCCTGATCATCTCTGTCACCAGAAGGGTAAGGCAGACTTAACACCTGAAAATAAAAAGAGCACCCAGCGAGGCCTGAAACATCCCCCTTAACCCATCTCAGCTCCCTGACGCTTCTCCAAGAAAGTCAGGCTGCTTGTACAACACAAACACTGGGCAGCCCTCCGGACAAACCCTGCGCAGAGACCCTGCCCCAACCGGTCCCAATGGATTTCTGCCCCAAAACTGCAGCAGCGAGAAAGCTGGGGTGGTCCCAGCACAAACTCAGATCCCTGGGGCTTCCAGGCTCTTCCCCAAGAACAGAGCATCCCGCAGGTTAAAAACACGGCGCATCCTTCCAAAATCGACACTAAAAGCAGGGGGAAGAAAACTCAGCAAGAGAGAACATTTCAACAAAAAGTAGTTGACATTGCATTGGCTTTCAGTCTCCTCTGTATTACAGATGTTTCCATTGTAAGAGAAGCCCTAAAACAGCCACCCCTCCTTCCTCTCTCAGCCAGAGGCAACTCAAGGCTCCAGCACCTACCACTGGCTCATCAAATTCAAGTGCGGTGGGCCAAAAGTAGGGGAAAAAGAGCCTCAAACTGCTCAGCTGCTGCACTCATCCTGTGTGACCACCCAGCAAAGAGCCTTATTGCTGCTTCTGCAGGAGAAAGATGACAAAGATGAAAGGGAATTAGGAAAAGCGCCAGCAAATCCAGCCTGATGCCCCCCTCCCCAGCACACTGCCATGTGGGAGACCCTGACAAAGAGCCCCAGCACAGCTCTTCCCTCTGATCACGTCACTGCAGGATTTAATTTTGCCACTTAACAGGGATGAGACGTCATCGCAGGGAGTGGGATTAACAAAGCATCCCCACAGACCCAGGAGACCTCTAGAAGAGTCCTGAAGATATCAAGATGATGGAAAGAGACAGGCCACGGTGGCCTTGAGGAGGGGTTTTCCACGCCACAACCATCCTAAAAGCTCCCTGAAAGCTTTGATGCAGCAAACAGCCTTCAAGAGGAGAAGAATGAAACTATTTAGTTGAGATGATCCATCTCAGAAAGGAGGAATCTCCTCAGTCTGGAGCGTCTGCAGCACTAGCAGAGCTATTGGGGCTGTAAAATGGAGCTATGGCTCCTGGAGAAACCCAGCTGATGGGCCAAAAGCAGCACTGGCGTTCTGCTCGGGAAGAACAGGGACACGAGAGCCACTGCTCAGTCCAAGGCAGGACACGTGGGGGGGGGGGGTGGTGACTCCAGCATCCCCTCCAGGAATGGGGCTAGCACCAGATCAAGTCCGTCACCACACCCAGGCAAGCACCCCACGCATTTTTGTGGGTGCTGCTGCTAAAAGGATTTTAGCCAGCTCCTCTGTACTGGCTAAGTTACAGTCTGGTATCTGCTTCCCAGAGCAGGCTTCCCAGCAGACACCTGTGCAATTCTGACGCAAATTGCATGAATTTGCATTAGTGGAAGGAATGAAAACGCTAAATGGAGTTTGCAAGTTTGGTTTTGCGAGTGTTTTAGGTCATTTGCTGCAAGAGGGAAGAACTATACGACGTCATAACCCATGGCACCACCGGGAGAGCTGGTACCAAGCGATAAAAGAGGCGCAGAAGCCCTTCTAGCCATCAACAGCAGGCACGTAGCAGCAGTGTCTTTGGGGTGCAGGGCTGGAGCTGGCAGGCACAGCGGTTTCCCAACCAAGGAATTGTATTGCTGGAATTTGTTCAAGGTCTGTGGCTTGGATCAATCTTTGCTAGACAGCCTAGGAAAGGCTTGTGCACCTCTGTGCTGGTGTATTGCTCATGGCCATTTCTGGGGTGGGGCGGAAATAAAAAAAAAAATGTTAAAAAAAAAAAAAAAATCGATCAGCAATTTCAAGAACAGTAAGATTTCAATCCCTTTGCACCCAGCTCTTCCTTTGGCAACTCATCAAACCAGAGGGTATAAACATGCCCCATAAAACAGCTGCTGGCATTAAAACAGCTTAAAGTGTTAGCTGAGGAATTTTCTCCATCTCAGGGAAAGGTTTCCAGGGAAGAGGTGAATCCACGAGGGAAAAAGCAGATAACCCAGGCTTCGCTGCTCCGGCCCAGGGTGCAGGTAGGTGTCTGTCTGGCTTACAGCAGCCAGAACACCGGAGCCCCAGGCCAGGGCACTTCCCTGCAGTGAAATGTGCTGCCTGGATGGTCTCACGCAGCAAATTTTGGGATGCAAAGGGAAGGAGAGGGTGAGGATGGAGGGCTGCTGCGCTCCCCAGCTCCACACCATCAAGACAACCAAGATCTACCGAACACCTTCAACCTCATCAGCAGACCAGCCACGGGTGTTGAGCCAGCTCCTGGGTACAGCCTCACTTCTAAGGAGAAACAGCAGGTCTAGAAACAGAGGGTTTGAACCCGAGGGGAAAAAGAATCACCGCTAAAGAAACCAAGTGCTGAATTAACTACAGTAATCCCTGCCGTGGCTTTACCAGAGCTCATCTGAACTCCACAGCTTAGCAAAATCTGCCCTGTCTAAAATTATCATCAAACATTGCAAGCAGCTTCCGAGTTGAACGAGCCGTTCGCACATCAACCCCCCTCCTAGCCCAGCAAATTAACGCGGCATCCGGCAACCAGCCGCGAGGAAGATGAGGGAGGACGGCGGGTGCTGCCACCAGGCAAAGCGACCCAAGCGACCGGCGACGCGTGTGACCGTCGGCTGCGTTACCTTCCACGTGCCGGGCTCTCTAGCTGCATTAAGGCAACAGAGAAAATCTCGTAATCCCTCGGCTTGGCATGGGAATTTGAATGAATGCATCCCCCGCCAGGGGCTGCAGATGACCGAAGCCAGTCTGGCTGCGGCGAGGGGGGGACAGGGATGGGGACCGTCCAGCTGCGGAAAGCACGATCGCGAATCGCATCCCGAACTTCATCCTGCTGGATGGAAGCAGCTTTTCCAACCGGGTGGAGCACAAGGGTTTGAGAGCAAGGAAAATATTTTTTCATCCCAGCAATTCATGACCAAGGAGGCAAAACAACACAGCACCTCTATCTCTGCACAGAAACAGAGCCGGGGCGGCTTCCAGCGTCACCATCCCCTTACAGGACAGGATGGGGCCAGGGTCCTGGGTAGACCCCTGTGCCAAACGAACAGCTCCTTGCTCATATCACAGGGGGGTTTGGGAGATGTCCCGATCTGACATCTTCCAGCCAAGTTTTTGCAAAACAACACTGAACGCTGCCTGCTCCCAGTCACACCTGCCAAGCCAGAAAGATGTACATTTTTCTCCCCTTGTGAAATCTGGCACGTCCGTGCCCATTCCTACACGGATCCAACACTTTCCAACAACGGCCGCTGAGGTGCCAGGGACCCCTGGGTCCTCCCAAGGCAAACACCAGCCACTTTCTTTGGCTGCACTGCCCAGCACATCCCAAAACCACCATGAAGCTAAACAGTCCGCTTCAAGGAGCTTCTCCCCGTTAGAAGGTACCTGCCCACACATGGGCACAGCGGCTGGGGAGCCCCGAACCCAGCAGCACACACAGCCTCTTTTGTTTAAATTATTGCCACATAGAAAGAGCAAACAGATCCCAGATCCGGACTGCTACCATCGAAACGAACCGGCAGCTCGTGACTGCTGGGTGTGCCATCCTCAATGGTTTATCCTGCATTTTTCCCCAGCGTTCCAGCTCCAGCACAGCTTTTTTGAGCTTAGCGAGTAAGAGAAGTTACACACACCCGATTCTGAGCTGCAGAGGACTTTTTACTTCAAGCACAGATGAGCCAGGCACCGTCCCTCTCACAAAAGACAACCCCACTCTTGATTTGAAAACTCCTTCTACTCCTGAACGGCTGCAGAGAGGATGCTCAAGCTCCTTCACCACGCTACAGCCCCAATCGCATCCTCTGCGGCCTCGGGGGACGGCAGCGGAGCAGGTTGCGGAAGGAGGATGAAGAGGTTTTGGAAAGCATCCACCAACTCACAGCCATCCCCGGGGCCGCATGCTGACCCGGTTCACTGAGGTGCAGGCTCCACAGGGGAAAGGACACGTGCCAGGGAGCAGCTTCAGGCTCCCATCTTACCAATACCACGTTTGCCTTAGCAAGTCCTTTTTTTTAATTATTATTTTTCATTAAGGACAATGCAAGTGATAGCACACCCACAACAGCTTAAAAAAAAAAAAAAAAATGCCCTTACAGCCGCTTCTGTCCTGGACTAAGTGGTGGGGTGGGTACAAAAGCAGGCTCTGCACATCACCCAAGACAAGAAGGAAGCAGCGAACCACCTAAAACCCTCCAGCCTCCTAAATTCCCTCCACCACCATCCATGGACGTGATGATGCAGCAGCAAGAAACAGCAAAAATCAGAGCAGAACGTGTTCTCGCCGCACCGCAACCACCTGGAATGCGAGAAAGTCTCTTTAATCCACTTCTGCCCTCCCAGGGGAAAGCCTGGAAGGATCCAGGGTCCTGAGACCTTTCCTTTGGCTGCAGAAAGCAGCGGAGATCAGGACTATTCAGGGCAGCCAGTTCCCCTTATTTAATCTCCTCTCCCAAACAAAAACCCTCTGGCAGAGGCTGGGAGGGCACTGCTGGTTGCCCACGCTGCTAAGGCAGCCCTGACGTGCCCTGTCTTTTAAGTTCATCGTTTCTTTGTCATGCCCAGAAATTCAACCAGACTTTCCTTACAGCTTTATAACTGCTTTCCAGCTCGGATCAGCACTCATCCTGCTCGCCAGCCCCACTGCACACATGAGACATGATCAGCGGCTTGCACCAAGGCTGAGTTTTGCAGACCTGAAGATGATGGGCACTTTCACACACCCAGGCTTCGAACGCCGAGGATTTGTTATCTGCAGAAGGATCGTTTCCTCCCGGGGAGTTGCAACCACCTTCTCAGGAGGAGCTGTGTCTTGCCAGGCTGATGAGTTTGGGCATTTCTAAAGGACAACTTGTTTTAATCCACTTATTTGCAGAAGCGAGCCAGCACCTTCAGTCAATGCAGCAGCGAGGGGAGGAAAGAAGCGGCCCAGAGGCTGAGGTCTCCAGCCATGCATCAGCAGGGGGAGGGGAGATAACCAGAATGAAGCTTTTTTTTTTTTTTTCCTATTCTAGGTCAAAAAGAAGAGACTAGTAGCAGGTTTGCTCGTGCCACCTCCTCAGAGAAGGGATAGCACTCTTCCAGGCTCTGCTTCTGCAACCACTTGGGTCCCACAGGGGACCCCATGCTTCCCAAGCAGGAGAAATGAGCCCTCCCCAAAGCCATCCACAGCTTCCCACCACACGTGCCTCCCTTGGGACGAGGGGCCGAAGCCCCCCCCAAGCCCACTCGCCGCAGGTTCCCAGTGTCTCTCCCCTGCGCTGGCCCCGGGGCTGGTGGCCATCCTGCCACGGCCGGGGGAATGGCGAGCGTGGCCATGCCAGGGCGCTTGGTTTGTTCAGAGGACTTGGCTGTCGCTGTCCTCAGACCCCTTCTGCCCCGCTTCCAGGCTGGGAGAGCCAAGCCCCTGCTCCCACAGGACAGCATCTAGACACAGAGCAGGGAACCCACCGTAGTCCTCAGCCCTCCAGGACACAGCTCCTGCTCCACAACCCAAAAGGACACATGTATTTTTGGGGTGGAAATGGGCAAGGCGGACACAGATGTTCTTAAGGTTCCTCTCCTGTGAGGTAGCCAGCCCTGAAGGGGTATTTCTGGACCACAGCATCCCGTAAGGATTGAAGGAAAGGAAAAATCAGGTACTTGGAGCAGAGGGATGGGGACATCAGGATCAGTAAGGCTCCCACCCTGACCACTCGTCATCCTCACCCCCAAATCTCTAGCAAGGGGAAGTTTCTGAGGTGGATTCAGCTACGCAGTTCATAAACCACCCCATTTTCCCAGCTCCGAGCTCCGGCCAAGTGAGCCAACACACACCTTGGTGACAAGCGGCTGCGTGAATTCACACGAGGCTGCAACCAAACTCATAGGACAACCAGACTCCCAATCCAAACCAGTTCAGCAGCAAGAGATACCCCAGCCAGAGCACAAGGCCAGGCATAGGCAGTGGGGTGGGTGGGTGGGTGGGGGTGGGTGCGTGTGTGTGGTGGTGGTGCATTAGCAGTGCCCATGGCTTCAGCCCCACCATGCCGCAGGGATGCTGGAGGAGCAGGCTGGCAGGCGGGTGCTCAGCAGGCATCTTCTGTTCCTCCACATCCACTGGCAGAGCACCAAGGGCCCTGGGGAGAGCTAGAGGTGGCACAGCCCCAGCTGGAGATGTTGTACAGAAGAACACAACCCACTTCTGCTGCCGGCGTGGCCTTTGCAACAGGAGGGCTTTCACCTGATGGTTCCCCCAACCCAAACCTTCAGAAGAAACCTCAAAGTGCTTTGCTTGGACAACACAGCTGGGAAGAGCTGCCCGAGGGTGCTGCTTTTTGTGGATGGAAGCACGATCAGTGCTGAATTCTGTGCAACTTGGCTCTGTACCTCTAGCCCCCAGAGGGTTCACAGGGCAGGTTTTTCTTCCCGGAGAGGCAGAGACCTGGCTGGCACTCTCCCCGCCAACTCCCTGAGCAGGAACTGCAGCCAGATCTCTGCCTGGAAACCTTTACACCATTCTCGACAAGGAAATAAACGGCGCTGAGGTCCTGGCAAAGTAAACCGGCCAAGCCCTGATACCAGCCTCCATCCTTCACCGGCAGAGAAGGGCTGGTTGGGTAAAACACTGGGAAGGAAAAAAAGCCCCAAAGTTTCCATGAGTACAAGAAGGGAATGAAGTACATTCACACGAACCCCAAAGCTTGGCAGAGAAGAAGAAACACCAGGAAGAAAATGGACCCATTATGAAGGTTAATAGGCTGGAAACCACTGCAAGGTTTCGGTCATCATGGGAATCACTGTAAACGCTACTTAAAGGAAAAATAAATAGAAAGCGGGATTAAATAAAATAAATGTGATTTTGAGTGCCCAGCTGTTAAACAGTAACTGGGAATAACTACTGCCTTATAAACACCTTGAGGTCAAAGGTGCACTGCCTCCAGCAAAAGCAGAGGGAAAGCTCCCCACCAGCAGATAACGCATCTCGTCCTTCGACTGCAGGAATCGAAGCAAAGGCTTGCTCCCGGCTGTCATGCAGAGGGATATCTTCCTCGCAGCAGGAACAGCAGCAGTCCCGTATCTGGGATCCTTAAGGACAGTGAGCTCCCACCACGTTGCACAGGTCAACCCTACAAGCCCAGGCGTGCAAACATCGCTTCCCGCAGCGCAAAAAGCAATCGCTTTAAATACACCCCAGACTTCTCACCTATGGGTGGACCTGCAGCGCCCACCCAGCTGTGCGCCTCTGGCACACCAAGTGTTTGGGCAACAGGATAATTGGTATTAATCGGAGTTACCTTGCTGGGAGCATTGCATGGACAGGACTGTGGGTTAAATACTCGCGGGGCAGCCCAAGGACTAACGGCCTCAAACAGGCTGGCTGGTTGCTTTGGAGCTGGAAGCCGATGGAAATGTGTTTGTGTGCAATAGCTGATAAGGAATCATCTTCCATTAGCATCGATTTTTAAATTAGAAAACTCCTCTACAGCCACAGCTGCACAATCCACCTGCCTCCTTTTCTCCCCCAGAACTGGCTTGCAGAATCACAGCATTTCAAGACCCTTTTTGGTCTTTCAAGAGGCCGATACAGCAAACACCACCGGGACAAGGCTCCAGCTACACTCAGCAGACCCTCCATCCACCCCTATGCCATGGCTCTAAGGGAAAAATGCCTGGCAGGATCAGCATTGAAACAGGAGCAGCCTGTTTGCAATACCTCCCAGAGAGTCAGGGAAACCAGCCATACAGTCAGAAAAATCACCAGTACACCCACCCCATACCCCTTGCTTGCCCTGGCTGACCCCCAAAAGCCCCTCGCAGCGGTATTTCCACAAGTGTATCACCTAGAGCCGCTCATTTCTCATTTACCAACGCGCTATTTTCAGCCCTGGGAAAGACTTTGATTTTGATGCACCCGGTTAGAGGCAAGGCCGGAGAGGAACCCCAGGCTTCAGCTTCGGCTCTTCACTGCTCAGGATTCAGAGGAATCGTCACCAGGATGGAGAAACATCACCGGCCCAGACACCGACTCCTCACGTCAGAGCAAAACCGACCCCATCCTGCAAACAGGGTTGATTCAATTAAGCTCCTTCCTTTCAAGTGGGGCAGGAAGGGTAACAAGCGACACCCTTGCGGGGATGGCGAGCTCAGAGAATATTTGGAGAAGGGGTTGGTTAACGTAGGGGGACACAGGCTACGCTGCCTGCAAGAGGCTGATGGCTCCAAGGTCAACAGGGATCGGCCAGATGTTCTCACTCCAAAACATGCCCAGGTTGGATGCAAGCCTCGCCCCACGGTGCAAGAATGTGCAATACTCGGAGCTCCCTAGAGGAAGCGAAAGGAGGAGACAGAAAACAGCAGACACAGGTTGAACCTCACCCCAGGCCATCTGGAAGGAGAAAACCAAAACATGTCTTTTTCAGCAAGGCAAAGCCCTGAGGAACCTCCTTTTCCAGGCTGCCTACCTTCTCCCTCCCCGCAGAAGGCTGGAAGGAGCTATTCCCTAGGCCCACGCCTTGCAGATAAACCAAAATCCCACAACCCCCACCCAAATCACGGCTCCTGAATTAAGAAGGCTCCGCCGCCAGGCACGAACGGGTCCTGCCAGCGAACTCCAGGTCCGCGGGAGGCAGCCAAGGGGAAGCCGAACCCACCTCAGAGGACCGCGGGAGCCTCACCCGAATTACAATGCAGCCTGTTTGACAAGCTGGAACATCATGTCCTCGGCCACCTAAGTTCTTTGGCTGTCACCAACCTGAAGTAAACAGATTCTGCAGCAGCAATAAGCTCGTTACCAAGGCCACCGTATTGATCCCAAAGTGTAATTAAAATTCACAGTTCAAGCAGCCCAATGCAACAGGGCAACTGGGGCAGCCTCCTCAAGGCATGAATAGCCCCAGCTTCCGCATCCCACTTTCTCAGAGGCAGGGAGCCCACGGGGTGAGATCAGCTGCTGAAAAAAAAAAAAAAACAAACCAAAAAAAACCCACCCCAAGTGGCAGCTTTCTCTCTGGACCATCAGCCAAGCTGCCGCAGAGCGCCCATTCCCCGCCGAGGGTTACCCACGCTGGGAAGCGTGAGGAGATGATGCTTATCCCACGCTTAGAGGGGTACGGAGCAGACCAGGTTCAGGCACTGCTGAGGGTGGCCGAGTCCCCAGGGCTTTGATGAGGGGCTCCAGCATACCCTGCTGAGACGGTAACAAGATGCTCCTCCTCGGTGGGACCCCCCGACCTTCCTACAGCAGCCCCCAGCCCCGCATTGACCCAACCCACAGTCTCATTGAGAAAGAGCAGGGTCACGCTCTGCAGAAGCGTTAGCACAAGGTCCTTTGCACCCACGGCTCCACGGGGCCAGCAGCAGGCCCTGGGACAGTCACCTCAAACGTCACCACCATCTGCTGAGTGAAGGTGAGTCAGAGTCCCCAGATAAGCAGCCCTGATCAAAAGGCTCAGCAGGAAACGCAACAAACCCTCTGCAAACGCGAACAGCGCCTTCAGGAAACTCCTGATGATAAAAAGACACAGCCAGGCATAAGCAAATCTCTTCACCTGAGTGCTGCTCCGAGCAGGCAAATCCCACACCTTCCCCGGCTCTAACATCTGGGACGAGGCACCCACCAGCTCCTCGGAGGAACAGCACGGACAGGATCCTCACCTGCAAAATTCCCGCATCAAGCCAGTGGGTTATCCGAAAGGATCAACTCCAACCTGACCTTGAAGAGCTGGTTTCCAGAGGAAAAAAATCCCGGCCCCAACCTCTAGCAGGGAACCCAGGAACAGGCTCCAACATTTGCATGGGCTGGAAAGCACGGTGAAAACTGTTCAGGCCCCAAAGCAAGTATTGTGGTAGGCTGGTCCCTAGCAGGAGATAATCTCACATTTTGGGAAAGGCCAAAAGAAAACACTGTGCTTCTGCCGCCAGCACACTTCCCACGCTCCAGACCTGGCTGCTCATATGGGAAGGAGGCTCCCACCAAGCACAGCAGGGCTCGCAGGAGAGCCAGCGCTGCTCAGATGGGTGGTCCCCACGCCCCCACCATCAAAAGATGATAAGAGATGCTTCTGAAGACTGGGGAGAACGAATATCCAGCTCTTCTCCCGCCTCCAAAGGCCAGACCTTGGAGTGGAAACCCAGCCTACCTCATGGGACTGCAGGTGGTGGAAAACAGGAGCAAAAGCCAAATGCCCTGGCACACCGCTTTGAAGATGGCTTGCATCCATCAGACCCCGAAGATCTCCTTTCCTCCTCCTCTCCAGTTTAACAACTCAATTAAGCATCTTCTGGCCTTGCAGTAATGCTGGGTCACAAGGATGAGCTTCCCCTCTGGACAGCAATGAGACCCTCCAAAAAGCCAAAGTGATGAGAAGGACCCAGGATTGACTTATAACAGAAATAATTACGATTCTATCACTTTAATATAGCACCACCAGTGACCTGTTGGCTTCCAGCACCCAGTAAATCATCTCTGTTAAGAACACCCTCATGGTTTGCTCTCAGCACGGGTCAGCTCAGCCTGTGACTGTCTAACCACAGCAGCGTGTTCGCTTATTGGGGTTCTCCTGCACCCCAAGGAAGGCCAGACCCATCCCAGGTGATCCACACAGAGTAGCATGAGCCGTTCAGCTCACCCCAGCCCAAGCATCTCATTATAAGAAGGAAAAACTGCAGCGAGAGCAAGAAAGCAAAAGCATGGAGGATCTGGGCAAGGAAGCAAAGACGGTCGAGTGTACGTTTGGCCAAACCACCGGGAGAGGAGGTGGTGGCTGCTGCCCTGGACAAGCACACAAAGGCACAGAAGAATTTACGAGCAGCCAGTCTAAAGGATGAAATTAAAGAAAGGAAAATCAAGTGACTCCGGCAGCTCTGTCAGTACAATGACAGTCTCATCCCCCTGACAGACTGAAGTGGAAGGTTGTTTATTAGCACCCGGCCTGGCAGAGCTGCAGGGACCTGAGATGACTCCGGACTGAGAAAAATGGGGCAGAAAAGCCGGCCCTGGGAAGGGGCTGTGCGCAGGGCAGGGAAGCAGCCGGCTGCAGCAAGGTCAGACACCGCTCAGGCAGCAGCAGAGCGGCTCCGCAGGCAACTGCAAAAAGCAGCAGCAGGAACGATGCTCTGGAGGAGACATCCAGCCCTCCCTAGGAGACGCAGCTCCCCACGGGCTCCATCCCCCTCTCCCCAGCCTTCCCCTGGCTCCCACCTCCTGCCACCCCCGTGCCAGCCAGCACGCAGCTCCGGCTCGCTACCACTGCAAAGCTGCAGCACTGTGCATTAGCATTCGCCGCCGCACAGCCTCAGCGGGACTCCTCCGGTGCCAGCATCCGCAGGGGCACAGCACCAACCCAAACGCACCAGCCACAGGCTCGTCAGCTTCTCGGGGCGCAGAGGTGCCATGTAGCTCACCTCCCCAAAAGCAAACTCGAGGCTTTAGCCCATTCCACACTCCAGGCACGCTGCATGAGTAAGCAGATCTGTCTGCAGAGCGTCCGTCTGTCTGTCTGTCCGCCGGCACCCAGGTGGGAAGGAGCCTACCAGACAGCAACCCCCCCCCTCCACCCGAGACAAGGACACCACAGGGATCAGGTGAAGTGACAGACAGGAATAACACTTGTCGAGCCCCCCTGCTTTGCCACAAGCACAGCCCCACGTCCTTCCCAGCTGAGGGCACCCACGGTTCAGTTGGGAGTTTAAGGCTCCGCCAACTGGCTGACGCAGATTCGGAAAGCAACTGCCGTCAAGGGCACCTGCGGTCCCCAGGGAGGCAGGAGAGCAGATGCCCAGACGCAGCAGTGATGGCACACAAGGATCTGGAAGAGCACAACCTGCCCTTGAGCTCTGCCATCATCCCCACACCCGTATTCACTTAACCCAGACAAGCCGCAAGCTTCTGTTTCAAATCCTCCCCAGCAACATCAAGGCACGCAGGAGAAAGCAGAAAGCTCAGCGCTGCTCACCTCTGCCTTTAAACCACTCCCCACCAAAGAACCGCCTAGCTCTGACCAAAGCTGGTGGTATTTTGCTGACAGACCAATTTCCCATAAAACTGCAGTGAAAAAGGAGCTCTGGCAGAGCCAGGCAACCCCAGCTTTTGGGGAGAAACCACCCCATTTCTGCAGAAAAGCTCCAGCTCCATTCACCTCAACTGCATCGGCTCCTACTTAAATCCGGGGTTGATCATATTTAATCTCTTAATCTCTTACCTCCTGCTGTTTCACTTTTTCACCTTAAACAAGTCACTGGCAAGAGAGGAAACAAGAGGTCAGCAATCCCCAGGCTGGCTGGGCAGCTCGGGCTCGCTCCGGGCACCCTCGATGCAGCCTGCCAACAGCAAGGAGGATGCCGGTGACTTCTCAGCACCCGTGGGGCCGATGGGCCTCCAGCTATGTCCGAGATGCTCCCCCAGATCCCGGCTGGACGCGGGACGCTGGCAGACTCGCACCGGCTCTTCCGCTGCACACTGGCACTTTCCCCAAGCGCCAGCACAAGTTCTAGCTCCCCTTTGGGAAGCTATTCAGCGGCAGGTCACACGGAGGAGACTGAGCCTGCACTAAGCTTGGCCACATTCCCACCCTCCCCATCTCCAATCACCTTATGCAAACTGCATCGACAAAGTTCAAGGAGCCTAAAAGCCCAGGGAGGGACCTGCTCCAGCAGCACACCACGACTTCCCCTACCTCAGTGCTGGTAAATCATCTCTCTCAATCATCTTCGCTGGCCTCTGACCACGCTGAGAGCTCCAAGGGCAGTGCGCACAAAAGTCACTTCGACTTGCATTCAAACAGAAAAGTGCTTTAATGGTTTAATTGCGATCCTGCTTCGAAGGCATCTGAGCTGGGGGCACGCACCATCTTATCTCAGGAGGGCAATTCTCCCTTCCTTGTCCTTTTATCCTTCTGCCAACGCCTCTGCTATTACAGAACTCTATCCACAGTAACTAGCCAGGCAAGGAAAATAGTGGCCTGAAGCATTTTGTTCCTTGACCTCAGCTGCATCCGTGCTCCCCAAGATCTCACTGGCTGCTGATGTTATCAGCCTTAAATGTCGTGTCTCGCTCTGGGCACCTTTAATATCATCACCCAGCCAGGAAAGGCTGCAGCAGCCGCCGAGTCTGACCGTGCTCCTCACGCTGGGCAACAAGCCTGTGTGTACAGCAGCTAATTCAAGGTGATACAAAATTCCATACCCCCAAGACACGCGCAAACTTTGCCTCTGAGGATGCCGGATCTATTCCCCCCTACACACATTGCATTTCTTTTCATGACGCATATTTTGACTCTATAGGATACTTCAGGATTAGTAGTTTGCTCTCCCCTCTCAGCTCAGCCAGCTGCAGCCTTGCACTGTTTGTTCCCCAGCTTTGAGAAAGACGCCGGTAACGAAAAGGTAAAAACAATCCGCAAGTTTGAGCTGCGCAGAGCCACTGCTGGAAGAGACAGATCGCAGCTCCGCATTCCTCTGCTCCTTCCTCCAGGCTATGCATGTCCACAGCCCAGCTAAACAGGGTTGGGACACAGGGAGAGCCTCCAGAGCCCTGCTCCCCAGCAGCAGCCATGAGGCTGGGCGAGGAGAGATGCCTCCAAACAGCCACCTGACGGCAGCCCCACCAGGAGGGTCGGCAGCCCCACCAGGAGGGTCGGACGCTCCCCTAACCCCACCACCGGCCAGAACAGGCAAGAGAGACGTTCCTCCAGAGAAGGAGGACGTTGGCCTTTCGCTGCAACTGCTTTGCTTTTGCTTCCAGCAGGGAGGCAGGTGGCTGCAGCCCCGGGGGGGAACACGATGAGCAGCACAGCAGGGACCTCTGGCCGCAGCCCCGGAGCACAAATCCGCCTCGCTGGCAGGACAGGGACTCCGGCAGCACCTTACCAAGCCCGGCAGGTCTGCACCGAGGCAGAAGCACACGTCTCCATGCGCTCATCTATCTAAAAGCTGGTTACCCGAGTTAGTGGAGGTCCTGCACCCTGTCACAGCGGCGTGGCCAGCGCTCGCCCACCCACAGTGCCAGCTGTACGCCCCGGAAAGGTTACACAAGCACCGCGGGCAGCAGGGAGCGGCACCCGGAGATCTCAGGAGCTCCTGTGAGAAGGCCTTCAAGGATGAAAGGGTAAAGAGGTGACTCAGGAGAGCTCAGCGCCAAGGGGCTGCTCCAGCAGCCCCCTCCCCCCGCCCAAAGGTGCTCCCACCCACATCTCCAACAGACCCCTTGCCCCCCCAAAAAAAAAAAAGAGTTCAACGCTCCAAATTTCCTCGTGCTGCCCTTCAGAGTGACCTACAGCAGGGTCTCCGGATCACTGCCGCTAGCTCGGCCTATTTAACGGGTCCCCCTCCTCTGTCCCCACTGCAAAGTGCTGTCACCTCCACACACACGGCACTCCCACGGCCCTGACACACAGGGCCCCCAAACCCGCTCCCCCAGTCGTACCTGCCTGTCCCCCTGCCCGGGGTCCCCATGGCACCCCTATGCCACAGCCAAGACCCCCCTCTTCCCCCCAACCTCCTCCTGCCCAGAGGGGACCCTGGCCCCCCCAGGGCTGAGCCTCTGCCCTGCCCATAGCAGCCCCCCCTCAGCCCCAGCTAGGCCGGGGCTGTACCCCAGTGCAGACCCTCTCCCCCAGTACCCAGTGTCCCCCTGTCCCACCCCAAACTGGGCCAGCATCCCCTGCCGGCCACCTCTGCCCCAACGCTGGGTACCAGCCGCCCCCAGCCCGGGCCAGCCCCCCCACCGGTATCAGCCCCCTCCAAGCCCGGTACCGATTTCCCACCCCTCCCCCTCACAGGCACCCCCAAACCGGCCCAGGTCTGCTTCCCCAGCACCCCCCACCCCAGGGGGCTGCTCCCTCGGAAGCAGGCCGGGCCCCCCTCCCCCAAAACGGGGGCTGCTCCCTCGGAAGCAGGCCGGGCCTCCCCTCAAACCAGGGGCTGCTCCCCTCCCCAACCGGGCCAGGCCCTCCCCCCCGAACCGGGGGCTGCTCCCCCCGCGCCGGGCCTCCCCCTCCCAACCGGGAGCTGCTTCCCCTGCGCCGGGCCGGCTCCCGCCGGTACCGGTACCTTCTTGGGGGCCTTGGTGACGGTGGCCATGAAGGAGTACTTCTCAGCGTCCTCCACCTCCTTGGCCTGCTTCACCTCGTCGCCGCCGGCGGGCTCCGGCACCGACATCCTGAGGCGGCGGCGGGGCGGGCCGCCCGCGGCACCGGGCGGGGCGGGGCACGGCGGGAAGGCAGGAGCGCCCCGGTTCGGCTCGGCCTCGCCCGGCTCGGCTGGGCCCAGCCGGACCCGCGGCGGAGGCTCCGGTGCCGCCGGCTCGCAGCGCGCTGCGGCGGGGACTGCGGCCGCCGCGCTCGGCGCCAGGGGCGGCCCTGCCGTGACGTCAGCGCGTACTGACGTCAGCGCGCACCCGCCGGGCAAGTGAAGCCGCACGGGGCGGCGGGAGGAACGGGCGCGGCGCCCCCTGGCGGCGGCGGGCGGGGATGGCTCGGCGGGGGCGGAGCCGAGCAGTGGCGGGGCGGAGAGGGGGAGGAGCCGGGCAGGGGCGGGGCGGAGAGGGGGCGGAGCCGGGCAGGGGCGGGGCGGAGAGGGGGCGGAGCCGGGCAGGGGCGGGGCGGGGGGACCAATCGCGGGGCGCATCCCCATGAAGCTGCCAAAGGGGAAACAAAAGAACCTGGATTCTCAGGGAAAAGTGTGTGTGTGTTCAGGGGGGAGGGGAAAGGCGGGGGGGATAAAAAAAAATCAGGAAAAAAAATTAAAACACGGGGGAAAAAAATTGGGGAGGAAAACATAAATGGGGGAAAAAGTAAAAAATCAAGGAAAAAGAATTAAAACTGGGAGAAAAAATAAATTTGTGAAGAAACAATTAAATCGGGGAGGAAACTAAGAATAAATCAGGGAAAAAAATAAAATACGGAGGAAAAAATAAAACGGGGAGGAAAAAGATAAATGGGGAAAAAATAAAAATGATAAATTAAGGAAAAAAATAAACGAAAACTGGGGGAAAAATAAATTGGGGAGGAAGCAATTAAATCGAGAGAAAAAATTAAAAATAAATCAGGGAAAAATTAAAACACGGGGGAAAGATAAATGGGGGAGGAAAAAGTTAAATCGGGGAAAATTAAAAATAAATCAGGAAAAAAATAAATTAAAACATAGGGAAAAAAAATAAATTGGGGGGAAAAAAATCAGAATTCCAGAAAATGGAGAAATAATGGAGAAAAACCAAGTGACAGGGATGGTGGCAGAAGCTGGACATGGGCAGCGCCCGTGGGAGGGAGGGGGGGGGCACGGACACCCTTTGGACCCCAGGACCCAGCCTGGGAGCGGCCATGCTGGGCCTGATCCTGCCCAGTGCTGAGCTCCGAGCCGGGAAGGCAGAGGGAGCGGGTGTGGGCTCAGTGGGATGCGGGTGCACGGGCCCGGGTGGGTGTTCAGCCCTGGGTGGGTGCACGGTCCCATCTGGGTGCCTGGTCCCAGGCAGGTGCCAGCACCCT
Organism: Falco naumanni; assembly: GCF_017639655.2. Lineage (NCBI taxonomy): Eukaryota > Metazoa > Chordata > Aves > Falconiformes > Falconidae > Falco > Falco naumanni. The sequence continues at coordinate 884,332 of NC_054070.1, forward strand.
TGGGTGCTGGGCAGGGTCAGCCCCGGCCATACAGACCCCGCTCAGCGCCAGCGTAGGGTCAGGTCCGTGACCTCCCCAGCCCTCATTACCCATTAACGAGCTGCACGGGGTCCTGAGGTCCCTGGGTATCCCCAGCCTGCATCCACAGCCCAGAAGGGGGGTGCTGAGCCCCTTTTGGGGGTGCTGGGCAGGGCTGCCTTCCTCCCCTCCTCCTACTCCTCCCCGGGGTCCCCAGTGTGGGGTCCATGCTGGCCCCCTCATTTCAGGCAGGGACACCCACACCCATGGGGCCAGGGATACCAAGGGGCCGCATCCTGCACCGTGGGCGGGGCTCAGGGACGAGCATCCACCGGGGCACCCACCTGGGATGCCAATGGGTGTCTGTCTGTCCCCACCGTGCCTCTGTCCCCACTGATGGGTGTCCGTCTGTCCTGTCCCCACCAATGGCTGTCCGTCTGTCCCAGCTGTGCCTCTGTCCCCACCCATGGGTGTCTGTCTGTCCTGTCCCAGGCCCCTGTCCCCACCGATGGGTGTCCATCCATCTGTCCTGCTGGGCGCCACCCTACTTGCAAACCCACCCATGGGTGCTCACCCACCCGGCCTGAGCATCACCCCCAGGTCCATAGGGTCCCCAAACAGGCTTTGGGGACAGGCTCATGCCCCTGTCCCGGGCACCCTGACCCCAGCCCCAAGCCCCCCAGGGGCACCCAAGGTGGGGTCTGAGCCTTGCAGGGGCTTTGCTTTCCCCGGGGCATCGCCTGAACACACAAGCTGCAAAAACATCGCCATTTGGGTTAAATCCCAAGGCGGGGAGGGGGAGGCGGGATGCAGATAACATTTTTTAACCAAAATCACTGTGTCTGGCCACAAAACGGCCTCCAGCCACCAGAACCCTCCAGCAGCCAAAACCCCATCCCGGACCCACTGTGCCCCAGGAACCGCGGTCCTGGGGCCTTTTCCGGGCACTTCTGCCCCGTCAGCAGCTCTGTGGTGGCGCGGTGGCGCGGGGGGAGGCTTTCCAGGGTGGGCAGAGCCCTCTCGGGGCGCCTGGGGGGGTCTTGGGGCGCTTGGGGGGGGTCTCAGTGCAGCAGGATGAGCCTGGGAGGTCCCAGTTCCCCTGATGCTGCAAGCACTGGGGATGCAGGGGGACCCCCCAGGTTTGGTGCTGGGCGCCCAGGAGGGGTGCTGGGGCAGAGTGCCCCCCGTCTGTGCCACCCCAGGAGCTGCTCGCCGACACCTTCCCCTCCCACCAACCATCTTTTGCCCAAAACCATCTTTTTTTTACCCCACCCAAGCAGCTTTTTAAGGGACAAACACTCATTTTGGACCCCAAGAGTGACCCCAGGGTGCCACCATCCTCCCTGCTCCCCTCAACCCTGGTGGGGGATTCTCTTTCCACCCTCCCCTACAACCGTGGAGGGACGGGATATGGCTCCTGGCTCTGTGTGTCCCATGATGTGGGGGGCTGAGAGCAGTTTTTGCCCCTTCCCCCCCTCCCCCCCCCGCAGGGGGCTGGAGGGGGGGTGTCGGGGCAGGGAGTCACTTCCCTGCTCCCAGCTGGGTCAGCAGCAGGGTGGGGAAGAACCCCCAGTTGTGGCCATGAGAGAAGCAGAGGGACCCTCCTTGCCCAGACCCCCGGATTTTTGCTTTTTTCCCCCGTTTTCCATGGGCTTATACAGGTTTGGGCTGCTCCAAGCAGCCAGAGGGGCTCAGGGATGAGGGTCTGTGGGGTGTAAGTTCGGAGGGGCCGGGTACGGGTGCTCCTCGCAGCCCCCCAGCAGCCAGGGCCGCCTCCACCTTCGCTCCTCTGAGCTCTACCAAAGCATTAAGCTGCCACCACGGCCCTGCCATCATTCAGCTCCAGAGTTAACACCCTTCCCTGTGCAGCCAGCTTCTACCTGGAGCTGCCTGCGGGGCAGGGGCTCGCTTCCCCCAGCACCCCCAAACCCGGGCACCCTGCCCACCCCTAAGAGCAGCCTCTGACCTTAAATACCCCCACAAATCCAACCATAATGATTGTGGCCCGAATCCGGCGGGATATATATAGGTCCCACTTCCCTGGGAAGGGGATGTGGACCTGGGAAACCCCCGGGCTGCTGCTGGGGAGAGGAAGGGCTGGGCTGAGTCAGCTCCCCTCGAGGAATCCTGTTTGTCAGCAAAGGCAGAGCAAGCTCAGGACCCTGACACCCGCAAAAGGCTCCCGGGTCCCATCCTGCCCTTCCCGTCCCCCCCTGGGCGAGCGATGGAGGGGGAGGGGTTTAAACTGCACCCCCAACCCCTCCGTGAGCACGCTGGTAGGGGCTCCCCATGGTGTCGAAGCCCCCTGGGTACCACCCTGGAGATGCTGGATCGGTGCGAGGGGAGCGGGGTGCAGGGCTCCTCCATTCCTGGAAGGCAAAAGTGGCCGGGGGGGCGGGGGGGGGGGGGGGCAAGGAAATGCCTCTTTTCGCGCTGCCTCTCCAAGTGAAGTGCTCGCAGGAAGCTTTGCCGAGAGCAGCCTCGAGTGTGTTTGCTTTAAACAGCTGCTTCCCCAGATTTCGGGGGGCCCCGCCGCCAGGGAAGGGATGCCGGGCTGAAGCCCCTGGCCCCCACGCTCCCGGAGGGACACGGGTGGGCTGGGGCGGGGCAGGAAGGTCGGACCCTCCCCTCCACCCTCGTGCCACTGGCCATGAACTCCCGCCTGCATCAACAGGAAAGCGGCCGGGAGCCTGATCCCGAGCCAGGGCTCCGGCAGCCTTCCCAGAGCCCCCCCAGAGCTGCCCCCATGGGCTCCTGGGGTCTCCCCCCTGCAGGACACTAAAGCCACCCCCTCGGTGCAGGGAGGGGACACAGCCTGGGGTCCTGGGTCTAGCCCAGGAGCATCCCCTGGGCACGGGGGTCGCTCCAGCAGGACCCCCAGGTCCCAGACTCCCCCATCAGTGATCCCAGGAGCATCCCCTGGGCACGGGGGTCGCTCCAGCAGGACCCCCAGGTCCCAGACTCCCCCATCAGTGATCCCAGGAGCATCCCCTGGGCACGGGGGTCGCTCCAGCAGGACCCCCAGGTCCCAGACTCCCCCATCAGTGATCCCAAGAGCATCCCCTGCACATGAGGGTTACTCCAGCAGGGCCCCCAGGTCCCAGACCCCCCCATCAATGACCCCAGGAGATCCCTTGGGCATGGGGTTCGCTCCAGCAGGGTCCCCAGGTCCCAGACACCCCCCCCCCATCAGTGTCCCCAGGAGCATCCCCTGGGCACGGGGGTCGCTCCAGCAGGACCCCCAGGTCCCAGACTCCCCCATCAATGACCCCAGGAGCATCCCCTCCACATGAGTGTTACTCCAGCAAGGCCCCCAGGTCCCAGACCCCCCCATCAATGACCCCAGGAGATCCCTTGGGCATGGGGGTCGCTCCAGCAGGGCCCCCAGGTCCCAGACACCCCCACCCCTCCCCCATCAGTGACCCCAGGGCTGGGCGCAGGCTGTATCCCCTCCCCACCCCACCCCGGAGCTCCCACGCTGACACAGTGCTACACATCTCTGTTTATTAATAATATTAAATATACAAGTTGTTTTCTATTATTTTCTTTAAATAGACTTCTTTAAATGACTTTGTATAAAATATTTCAACATTTCATCGTAAAAAAAAAAAAAAAAAAACCAAAACACAAAAAAATGGAGGCAAAATAAATCCAACACAGCTTAAAGGCAAATTTTCTCCCCCAGGAGCAGGGCCAGCACGGTGTCAGCATCTCCTTCACGGTGCAAATTGGTGCTGAGCCAGCTGCTTACACCAGCAGCAAGTTTGGCCCCAGCCTCCCTGCTGTAGTCAGGGCTTTCCTCCTGATTTACACCAATCCCTTGCACTGGAACCCCCTCCTTCTAGCAGTCATAAATACACACACACATATATATATATAAAAAAAATTAATAGTAATGCTTTCTTTAAAAACAGTTTGGTTTGTCCATATTTTCTTCCATCATATAAAAATAATACTTCAAAACCCAAGAGCAGCGCAGGCCACGCTTCGCATTCGGGGCCAGAGGGGTGCTGCGGTGGGGCAGGATGCAGCCCAAGCCTGGGGTATCTCTGGGGCTGGTGCATCCCAGACCAGGCTCTTCCCAAGGCCACGGAGCAGGGCTGAGCCGAAAAGCCCCCGGGTATCCGAGTGGGGCATCTCCATCCATTACACCCACGTCATTCCAGTCCTTCCCGGCCCCGTTTCCCTTCTCCAAAGCGCAGTCACCAAAGAATCCAGTCGCCGGCGAGGCCAGCTCGCAGCAATAACCCTGCAAGGGGGCAGGACAGGCCCCCCCGGAAAATCCTCCTACGGGATCAAGGCTTTTATCCACTATATTAAAAAGAAAACCCTAACGGCATGACAGCGAGCCGAGGCCAGCTCGGGCACAGGACCGGAGCCAGATCTCCGGTGGCAGGAGGATGGGGACCAGGACGGTGCCAAGCGTCACCCCGAAGCCTGGCCCCGCGTGGGGACACAGGCACTGGTGGGCTTTAAATATTCACAGTGTGAGGGTTTAAGTTGCAAGTGGGGGCTGGGGTCGTGCAGCCCAGGGGAGGCCCGGTGGCTGACCACCCCCCCCCCAATCCCCCAGTATCCAGGATGCTCCAGCTGAAGGCAGGGCAGAGGGGGGGCGATGGGTGCTGCTCCAAACCCCACCATGCTGGGGTGGACGAGAGCCAGGGATCTGGGGAGCTGGTCCCCTCCATCTTCAGCCAGCACTGGCCATCTTCGAGCAGGATCCCCCATCCCACATCCAGCGCCAGCATCTCCATCATCCTGCTCAGCACCCCTGTGCCACACCAGCCCCGGCAAAGCCCTTCAGTATCGGTCCAACACCTTCCAGCCCTTCGCTTCCTGGTGCCTGGGGGTCCCACTCGGGGCGCATCCCCCCATCCTTTTGTCCCTGCCAGGGAGGTTTTTTTGCAGTCTCTGGCCACCGGCGCGGGGTGAGGGAGCGTCAGCATCATGGTGGGACCGCAGAGGGGCCAGCGTGTGCCCACCCTCCTTCACACAGCGAGGAGTGGCCGGATCCATCCCCCGAGCAGCTTCACATCCCGCCTCGGGCCTGGGGAAAGGAGGGGAATGATGAACGGGAGCAGAGGCTCTGCCAGGGAGGGCGGGGTGCGGGGAGAAATACATAAAAACCACAGGAAAAAATACTATATATATTAAGAAAGTGCTGGTAATGGATTAATGGGCTGCAAAACCGCATGCTGGCAGTGCTGGGGCGCAGACCTGTTCCTCTCCGGGTCTTCCCACCCCATCCACTCCCTGCCAGCAGCCAGATTTCCCTGCCTGTGGCCAAGGTCAGTGCCAGTGGGGACACTCCAGGGACTCAACACTGTCCCCACGGGCTTGGACCGGAGCCCTGTGAGGTCCCATCCAGCCCCTGCTCACCTCAGAGGTCCTGAGTCTCCAGCTCTGGACATCCCCTTGCTCCCTGCAGCGCCCTGCGGGGGAAAGTCAGGGGGGTTTAGGGCAGGGTAGGCCAGGGTGGGGGTCCCCACAGCCCCCCCAGGCAGGATGGTACTGCACCCACCTCCTCTCCGGCTCCTCGGGGTCGCAGTCTCCATCTTCCAGTGGCCGTTCCAGGACCTGTGCAGAGGAAAGGGGAATGGGGGGGGTGAGCCCTGGGGATGGGGAGGGGGCTGCAGCACAGCGTGGCAATTCCCCATGCAATGACGGGGGGAATCTCCCAAATAACATCCTCCCACCCCTCTCAGCACCACCACTTGTCCCCATGACCCCCCCCCATCTCAAAATGATGGGGAAAGTGGGGCTCAGCCCCCACGCACCAGGACACAAGTGAGGAAACTGAGGCAGGAGAGGATGCTGGCGCCTGGGGAGGGGCAGGGGCGAGCTTACCCTGGACCTACACTTGTAGAAGAGCAGCCCTCCCATGGCCAGCAAGACGGCCACCACGCTGGCCACCGTGATGTATATGAGGGGCTCCCGGCGGCCCTCCCTGACGGCCGGCTCCTTCCTGCGCTGCTCTGTGCTCGGAACAAAGCCAGAGTCAAAGCTGGGGCCAGCACCGCCGTCCTGGGGCTCCCGCAGCCGGCTCAGCCCCCAGCCTCGCACCCTCGCCCCGTCCCCGGGGCCACCCGGCACTTGGCCCCGTGGCTCTGGGGCCATCCTGGAGAAACGGAGCTGCATGACGGGCTCCGACGCCTCGGCGGGACGGATCCTGGCTCCATCGCCCACCGAGCCGGCGCTGGGGGATGCTGCCAGCATGGTGATCCTGAGCCCACCGGCATGATCCGGGAGGACGGAGGCTCCCTGCTGCTGGGCCGGATCCTGCGGCAGGTGGTCGGCCACCGTTTCGGTGCCCCCCTCCACCAGCTCTCCATCCCCACGCAGGATGGAGACATCCACCGCTGCCAGGCCAAGGGTCCCAGCTGGATCCAGGAGGGCTTCGGCGCTGTCGGCTGGAGCTGTCTGCTGCATCGCGGGGGACGGCACCGACGCCACATCACCTACCCCAGCACCCAGGACCTCCTCGGTCCCCGAACCGCTGTCCATGCTACTGGGGGGCTGTGACGGGGTGTCTAAGTCAGCGAGGGTGGCATGGAGGAGGCTGTAAGGGACCTGGGTGCTAGCGGGTGCCACCTCGCTGCCGGCATGGGTGGCAGCAGGGAGGGAGGGCTGGGTGGCAGAAGGGGGGGCAGGGGACAGGCAATTGCAGTCAGGATCTGTCCCCACACCTGAAAGAAGCAGAGAGAAGAGACGGCCGTGGGGTCACCAGCCTCCAAGAGGGGCACAGCCAGCAGATCCGAGGTCGGGGGCAGCATCCCTGGCCCTCCCCGCAGCCCCGGGGAAGCGGGTCGAACAGCCCCCCCAAAAAAACGGGGAGAGCCAAGGTGAGGCAGGGAGCAGGCAGGGAGCAGGCAGGGACACAGGCGGCAGCACAGAGATGACAAGCAGTGGACAGGATGAAGCAAACCCGAATCACGGGTCCCCTGAGCCGATGGCAGTGGGTTATCCACGACTTGCAGGAGCCACGTTTAACATCCCCCACGGCACAGGAACACGGCACGGCTCCAACACACGGATGACAGCAAGACATGTCCTCCACGGGCATGCAAACACACAGCACGGGCACTCGCAAAAGCACGGACGGCAACACCGGGCTCTTCCACCCCGGCAGGCAGGGCTCTCCCTGAAGGCTTGTTCGAGGGAAACTGAGGCACGGGGCAGTTGAAGTCACACAGCCAAGGTCATGCAGCACATCGGTGGCAGAGGGGTTTCAGCGCCTTGATTTCTCCGTGTTACGCTCAACCCAGGTGCTGGGGCTTTGAGATGAAGCCAAGCCTGATGCCTCCAGCCCAGCCGATGGAGATGCCTCCTTACTCCCCGCCAGCATCTCTTTCTGGCCTTGTTTCCAGCAGGATTCGGCCCAAATCCCACCTCCAAGGGGCGGCCAGCCCCCTTCTCCCCACCCTGGCTCTCCCCAGACACAGACACGGAGCTCGTCAACACACCGCCCAGGCCACCCTGCAGGGATGGCCACCAGCCGAGCGACAGAGACGGGGACCAACTCAGACACATGCTGTGCCCATGACGCCCACGTGTGCCCACGGACAGGGACACGCGGCTGCCAAGCTGCTCCATGCAGGTGAACCCAAGCCCCCCAGCCCAGCACACGTTTGCTGGGCAGAGGCAAAGCCTCAGCATCTCACCTGGTGAGAATCCAGCCTCCCTGGGTCCCAGGCAGGTCCTGCGGTAGACCTGGCTGCAATCCTTCTCGAAGGTCTCCTTGTTCTGCAGCAGCTGGTTAATGTCCTGGAAGAACTGCTTCACCAGCACCAGCATCTCGTAGGGGGAGGTGGTGAACTCCTCGAAGCACATCTGAGAGAGCTGGAGGAAGAGCCAGGCTCAGCAGCAGCTCCACAACCACGCAGGGCACCGGTGCCACCACCACGGGGTACCACACTGCACCCAGGGCAGGGTCTGACCCCCCATGGCTCCCGGTGTCCGTGCACACCCCAGCTCCGCTCCACTTCCAGGTCCTGCCCATGCACCCACCCCAGGATGCTCTGGACACCCCATTTCACCCAAGGATGAGGGCTCACACCCACAGCCCTGCAGATCTGGCACCCCACAAGGCAGGGGACACTGTACCTTTCTCTCCTCATCATCCTCCTCCCTGATGCAGGGGTCAACATTCTCGTCGATGCGGCTGTACATCCTGCGCACCATCTGCATCTTCTTGGCATTGGAGGAGTTTTCCTTGAACTCCGTTCGCTCCAGGATCTTGCCCAGCAGAGGAAAGGCGGCTTTCACGTAGCAGACGGAATTGTTCTGCAAGGACACAGACCCCCCCACCCCAAAATTGAGATTGGTTACTTGCTGCTGCCTCTGCCCATCCTCCATCCCACTCTCTACCTGGGGGAAACGGAGGCATGGAGCCACAAAATGCCTTTCCCTGGTCCCACAGGCAGCCCAAGCCAGTGCTTGACAGTTGCCTGGCCAAGCAGGACAGGTCCCTCCTGGGCTGCCTCCCAAAAAGGGGGACAGGAGAGGGGAGACTGGGGATGCAGGGACACCCCCCACCCCACACACCAGGCAGCCCTGGCCCCCTTCTGTCCCCCGGTGTCCAGCAAGGAGCCACTCACCAGCTGCATCTTATTGATGAACTTGAAGGAGACCCTGCCCGGGTGCTGCATTTGGGTGTCAGCCTGGAAGGACAGAGCAGGATGTGACCCCACGGCCATGGGCGCTCTGAGGGGCTGCAGCTGAGCAGCCCTGAGATGTGCCGTGCCCTGGGCACAAAGGGGTGCCTGAGCCCACCAAAATCCACAGGGCTGGGGGGGGGGGGGGGGCGGGGTCTGCTGCCACCCATTCTTCATCCCACACCTTCCTCCTCCTCACAGACACTTCCCTAAGGTCAAACCTCCGGCAGGGGTGAGCCCCGCTCCCATCAGGACAGCGTGCCCCTCAGACCAGGGATGGCTGCCTCCCCCTGCCTGCTCCCACCCCGCTTCCCTTCCTCCTTCTCCTCCTCTTCCTCCCAGCACCACACGGAGCCCAGCTAGATCCTCCCAGAGTCTCCCCTGCTCCGCCGAAGCCAGGCTGCAAAAGAGCATCCTGCCATGCGGGAGGTGGCTGTGACACAGAGGTCACAGATCCCTCAGCATCACACAGCGCCGGGGTCCTGCACGCAGCGCTGCTGGCCCCCCACACCACAAGTCTTTCCGCTGGGGGTGAAAACCCACCCCAAACAAGCCCCCCCACCTCCAGGATGGTATCCCAGGCTGAGAGGGCGAGGGCTGCCAGAATTGCCGGCCGGCAATTCTGGCAGCCCTCGCCCTCCCAGCCTGGGATGCCGGCCCGGAAACAATTGCTCCATTATCCTGCAGAGGCTGGAGCGAGGGTTGGCTTCTCCGCCAGCGGGAAGAGGAGAGGGCTGCAATCCCCGGCAGAAAAACCACGGCTTCCATTCAAACCTGCTCCATCCCCTTTCTCCCCCCAACCACTGCACCCGCTTTTTAATTCCCAGGGCTTGCAAAGCAAAGGCTTCCCGGGGCTGCGGGGTGCTGGGTCAGCTGGAGCTGAGGAAGCAGAGCTTGCACACACGGATCTGTTATCTCCTACCACCACAACTCGGTGCTTGAAGAGGAAGAGGTAAACCAGCCCCAGCCCAGCGGTTAGGCGCTGTGAGCCGGAGAACTCGGTGCAAAGCAAGCGAGGATTCGGAGGCGCAGCTATGGCTTCTCCGCCGCGCACCCCGTTTGCTGCAACAGCAGAATTTAATCTGCGCCAACCGTGCAAATAAATCCCTGCGTGCCCCCGATTCCCGTTTCTCCCCTGAACATCCGCGTGATTCCCCGTCCGGAGGTGAGCCAAGGGCCAGGGCGAGATACGGCTCCAGCAACCGGGATGGGGCCAGGAATTGCCTCCCTGTGGGGTGAGCAGGAGCACCCGGAGCTGCCCATGGATGAAGGCATCCCTCCTCGCCCCAGCCCGGCTGGCTCCAACGCTAGCCTGGCCGGCGGCCCCCCTCGCCTGCCACCCACCCACAGCCCCATTGCCAGCCCAGCTTCCAGGCAAGCAGCTGGGCTCAGGAATGCAGCCGGATTCCTCAGCTTAACCCCTGCGCAACCGCCCGGAAAACAGCGCCGGGCCCCTCCACGGCTTCCCCATCACCCCCGCGTCCACCCAGCCCCACTCGGGTCCCCTTCCTGGCCACGCTCCTGCCAGCTCCCGCTTCCCCTCTCCTTCCACTTCTCCCGCCGGCACTTTTCTGCCGCCATCCTTGCTAAGGGCATGACAGCACGTTGCCCCCACCCCAGTGCCCACTTGTCCCTCGTGTCCACGGATGCTCAGCTCCTGGGTACCATCACGATGCTGGTAGAGCAGAAAATAACTCGACTTGCCTATTTTCAGCCCTAAAATAAGGGCTGATTTGTGCCTGCCCAGCCCCGAGCGAGCCCCCCTCTCCCCCCAGCAGAGCCTGGCAGGGCACTCACCAGCTCCTCCAGCTCGGCCAGGTGCCTCTCGGTGATGATCTGCTGGCAGTAGCTGTTCTGCTCCGTCTCATGGATGCTGCAGACCAGGAGGAGGAGGAGGGACGACAGCACGGTGCAGCGGAGCAGGCACGCCTGAGCATGGCAGAGGGAAGGCTTGAAGCAGGGGTAATCCCCCCCAGCCCCCTAAACCCCCCACCCTTCCCCCCCACCCCCAGTGGCCACCGTTGTGGTGGCCAAGGCTTGACCACGATCCAGGGGATAATCCCACCGTGGTCCACCAACCCCGTGCCCATCCCCATCCTGCTATTTTTAGCAGCACCAACTCAGCCGGGAATTTCGCTGTGGTGCAGGGGCTGTGTAGCCAGGGCCTGGCTGGCATAAGCCCAGACATGGCTAGCAGCCACCTCCACATTCCCCGTTAGCCCTCATCCCCTCTCCCGTACCATTTCTCAGTCTCTCCTGCAAATCTCCTCCTCCACCCCGGCTCCGGGGAGCCGTCTGACACACTGACCCACCCATCCCCAAAAATCCACTTCCCACCCTCTGGACCCCCCCAGCCTCCAGTGCCTGCACCCGCCGGGCTCTTTCCATGCAGTGGCTCTGGCGTGGCCCCAAATTCCCCTCCCAATCCCCCTGCAAGGAAGCGGGGAGGCCCCGAACCGCGGCGGGACCCCGATAGGCAACAGGGCTTGTCCCGGGGCCAAGACCCCAGAGGCGGGGATGGAGCAGACCCCCGGGGTTGGTGCTTGTGCCCCCCACCCCGCGATGCACCGGCACCGAGAGGGTGCCGGGGGTGATGGAGGGGCGGACAGGGGGGAATTTCCCTTGGAGCTGGTCCAGCAATCCTCCCCTCTTGTGAAACTGCGAGATGCCGCCCGGGCCACCGCCGAGCACGGCCACGGCTGGCTGGAGCCTCACCCCGGCGGGACGGGGCTGGAGCCTCACCCCGCGGGTCCGGGAACCGGGACGGGGCTGGAACCGGGGGCAGGATGGGGCTGGAGCAGGGAACCGGGACGGGGCAGGAGCCTCACCCCGCGGGTCCGGCAACCGGGACGGGGCTGGAGCGGGGTACCGGGACGGGACTGGAGCCGTAGCCCCCCCGCGCCGGGCCCGGGAACCGAGATGGGGCTGGAGCAGGGAACGAGGACGGGGCTTCACCCCGCGGGCCCGGGAACCGGGCCGGGGCCTCACCCCGCGGGTCCCGCAGGCGGGCCGGGGCTGGAGCATCACCCCGCCGGGAAGCCGGGACCCCCAGGCTCCTGCCACGTCTCCCTGCGCGATCGAGGAGGGGGGACGAGGAGAAGCGGGCCTGGCGGAGCGGCGGGGGCTGCTCCCCCCGGGGACCCCGCACAGGTGGCAGCGGGCGCCGTGCGGCGGAGGGGGGGCACGGGAGGGGCCGCCGTACCTTGGCTCCGAGGCGGGGCATGGGGGCTGCCGTGGGGCCGGGGCGGCGGCGGGGCCGGGCGGTGCGGGCGAGGCGGCGGCGGGGCCGAGCGGGGCCGGGCTGAGCCGCCGCCGCCGCCGCGCTCCCCTTTATAGCGCCGCGGCAGCATGTGGTTTATGAGAAAGGGCTGGCGGGCGGCCAGCGCTCGCGGCTCGGCTCGGCTCGGCTCGGCTCGGCTCGGCTCGGCTCGGCTCGGCTCCGCTCGGCTCGGGTCGGCTCGGCTCGGCTCGGCTCGGCTCGGCTCGGCTCGGCTCGGCTCGGCTCGGCTCGGCTCGGCTCGGCTCGGCTCGGCTCGGCTCGGCCCCGCTCGGCTCGGCCCCGCCACAGCCCGGCTCGGCTCGGGACACTCGCAGAGCCGGGGGCTGTGTGTGCGACCCCCAGCCCCTGCACCGCCACATGCATGCACACATGTGTGCGCACGCACATGCATGAACGCTCCTGGGCACACGCACATGCACGCATGCACACACATATGTGCACATGCCAGTCACGGGCACCCTCCCATGTGTGCGTGCACGCCCCTTGGGACAGGTACGTATGTACACACACATGCATGCACACCCCTTGGGACACGTACATATGCACACACACATGCATGCACACCCCTTGGGACACATACATATGCACACACACATGCACACATGCCCCTTGGGACACGTACATATGCACACATGCATGAACACCCCTTGGGACACATACATATGCACACCCCTTGGGACAGGTGCGCACACACACATGCGTGTGCACCCCTGGGCACACACATATGCATGCATACACACACATACATGTACACACTAGGGACAGACACACACACACACCCCGTATGTGCATGCACATCCCCTGGAACACATACATATGCACACATGCATGCACATCGCTGGGGTGTATACACACACACACACACACTACTGCATGGACAGCACGGGGGCTTGCACATGTGTATGTGTATGGTCACCCCTGGGCATTTGTACCCATGTGCACACAGAGCACATGCACACACATACACACAGCCCTGGGGCTTGTAGGCATGCGTACGTGCACGCTTACCCCTGAGCACATGCAGGCATACACACACATGTACATGCACGCACAGCCCCCATGCCTGCATGCACAGGCATGCATGCACACCCACACATGTGCACACACACACCCCACCCATGTAACCACTGCACACAAACACGCACCCAAAGTGCACATATGCATTAACTCCTACGTGCACACACACTTGCATGCACACCTGTGTAACTGCACAGCTGTGCATGCACCCACACGCACGTACATTCCACACGCTCAGGGTTACATGTTTCTATTGGCGCACAACCCCCCCCTTACACGCACAGGGGTACACACACAATCCTACACGCAGCACGTGCACACACATCCATGCGCACACCACTGTGCACCCCGGTGCGCTGGCTGACGCGCAGCCCCCGCTGCAATGCTGTGCCTTGCTCCCGGTCCACGCCGTAAGTTTTCCTGCAGAAAATCCTGCGTGGAACAGATTGGCGATCTTCCCAAGGGGGGCGCGTGCCCCACTGCCCCCCCCCCCCCCCCCCCCCTGCTCCCAGCCCCGCTGCCTGCACCCCACCGCTGCCAAAATGCCCTTGGGAGATGCTTCTGCCTTGCACAGGGTCACAGGTGACGCGGGACCGGGGTGCCCTTGCCATGCCGGGATGCAGGGTGCAGGAGTGCACTGGGTGCTGGGGGGAGTGGCGGGGGCGAATTTGGGGTGTTGGCGTGTGTGAGCAGGGCAGGAATGGAGGTGTTGGGACAAGGGGGTGCTGAGAGGTGCCAGGGTGCTCCTGCCAGGGTTGGGTCCAGCTCCCACGGCTGCATTTCCTATCACTGGTGCCAGGCAGGCACAGAGGTGTGAGTGGATCCATGTGCGTGGCCAGGCATGGATGGATCCCTGTGTGCAGGGATGGATCCATTCACATGGGCGTGCATGGACAGAACCATGTGCATGGCTGGATGCACATCTGCACGGCTGTCTCCTTGCGCACACAAGCAGGGCCATTTGCATGCACAGGTCTGTGTGCATACATCTGTACGGATGCAATCACGTGTGCGTGGACGGATCTGCATGCACAAGCGGATCCTCCTGCACAGTTTTGCAGGAAGGGTTCCATGAGCGCACGGATGGAGCCACGTGCAAAGAAATGCACCAACAGACCCACTTGGGGACAGACCTGGGGACAGCAAATCCACCGGTGTGGAGGTGCTGGGCATGCAGAAAGCCTCCTCCTCTGCTTGGGGGAGTTTGCTGCCAGTAATATATGGGAATATATGGAAATAATTAGTTGCCACGACGTGAACTGTTGCCATGCAAAGCATTGGTCACCCTGACAGGGAAGCAAAAAGCAAAATACTCTGCAAATACAACTGGATGCAAGCAGCGGCCCCGGGGTTCTGGCTGTGACACGGGTACGGTGACAACGGGGCCACGCGTCGGTGACAGCCACCACATCCGAGCTTCGAGGAAGCAGAAAGCAAAATCCTCCGCAGACACAACTGGATGCAAGTAACGGCCCCGGGGTTCTGGCTCTGACACGGGTACGGTGACAACGGGGCCGCATGTCAGTGGCAGCCACCACATCCGAGCTTCGAGGAAGCAGCGGTATCTGCTCCCCGGCGCCAGGAACGCCACGGGTTTCGGAAGCTCTGAGGGTTTTTCTTGGAGCTGAGAGAACCCCAAGCAGGCGGACGGCTGGGATCGGGGACCTGGTGGAGGAACGGTGGGAATCTGGGGTTGGGGAAGAGCCAGGAGCCATCCGGAGGTGGGGACAGCCCCAAAACAGCGTCCAGTCTGCACTGGTACGTGGGTGCCACGTGCCCTTATCACCCATGGGTGGCTGTTAGCAACTGCACACAGATAAACATCAACACTGAGGATGACGGGGATGGGGGGAGGAAGGAAGCTGGGGTTAAAAGTGAGCCATGCTCACAAAATATCCCCCTTTCTCCCCGCAAGAGCCAAGAGATTATCTTCATTTTCCGTGATGAGCCTCAGCAGCACCCAGCAGTGGGAGGATGCCGGTGGGCACCCAAGGGACGCAGGCGCGTGATGCCAGCCCCAGGGGGTGACTCACGGGGACCCCGTGCCAGCGCGTGAGGCCCTTCTACGCTGGCTGAGGACCACGCTGCTGCTTATCTCCCGCACACTCATGCCCTCCTCCTTTGAAGTGACCGGAAAAGTGTCACATCGCCAAGTCATGGGACAAGTGAGCGCGGGCAGGGGGACAGAGAGACAGTGGGACAGCATCGCGCTTGCGTTAATAATTCACTCCCTGCATGACGGAGGGTGAGAGCAGCGGCCGCCTCTTGTTTTTTGGCAGGGAAGTGGCTTTTGCCCCTCCTCCCCTCCCAAACCTGCCGAAATCCCTGAGTCACGGGGCAGAAATTGAGACGATATTGAGTGGCGGCTGGATGACAAGTGACAGTGGTGGCAGCACCTCCGTGTCTGCACCAAAGCTGGCAAAATTTGGGGAAGCAAAATTTGGGGGTGGGGTGGAAGACCTGGCTGTCCATCTCCCAGTTGCAAATGGGGACCAGTGGCACTGTCACCGCTCTGGTGCTGCCAGGGGGCTGCTGTCCCCTTCTCCGCAGCCACCTCCAAGGCTGTCACTAGCGGGGGGAAGGCAGGATGAGGCCGTGGGGGCTCCTGGGTGTCCCAGGGAGCTCCCCATGTCTGCTAGCCCCCAGCGCAGGGGTCTGCAGGGATGCGGGGGGGGGGAAGCAGGATGCTGTGGCTCCAAAGGGTCCTCTCAGGCACATGTACCAGCCACATCGCTGCCAGGTCTGGGGTTAGAGCATCCCCGGACCCCCACCCTCCTGCTCAGGGACCTGGGACAGCTTCAGCTTCAGCGATTCCCCCTCCTCCTCCCAGCCCCGATGGGAGCAGAAGCAAGTACCAACCCAATGCCTCATTTCAGGAGGCTCCTTCAGGCCAACAGGCACCGAAGCTGGGGCAAAACCTGCAGCACCTCCAAAGCCCCCCGAGCCGTGTTGGGGGGACCAGCCTTGGGCTGCAAACAGCCGCTGCAGAGAAAGTTATTTCCAGCAAGAAAGTGCTGCGAGCTCTTAATCAGTTCCTTCCCCGATGATTCACCGCAGGGCCAGGACGCTCTCCCCGCAGCCGGTGGACGCGTCTCCCCGGGTGCCGCGGCAGAGCCAGGACCACAGGGCCCCCCCCGCCCCCCGGCACAATCCGGGCTGGAGCGGTGTGTGCCTAGCCTGGAAATCCCCGTGGGAAGGTCCCGAACCGGTTCCTTGATGAGCGGAGGAATGTGGGTGGCAGGCGCTCCCCCCAGCCAGATGCCAGCGGTGGGGACTCAGGATGTCACGAGCAGGCGGCAGGATGAGGCTGGAGCCTTCGTCCCGCAGCGAGACCCCCACTTCTCCCCCTCCATCCTTCCCCTGCCTCCTGCTCCTGATGGGGACCCTCTACCCTGCTTGGAGCCTTCATCCTACAGCGAGACCCCCACTTCTCACCCTCCATCCTTCCCATGCCTCCTGCTCCTGATGGGGACCCTCTACCCTGCTTGGAGCCTTCATCCTACAGCGAGACCCCCACTTCTCCCCCTCCATCCTTCCCCTGCCTCCTGCTCCTGATGGGGACCCTCTATCCTGCTCTGGACCCTCGTATCCATCCCCAAACACCCCTGTGCTGGGGGTCCCCTGGCGGCAGCCCCTTCCCCATGGGGTGGGCACCCATGGGAAGGGAGTGCTGGCCGGCTCTGGGTGCAGGGGACTCGGTGGCTGTCAGCTGGCCAGGCTGGGAGTGAGGGAACCACAGGGTCAGGCTGTGTCCAGCGCCCACAAAGTCCCTTTTTAGAGTTATGATAACCCGGGGTCCGGCTGTCCTTCACCGCAGAGGATCTCGGGGGACCTCTTGGTGCGTGCTGGGGGGTCCCTGGGCAGGAAGGAAACTCAGCCCCTTGGCTTGAGGAGGGGTTGCCCATGCCAGGTGGGGGGGGGACAGGGGACAGAGGATGGGTTATGGCCCCACATGGGTCACCAGCGTGTCCCCAGCCCGCATGGCCAGGGCTGAGTCATGCCAGGCTCCAGCTCCACTCCTCCCTCATCAAGGAATGCAGCCAGAGCTGGAGCCAAAAACCTTCCGGGGCAGCTGCCCGCCAGCACCCACCAGGGCCGGGGGGGACAAGGGGGGGCAGGAGGTGCCACCAGCAGCCCCTTGGCTGCAGCGGTTTCAGGGTGGCAGCAGGAGGCTGCCCACCCTGCGGTATCTCCATGAGCCCGTGCTCTGACGGGCTGCACCCATGGGTGCCATGGGGTCCTCAGCACCCCCAGTATACCCTGAACCAGGGTGCTGTTGGGGGGTCACAAGCCCCCGGCATGCCCTGTCCCCTGCTCAGCCCCACACAGGGACCACGCACCAGCTCAGCATCACCCAGGGTTCATGGCACGGTGCCACATGGCTGCAACCCTGGCACACTCTGGCTCAGCCAGGCTGGAGCCAAGCGGGTGCCGACCAGTGGGGGGGTCTGGGGGCCACGCTGGGAGCAGCTGGGTGCAGGTGGGGGTGGGTGGCCAAGTGGCAGCGGGGGGAGCATGGCTCTGTGCCAGGATCAGGGGCAGGATGGTCAAAGGGCTTGGGAGTGCTGCTGGGAAGCCTGGCCTTGGCACCGTGGCGGTGGGGGGACTGGCGGCACCCATCCTGGGAGGGCTGGGGTGTCCCTGGCTGTCACCAGGGCCAGGCATGAGCTCCTGCCAAGCTCTCGCCGGGATGCCGCAGCCCACGGGCTGTGTGATGGATGGAGCCAGCATCATCCCTGACCTCGGCACGTATCCAGGTGGCTGACCCCTCCATTGCCCCCAGACCGGACATCCGCACCCCACATATGTCCAGCCCCAGGCTACGCGGTGGCACCCCTGTGCCACCCACAGACAGGGGGCTGGGGGACAGTTCTGAGCCACCGACCCCTGGGCAAAGGAGATGCTGCTGGGGCATCACGGGGAGGGTCCAGAGCCACCCCGCATGGGAACAGAGGAGCCGTTTGTCCTCCCCGCCGGGGCTGGTTGTTTATCTGCAGCCAGAGCTGTTTACATCAGCGACTGGCCCTGATCTCCACCATGGACGCACACGCTGGGGCCTTGTCCCCGGCTGCACCCCCGGGTCCCCAGGTGCCGCTGGGGGAGGAGGGGGAGAGCCCTGAGTCATGGCCTCATCCTGCTCCACACCCAGCAGCCGTCCTGCCACGCTGCCGGCAGCAGCTCTCCCCCACGCAGGATCCATCCCTGGGAGCTGCCGAGCTCCTTTCCCTGCTTGCACCCGTCCTTGAAAGCAGGGGGGACCCCCAGCCCAAAGGGACATCCCTGCCAGCCAAAGTGACACCCTAAGGAACAGGGATCGGTCCCTGGGCTCTGCAGGGCTCATCACCCATCATCTTCCTCACTGTGGATGGAGGGGGAGGGGGAGCGAGCCAAGTGCCTATGGGGCCAGCTGGATGGACAGAGGGCTGGACAGACCATCACCCACCCACCAGACCCCCCTGCACCATGTAACCCCCCATCATTTCGCTGCCTGACACCAGCCCCGACCCCCGAGGGGCGGCTGAGGTAACTGGTCCCCAAGCAGGACTGATGCCCCAGGAGACCCCCATGCCCAGGGGGACACACGAAGGGCCCCGCTTGCCGGGGAAGGAGCCTTCGCCTCCCGAAAGGAAGCGGCTCCTGCCAGGAATTCGAGGCATTACTCAGATCAGCTGCTGGGCTGCCCAGAGCCTGGTTTTCATTAGCAGCAGAGGTTTTAGCATCATGAAGCTGCCTCCTGCCCACGGCTCCGGGATGGCCCCCGCGAGCCCCAGCCCTACCTGGGGGGCCGGTGGCAGGTGGAGGGAAGGCAGTGATGGTTCAGCCCTGATGAACCTTGGCCATCAGAGCTCCCCACGGCTCCATGCCTGGATCCGGCCCTTTTCCATCACAGACACGCCTTTCAGGCGGCTGTTCAGAGGGATCACGATGCTGCGGCACATACGTGCTGCAAGCCCGGCCGTGCTGGCAGCCTGGTGCCCTTGGGGGGGGTGGGAAAGTGGTTCATTTTGGGTTGAAAACAGGATACACAGACCCGCTGCAACTGCTGGTGGGGGTAAAGGTGGCGATCGGGGGAGGGGGGAGGGGGAGAGTTTGGGGGTGTTGCAAAAAGCTCTCCAGCCTCACACTTACTCCAGCCAAACTCTGCACTTGGGAATGGTCTGGAATTCACTCGGGTTTATTAAAAGCATCTTTGGGGCTCTGGGAAAGCAAATCAGTGCGATACACTGAATCCAACCCCCGACTTCCAGGCAGCCCGGGGCCGGCATGACCAGAGGGGACACGAGAGGACCGAGCGCAGCCCGCATCATGCCGGCATCTCTTGGTGAAAAGCCACTGGCTGGCGAGCGCAGCCCGCTCCTGCTGCTCCCACGCTCCCCAGCTAATGTCGATGCTAAATCCAGCCTTTCCCATCTCCCTCACAGCTGGACAAGGCACTCCTGCCTCCATCCCAGTGGCCTCAGCTTCCTTCCCTGGGGATATTTCCCATTCTGACACCCTCACTCTTTACCCCATTCTCTCCTTCCCACCCATTGCAACCTCCATCCAAGAGTAAAGCCGAGCAGACCCCAGCAATGGGCCAGCAGTTTGCACGTGGCTGGAGACTCCAATTTTGAGGTATTTGCTGCTTTTTCCAAGAAAACAAATGGTCCTTGCAGCAGGTGAACTGTTTTCCTGCTCAGCCAGGGAGCAAATGCCCCATCCCACTCCAGAGAGCATCAGTTGTGCTGCAGATGCAGGGGGGTTGAGCAGAGCTGGGAAGTGGGGTGCTCATGCAGGCATGCAGCAAAGCGGGTCAAAATTAGGGTCCCACAGCAATTTTGGGAGGACTGTGGCTCATGCTTAGAGGAGGAGATGCTGCAAGATAGCCCAGAGGGCCCTCCTCCTGGCCGATAGCACTGCGTGTGCCCGGCTGCCGGGTCATGCACCTACGCCAAGAGCATTGTATCATCCCCGGGACAGCACAAACAACCTTCAGCCGCCACCAGAAAAACAGAGGCTGATGCATTTTGGCATGCACTGCTGCGCCTCCACCCATGCTCCCGCCCGGCAGCCCTCCGGCCCACGGGACCGCCGGCAAAAACGGCCCCACAGCCCCTTCAAAACCCCGTGGAGCAACACACTGTCACAATGGGGTGGAAGGAAACGGTACCCAGCGAGGCTGAAGAGCACAAAACCACGACAGGGAACCTGTGAGGGTGCTTGCAGCCCCAGAGAGCAGGTGATGCTCAGGGGGTCCCTCACCTGGACCCTGAGTTTGGATCATCTTCCACATCCTTGCATGGGGAAGATGCAGGATAGTGACCAGGATGCTGAGTGCCTCTGAGCCCTGGAGGGAGTCAGCAGCCCCCAGCATGATTCCTCCCACCCCAAGCAGTGGGATGGACCAAGGATCCCCAAGGATCTTGGAAAAGCTCAAATTTAGGGGCTGAGATGAGCCAGGCAAAATCCCAGCTCAACGAGGGACCTGGGGGGCAGCCAGGGCTGATCCATCCCCAAACCCGTTCCCAGCCGTGGGGAAGGGGCTCCACGCTGCTCCCCCTGCCCAGCGACGCCACGGGGCCAGCCTGCCGCCGCCAGCCCTGCCTCAGCTCTCGTAATCCAGTATAATCCAGCGGAATTTCATCCCGCAACCGCTGCTGTCGCATCTGGAGGCTGGTGTGGTCTGCTCTTAGCCGTGCTTCATTTCCAAGCAACCACAAGAGTTTTCCATCCCCTTTTGATTAGCGTGTGGTTCCCGCCCCAGAGCCCTCCGCCAGTTTGCCCCGAGCGAGGCCAGCAGCCCCCAGCTCAGCTGGGGACTTGGGCCACGATGTCCCCAGGGACCCCCAAGCAGCTGTTAGAATTCACCATGACCCTCTGGTATGGCTGTGCCACCGGCTGGGGACAGAGCGCAGCTCTGCCAGGGAAGGTGGTGGCACGGTGATGGGGACACAACTCCTGCCCGCAAACCATCCCGCTTCCCCGAAATCCACCCCCAGGTGGGAACTGGCAGCTGATCAGATGGGAGCTGCCCCACATCGTCCCAAGCCAAGGGCTGCACGGCCACGCCGGAGGCTGCACCAGGGCTCTGCTCAGCCCGATGCCAGTACCACCGCCCCATTGCCCAGTGACTGTCCCCAAGGGTGGGGGAGCCCCTGGATACCCCCATCACCCCTCCTGTGGGGTACCCAACTGCAAAGGGGACACACTGCCACCCTGCCCGTGCTCCCCGCGGCATGGGATAAACCCCTCCAGGTGCTGCTGGCTGCCAGGTCCCAGCCACCCAACAGGTTCCTTCTGCTGTCCCCGTGTTCCCAAGCCCTCCGCAGACCCCAGTTTCTGCTGTCCCCGTGTTCCCAAGCCCTCCGCAGACCCCAGTTTCTGCTGTCCCCGTGTTCCCAAGCCCTCCGCAGACCCCAGTTTCTGCTGTCCCCGTGTTCCCAAGCCCTCCGCAGACCCCAGTTTCTGCTGTCCCCGTGTTCCCAAGCCTTCCGCAGACCCCAGTTTCTGCTGTCCCCGTGTTCCCAAGCCTTCCGCAGACCCCAGTTTCTGCTGTCCCCGTGTTCCCAAGCCCTCCGCAGACCCCAGTTTCTGCTGTCCCCGTGTTCCCAAGCCCTCCGCAGACCCCAGACCCATTTAGGGTGCTGCAGCAGCAGCAGCTCGGCCACATCTGGGGCTGATTTTCCATGCAAAGCCACATTCGCCTCTGGGACACAAGAAGCCACTCCGGGAAACCCAGCAGGAGCGAAGGAAACAGCCCGAGGGCTGGCTCAGGATGTGGTCGCTTGACCAGGAGGAAAGTGGAGCTGGAGGGGCAGTGGGGGAGCACTGCTGGGTGGGGGCAGGGGCAGCAGAAACCTCTCCCCACCATTCACCCAGACCCCGCCAAGAACAGTCTTGCCGTGGCCCTGGGGATGCGATTACGCCGAGCTGGAAGCATGTCCTGCCGCGAGCCCAGGCACTCCATGACCTCACCACCACGTGCCTCCGATGAGGAAGGAAAAGAGGAAACTTTTTTTTTTTTTTAAGAATAACCTTTGCCCGAGCTTTTCCTGGGGGAGAGAGTGTGACCCACGGCCAGCATCACTCACCCTTTCCACGACAGCGAGCATCACCCTGGGGTGACGGCAAACCCTCCCAGCCCCCGCGCTGCTCCAGCTCCGCTCCCACATCCCCAAGCCATGGGGATGGGCATGGGAACATTGCTCCCAGCCGTGCTGGAGCTGCAACCCACCTCCCCAAACCCACCTCTGCCTCATCCCAGGGGTACAGCCACCCCTCGGGGCCACCCCGAGCACTGAATGGGCTCATCGCCCTGCACCTATGGGTGCTGCACCCCCCCGCACCCGTTGCACATGCCCGATGCATGCAGAGGCAAGCTCGAGCGGCTTTGCAAAGCAGCAGCCAACGTTGGGAAACACGGCCGGGGGAAGTTGTGCCCGGCCTCATAAACACATCGAAACCGTTTGTGGTTTCCACATGGGTTGCATCCTCCACCTCCCACCCCTGTGGTCACATCCCCCAGGACTCGGTTTGTGGAGGGCAGAGCCATCGGCTGAACCCCCAGTCCCACCCCAGGGCTGCTGCGGCAGCCACCGGCAGATGCAGGAAGGGAAATGCCAGTTAAAAAAAAAAAAAAAAAGGAAAATATTAATTCCTCCTGGTGAAAGCAGTGCAGCACTGGGATGAAGCCCACCTCCATCCCCAGGGATGCCAGAATTACACCTGGCTACAGCAGGGACCCCCTTGGTTACCCCAAGCCACTCAAAACACTGTGGAAAAGCGGGACATGAGCTGGGATCAGCTCCCTGGGAAAAGCCCAAACCACTCGGAGCTGCTAATTCCTCCTGCCCAGCACCAGGTTTCTTGGCTGGGAGGTCCCAGAGCGGTTTGGCTTCACTTCAGCCCTTCCCCGAGCAGACGAGGCTTGATATCACTGCCAGGTACCTGACCCCAAAAGCAGCATCTTTGCTTCGAGGAGGGAAAAAGAGCCAAACCCCAGGGAAGCAGCTGGAGCCACAACTGCCTTGTGCCCCCCAGCATGGAAAACCAGAACTGGAGCCACTCATGGGATGAAGTCCCCTTTTTGGGGGGAAGATTTACAGGAGGGGAGCTGAGTAACATGAGGGGTGCTTCCCCACAGCCTAGACCCTGCCCTGGGGGTCTCAATTTACCCAAGCCCCCCAGGCTGAGCATCATACAGTGCAGATGGAGCCTGAGCATCAACCCCCTCCTGAAACACCCCAAAAGCCACCACAGCACCAGCCGCATGGTGACAGTGGGTGAACCCAGTGACTTCAAGGGAGGCAGCACATGTCCTATCCCCCCCCCACCCCCTCAGTGCCACCACACTGCCCTCATCCTTGTCCTCAAACCCACACCCAGACCCCAGTCTGGACTAACACGGCCTCTGCCCTGTGCGGTACCCACAGCCACCCCAAAGCTGAGCATCCCCCCGTTTCAGGGCAGGAGACGGCAGCAGCAGGATCACCTCCAGGCTGCAGATTTAAGTAATAAATCTTAACCCCTACCCATGATGGTGCAAATGAGCTGCTGGCTCCTCTTGGTACAGCACGTGGCACAAGGAGTGAGCAGGACCTGAGCTGCTATCGCAATTGGGAAAAAGATAGATAAGGATTGGAATTGGGATGTACCCAAGAACCTGCCTCCATCCCTCCAAAGTCTTTCTGCTGAGGCAGGGAGGCAAATTTATCCTTCCCGGTATCAGGACCAACGCTTGGCAGCTGGTTTCTATCAGCTCCCAGGGCTCACCTGGCACAGGGCAGCTGAGCAGGTTGCAGCCAAGCATCAGCTAAGCCGTTTTTTCCCCTTGGAAAGGGAAAAGTGGCTCCAGGTTTGCTGCAGGGCTGAGCAGGGGGATGGATTTCCCGGGGCGAAGCAGAGGAGGGGGGTGAACTCAGCCTCCCCAGCTTCCACCGCCTTCCTGTGGGCTGTGCACACTGCAGGACCACCGCTGTCAGGGGGCAAGATCCATCCCCTGGAGGGTCTGGGGGGGGGACGGCTGGCTTTGGGGGTGTCCAGGCGGATGCTTCATCTGCTGGAGTCACAGTTCACCCACACACACGCCCAGGACGCTGCTTTTGGGCTGTTTTCCCCCTGATCTTCACACATTCCAGCCAGGCTCGGCTGCTGAGTCACGCTTGGCTGGCAGAAGGACAAGGGACCTACCAGGGGACGAGGGACCTTCCCACCACCTGCCCCCAGCTCACGAGGAGAGACTCAGCAAAACCACTCCAGGGAGGGAAGGCACTGGGCACCCTCACCTCCATGGCACCCTTAGTAACGGGGCACCCCATATTAATGGGGGACCCTCACCTCTGGGGTGCCCTTGTCTCCAGGGCACCCTTATTAATGGGGGACCCTCACCTCCATGGCACCCTTAGTAACGGGGCACCCCATATTAATGGGGGACCCTCACCTCTGGGGTGCCCTTGTCTCCAGGCACCCTTATTAATGAGGGACCCTCACCTCCATGGCACCCTTAGTAACGGGGCACCCCATATAATTGGGGGACCCTCACCTCTGGGGTGCCCTTGTCTCCAGGGCACCCTTATTAATGGGGGACCCTCACCTCCATGGCATCCTTAGTAACGGGGCACCCCATATTAATAGGGTACCAGTATATCTGGGACACCCTCGTTGATGGGGCACCCGCATCTCTGCGGCACCCTTATTAATGGGGCAGCCACATTAATGGGGGACCCTCACATCTGGGGTGCCCTTGTCTCCAAGGCACCCTTATTAATGGGGCACCCTCATCTCTCGGGCACCCTTGTTAGTGGGGCACTCACATTAACAGGGCACCATCGCCTCTGGGGCACCCTCACCTCAAGGGCACCCTCATTTCAGGGGCAGCAGCACCTCTGGGGCACCCTTATTAACTGGTCGCCACTATTAACAGGGCAACCTCATCTCTTGGGCACCAGTATTAATTGGGCACCCTCATTATGTGACACCCACCCCTTCCAGAGCATCGTCCCCACTCCCACCCATGCCCTGTTTCAGCAGCCCTGTGGGTGCTGCATCCCAGTGGAGCATCCCATGGGTGCTGGGGCTGGGTACCCCCGCGGGGTGCAGGGGCTGGGGAGCACCCACCACCTCTCCGCTCCCCCAGCCTGTGAGCAGCTCTGGGTCTGGCTCTGCGCTTGCCGAGCCAGAAACCAGCTGTGGTTTGGAAAAAAAGAGGAAAAATTGAGTTTTCCTCCTCCGTAGGAATGAGACCGGGGGAAGGAGAAGTGGCTCTGGGTCCCGGGCGGCTCCGGGGAGCTGCTGCCTGACTTTCCTCCCGGAGTATTTGGGGGAGGATTTTATTTAGCTGATACAAATGATATTTGGGGCACTTTTTATTCCGGTTTCCTCCCGGCAACAGACCGAGATGAGTCAGAAATCCAAAATAAAGAAAAATAAATTTAAAAATAAAGGGAAGCAAAGGCGAAACTCCCACCCCTCTTGTAAATAATCACGGTTCAGCTTGTGCCGGCGCTGCTGGATGGAGCTGGGGAGGCTGGAGCCAGCCCAGGCACCCCGAGTGCTGGGCGGTGTCTCGGGCCACATCCTGCAGGATTTTGGGGTGCTGGCATCACCGGCTCAAGGCCAGGTTATGTTGGGATGAGTTCCCCACTCCGTGCCTCTGCAGCTGGTGCGTTGGGCGTCGGGAATTGCTCCTCAGACAGATAAACCCCGCACCGGCCTTCAGCACCGAGCAGGATTTTGGCAGGGTGATGGGCTTACTCAGGCTGGAAGGGAGCCAGCCCTTCCCGGGAGCAGGGAGGGGATTGAACCCCTCCGGCCACCTCCACCTCGCCTGCGCTGCTGGCCGGGGGGACTTGGGCCCATGCCAGCATCCCCCTCCCCGCCCCCACCCCGGCATGATGCAACCAGCTGCTTTGCCGTGCCCTGGAAATTTGGGGCCGGGCGGGTGGTCCACACAGGCATTTGGAAATAGCCAGCATGGTTTGGCCAGACACACCGCCCGGCGCTGCCGCGGTGCTCCTCGTCCTCGCCATGGCCACAAACCCCGCCGGCCCTCCCAGGGCTTGTGCCAAATGTGACCCCAAAGCAGCAGCGGGGCCGGGGTGGCTGAGGACCCCCCCCCACACACACACGATGCCTCCTGCGTGGCTGGTTCTCATGCCAGCATCTGGGTAGCGCCTCTTGCCAGCTCTTAATTAACCAACGTTATCAAAACGCCATCCGGTGTGAGTGGTGCTGGCCCCGTGGGGTGCGCAGCACCATCCAGCAACGCTGTTTACAGCCGAAAAAACCCCGCAACGGCCTTCGCTGGGTTTTGGCAGGAGCGTGGGGCTTACTCAGGCTGGAAAAGAGCCGGCTCTTCCCGGGAGCAGAGCTTTAACCCCTCTGGCGAGCCAGGCTCGTCTCAAATGCATCTTCCCGAGGCCCTTTTTTCTTGGTGCGGGGTCACCCGTGGGTGCGGAGCCCCGTGCTGTGCATCCCAGGAGGCCCCCCAGCAGCTGCAATCCTCATCTCTGCTGTTCTGAGAAGCAGCCGCCTCCTGCATGCCGGAGCCGGGTGTATCTCAGTCCTTCCCGGAGCAGCGAGACGCTGCTCGAAAATGAAAAACAAAAGGGAGAAAGTTAGAAATAACGAAATAAGTAATAAAAACCAAACCACTAGCTGCAAGGGCAATGGCGAGGACGGGGCCGTACGGAGCATCCCTTATGGATCCCAAGCTGCCGCAGAGCAGGGCTTCCCTCTGCCCCAGCCTGCCCACGGCCCCGGGTCTTTGCAGTCTGCGCTCTTGATGTCTGGTTTGCACCACCCTGAAAGCTCGAAGCATGCTGCTTTGTTATTTTATTTATTTTATTTAAATGCAAGCTGATGTTTTTAAGCCATTGCCTGATTTCAGCAGCTGGCGCCAGAAGGTCCCTTTTGATGGGCCGGGGTGGCTCCGAGCCTGACCCGTTCCAGCTGCCGCCCCGGGCTGAGCCTTTCACCACTGCCTCCTCCAAAAGACCCAATGAGCATCCTGCACCCCCCCGGAGCCCTCGCCAGAGAGTTTCTCTGTTGTCACCTCCATCAACCAGACCCTGAGATGGCTCAGAGACACCCAGCTCCTTCCTATCCCATTGACCTGCCTTGGCCAAGGTTTCTCCAACCAGACCAGTGAAGACCAGGGAGGTCTGAACCTGCAGGTACCAGCTCAGCCCCACCACATCCCTCCCGGACCATCTACATCCCATGTGAGCAACGACCCAGTTCACTCTGTGACCCCAGAAAGCTGCTGGAGGCATCTCAGGAGGCATCAACCATCTCCCACCTTCACGGACCCTGGCCTTCATCTCTTGCTTGTCCCTTAAAAGCCACTTTGGAGGCTCAACTAAGGGCTGGGAGATGCTCAGATGGCAAAAATCACCCCCAGGGCACGCAGAGCCCCTTTGCCTTGCAGCTCCTCTCCCAGCCCTACTGGTTTCTCCAGCCCCTGCTGTCGAGGGACCCAGGGACTCATAGGGATGGGTTATTTTCAAAACCATCGATGAATCCTCTGGATTTGCTATTCCCTTACCTTCGTCACGGTCAGTGGTGGCACAGCCACCGGACACCTTCCAAACCAGGAGGAAAAGGCACTTTTTGCTGGATGCAGGCTGAAGGTGCTGCCAGGGGCTTGCAGGTAGGAAGGGACCAGAGGCACGCCAAAACCAAGGGTGGGTGTCCAAGCCTTCAGAGGTTTAGATACTCTTCTCCAAAAGCTTATGCCAAGCAAATTTAGGAGGCGATCAGCCCCTTGCTGGCCAGCAAACGGTCTTGGAAGCTCAAGGCATCCAGGCACGCGTCCCTCCCGGTGTCCAGCAGAAGCTGCACTGGGCTGAATAGGATGGGTGAGCCAACGGTTTCTCCTTCCCGGCCAGCTTCCCACAGGAGCCAAACAATAGGGAAGGTCAAACGTTTTGCATTCCGAGTATTTATCAATGGGATGACATTTTCTGGCAGGCAACAGTTGCTTTTCAAGGGAAAAACTCGCTGTTTGTGTCCCAGCCCCGACGGTGTCAGTCTGGAAGCGGCACTGGGGGCACCTGGGGCACCAGGACTCCTGTCCCATGTCTCCCATGGGATCAGGGACCATGGGCAAGTGGGGGAGTGCTACCTGCTGGCCGGAGCAAGCGTTGGGATTTTGCTTAAGTCACCTCATAGAGCTCCTAGACCTGCTCCAACGCCTCCTTTCCAGCTCTGCACCCCTTTGCAACCACCTTTTTCCCAGCTCCCACCCCCGAGAGCAGGAAGGACCCAAAACATTGGGAAGGCATCCAACGGCACGTGAGGAGGAACCCCCGGCATCCGATGCCCTGGGAACCTCCTGCCACGGGCTTTCCCCACCCAGTTCACCACGCATCTCCCACCGGCCAACGCAGATAGCATCTGGTCGCCCTTTCACAATTTCCTCCGGAGTTTCTCCATCAAGCAGGACGCCACGAACCCGTGCTCAGCGGCATGCTCCTTGCCTGTCCACCACCTTACGGGTGGCTTCCAAATCAATCCCCGCCACCCACGAGGTCTCTTTGAGCGTTGACTCAGCAGCACATCACCTCAGGAAGGGAACCGCTCATCGCATCCCACCACGGCATCACCCACTCGCAGCCTTTTTTGGTTGCGCTCTCCACAGCCCGACCAGCTCAGCATCATGTGCTGCTATCACCCATGTCTCGCCTCATTCATCACCTTCATCACTCCCTCTGGAAAGATGCCGATGAAAATGTGGATTCCTTGGAAACACAGTCGATTGCACCACTTGACCCCATGGTCCTTCCCGTCGTGGCTCCAGGCTTGATACCTAAAGGTAAATCTCACACCCAGGCTGCATCGATCAATGGTGATGGGTTTGGGTCCCTGCCCGGCTCTGGCTGCTCCATCCAGGCAAGAAATTCTGCTCATTTTCTTCAAGGGGGTATTTGGGGCTCCTGGGCTTTGCCGAGCTTCTTTTCTGCCATGCCAAGACCCAGCTGGGTGCCTCAGCCTCCCAGCATGAGGGATTTGGTGGCTGAGGTCTGCTCACCCCCGAATTTGTGGATTTTTAGGTGTGGAGGGAAGTTCCAAGGGTCAGATCCTGCTGCTGGAGATGGTGCTGCTCCAGCAGGGCACATTGGGAAGCTTTCGGGTTAGGTTCACCCCCAGTTTGGGCAGTGATGATGAGGAGGGAGGGGGTGGGAAGCAGGAGGGAGAGGCAGCACAGGGGCAGTGGAGACAGCAGCTCTTCCCACGTGGAAATTCATCCCAACAACCACAACCGGAGCAGAATAAACCCCTTTCCAAGCTCTCCTTGGGCTCACCGGGGTCCCCAGGCTGCTCAGGCTTCCCCACGCTCTGCGCATCAGGGACCCCTTCCTCATCCCGGAGAGGGACACATCCATGGGCAGGGATGATTTTGGGGGTCCGACCTCCCCACCCCACCTCATCACCCTCTCCCATCCCCAGCCACATCTCCCAGCCGGTGCTTACCCCGATACCCAGCCGCTCCCAGCACCCAGAACATGGGAACCACCGAGAAGTACCTCCAAAGCCTCCAGGGATTTGCAGCGGCCTGGCCACCCCCCAGCAGGCTGTAACCTGCTCATTTGCATGCCCTCATCACCTCTAATTAAACCCATGTGTTGCCAGTGCCCTTTCAGCCCCCACCACCTCTGGAATTCCCCGGGCTGTGCTGCCGGGATGAGAGACCGCGGGGAGCGAAGCAGGATGGGTCCCGCACACACAGGGGCGACCACAGGACACTGGTTTTCCCTCTTCACCCCAAAACCCAGATGGTTTTTTTTTGCAGGTTTGTGGCCAAATCCATGGGGCCGGCTGCTTCCCAGGAGATAAAAAAACTTTTTACGTGCCCGTATGTGACTTTACAAGGCTCCTGTCCCATCCGTGGGCTGGGATGACGGCTCGGGGTTTTGGGGGAGCTGAGTGATGCAGCACCTGCAGCTCATTCCCATTTCACCCTCTCCAAAGCAAACTCCTGGTGGGAAGGTGCCCGGTTTCCAGGCGGGTTCCTGCAGCTCAGCCAGGAGCCACGGGGCACGGGCACCTGCTCCCAGCACCTTCTCCAGCACCTCCCAGAAATGAGAGAGGGGAAAAAAAAAAAATCTGCAGAGGTTTCAAAAGCAGAGAAGGTGGCTTGCTTCTGGGATGCTGCTCCTGAAAAGCCTTTAGGGATGTCCCTGGAGAAATTTTGGAAAGCCAAGCAGCTAGAAAAGCCCCAGAGATTTCTTCCCGTTCCACTGAAGGGATGGGGTTCAGCAGCACAAGCCGGATCAATGAGGGCAAGGATGGCTGCGGAGTTCGTGGCACCCGGCTCCAGGGATATTCCCGGGAAGCGAGGGGGTCGGTGGCACTGAGCTGGGACCTCCGGGATGGCAGAGGGGGACACGCAGCCCCCAGCAAGCCCCCACAGTAAAGGGACCCAACAGGGTGACGGGGACCCAGCGGTGGCTCTCCAGCACTGGAAAGTTCTCCTGCGGTGGCCGTGCCAGGTGGTTGCCTAAGCCCCTTGGCAGGATGTGACCCAAGTCCAGGAGCATCCCGCAGGCACCTCCAGGGCTGAGCACCCACCTGGGACTCCTCCTGCTCCAGCCCCACTCGTCTGGGGGGGTCTAAAACCCCGGGCAGGGATGGGGCACAGCATGCCAGGGTGGCCACGGACCAGGGCCAGGCTGAGCAGGATGCGGGGAGGCAGGGTGACAGCGGGGCATCACCAAACATCCCTCCTTCTCTTCCCTGTGTCACCCTAAAAAAGCATCCGAGCCTGGCCGCTGTGACAGTTGGGACATCAGCTTGTCACCATCACCACCAAGGAGACCCTGTGCCGGGCAGTGGGATTTGTGGATTTGGGCATCTCCAAGAGGGACATCCCGACCCTGGGGGCCGTGCCACGCTGTGCCGTTCCCAGGGAGAACGATCCAACACAGTTTCCCAGCCTCCCAGGGGTTAAACCCTCCCCAGGCGTCCCCAAAATGATGGGGAGCCACTGGTCCCCAGCAATTAGGTGGCAGGTCTGGGTACACCGCGGTCTGCCCGGGTGACGTGGGGACGGATCCAGGCTGGCCAGCGGTTTGTGCCGCTGGCTGGCACCCAGCAGCCGGAGCCACAGCTGCTTTCCGGCCCCGGTGGCACCTGGCTGGGAGCAATGTGTCACCGGGAATTCCAGGAACCGGTGGCCCCGTGGTCCCCCTCTGCCTGGGTACCCCCCAAATCTCCACCAGAGCCACGATGCCCCTGGGGTAGGGCCCGATCCTGCGCCCCAGGTGGGGACAGGGTGGGTGGCTGATGGCATCAAGCTGTGTCCCCCAGGGCTGTCCCCTTGGTGGGTGTGGGTGTCTCCCGACCCAGCACCTTTACAGGGCAGAAGAGGGGGTGCAGGATGGGGCCGTTTTCCTCCCCAGGACACCTGCGGTTTGGAGTCAGCTCGCTGCCTGCACCGTTTGGTGCTGGGGATTTCTAAACCTGAAATGTCAAAAGGTTTCGGCATCGCTCCGGGCTGGAGTGGGGGGAGAAGCCTCCAAGCCCCTTCCCAGCTCTTCCCAAGGGGGTTGGTGGCCCCTGGGGACTTCCTGAGCTTGGGGAAGGATGAGGGGGGGCACAGCAAGGCTGGGGCTGCGCAGGGAGGTGTCGCCTCTGGCCAGAAATCAAGGGGGGGAAAAAATAAAAACGGAGTTTTTATAATATTTCTGCAACTGGCACCATTCCCAGTTTACCCAGTGAGGTGACTGGAGTTGGGAAGGGGCAGGGCAAGCAGACTGTCCCTGCAGAGGGGTGGGCATGGATGGGCCATGGTCCTCCTGTGCTGTGGGTGCTGCCGGGGTGGGATCAAGCCCACCCCACACCCGGGAGTGCCATGGAGAGCCAGGGCAGGAGCTGGATCCTCCGGCCAGCGTCGCCCCCCCACCGCGGCCAAGCCCGGACAGGCAGCGGGATGTGGTTGGGAAACTGAGGCACGACCAAGCTTGCAGCAGGGCTGCGGTGGGGGGTGTCGGGGTGCCTTGGTTCAGCCCTTGGGATGTGGCTGGGGTGCAGGGAGAACTTGGCGTGGCCAGTGCCACCCCAGGGTGCACAACCCGGGGATGAGCCAGTGCCACCAGCATCCCCAGTTAATGAGTGCCTGATGGGGTTTGTTGTCCTTGTCACAGGGACTTTGCTTTCTCCTTGCAGCTCATCACACCTTCGAGGCCATCCCGGTTCTGGGGACGGTCACCGGGAAGGATGCAGGCAACTGGGAGCACTGGGCGATGTGGGGAGCCAGTAGAGCTGGAGATGTGGATGCTGTGGCACCCCAGTTCCCTGCCCCCATGACTCCCCAGTAAGGGGTGCTGGGCAGACTGGCTCCCCACAGGGTGCTGGGGAGGGGTGCTGTGGGGGCACTGCACCCCAGTGTGGCCCAGCGCTGGCTGGTGAGTGGTACTGGGTGAACTGGGGAGCAGCACAGAGACAAGCACCCTCCAGCCAGCCAGCATTCACCGTCCCAAATGGATCCCAAATACCACCCCGAGCAGGACAGGACCCCCCGGGAAGGGATCTTGGGGGGGGCATTTTGGCCCACAGACCAAGAGACCCCCCCACTTTGCTCCCCAAATCTCTCTGAAGCCCACACACACACACAGGCAGGGTGCACAGTCCGTAGGGAGAAAGGGACAAGGGGACCATGGCAGGGGATGCTCCCCCCCCCCACCCAGTTCCCTTCCACAGCAGTATGTCCACTGGGGCTGGGGGAGGGGCGGTGCTGAGCTATCGGGGGACTCTAACCCCACACCTCCCACAAAGCAGGCCGCCACTTGTGCCCCCCAACTGTCCACAGCACCAGGGACCCTGCTGGGGTGGGTGGTACCAGGCACATCTGGGGCTTTGTGTACGGGGGGGGGGGGGGGGAGCTGCACATCTGGGGGGGAGCCCCCCAGCGGAGGACGGGGCGACGTGGGGACGTACTGCCCTCTGGTGGCCGCCGCTGGGGACTGCACCCTGTCCCTCCCTGAAACGGGGAAACTGAGGCATAAACCCAACCCCTACACCCCCTCCCCGCTCCCTGGGGTCTTTCTCAGCCCTCCCTTCACCTTTACCCCTCTGTTCTGCTCTTACCGGTGCACTGATGGTCCCCAAACACCCCCAAAGGGTGTCACCACCTGCTCTGGGTGACACTCTGAAGTGCGGGATGATGCTGGGGTCTTTCTGAGGTGGGGCCAGTTTGGCCCAAAAACCTGGAAAGAAAATGGAGAGAGAGGGTCATCCAGGATGTGACGGGCTGGGGGGGCACGAATGGGACCCCGCAGAGCCAGCAATGCCCTTGGGGACACAGCCACCACAGCCCAGCTGACCCATCACCCCCCACACACACCCCAAGCTCACCAGGACCAGCCCAGAGAAGTCAAAAGGCTCAAAAGGAACCCAAACCCTCCTCGCCGTGCTGGGGGAGGAGGGACAGGGGGTTCCCCTGGTCTCACGGACACAACCCCAGTCAGTGCCAACCACACCGTGGCCACCCGGGTGTCCCCAGCTCAGGGGGACAGAGTGGGGCTAAAGGTCTCCCCGATGCCCCTGGGGTGCCAAGGGATGGATCCTGCAAAGGGACCCTGCGGGATGGAACGGTGCTGAGCACCCAGGGCCAGGGGTGACTCCACGGCACAGGGGACAGTGACCCTGCTGCCACCATGGACCCGCACACCGGATCCGTCCCTTTCCTTGGCACAAACCACCCTGGAAGCGTTTTCCCAGCGGCAACCAACATTCGGGGCGAGCCCGGGGTTACCCGCCGGGCACGGGCACAGAGGTCTGTGGGACAGAGGGTTGGGTGCTGCCATGTGGGATGTCACCAATGCTCAGCCCCAGGAGGGGCTCGGGGGGGGGGGGGGGGGGGGGGGGGCACCCTGCCCGCTCCGTGCTGCAGTCCCACCTGGGTGCCCCCCAGGCGAGCAAGCCCAGCCACAGGGTGGGCACCCCGGGGTGATGGTGGCTGTGCCAGCTGGTTGTCCCCCCCCATCCCCCCCCTCGCCTCGAAGCAGATGCCATGGGGCAAAGAGCAGGCGGGTGCGGTGCCGACGTCAAGCCCCTGCCCCCACCCGTGCCACCCTCCGCTGCGAGCTTCCCAGCCCTGGGCGGCTCGGCCAACAGCACCGGGATTGGGGTGAGCAGGGGCACCCCGGGACAGGGACCCCAGCTAGTGACACGGCGGGGGGGGGGGGGGGTCCAGCTGCTGGGTGAGCCCCACAAGGCTGGGATGGGGTGGATGGGTGGGCAGGGGTGGGGGTTGTGGGGGACCGGGGCGATGCCACCGTCCTGGGGGTGGTGGATGGTGTGGCAGGGGCCCCGGGTGGTTGGGGACACGCTGGGGGTGACACAGGGTACCATGCCCAGCCCAGGACCCCAGAGCAGAAGCGAGGCACCCTCGCTGCCCCCGGCAAGATGGGAGACCCCTTCAGGTGCTGGGACAAGTTCCCATCCCGGTGAGTACCAGCAGGGTGGGGGTGTCCCCACCTTGGGGACCCCCAAGGGCTGGGTGGGGAGAGGGGACCACGCTGCAGGTCACAAAGGTCCGTCCCTCCGTCCATCCAGCAGCGAATACGACAGCAGCTCCCCCCTTCCACGGTCCAACAGCTTCGCCCGCCCCAGTGGGAAAAGCATCTACAGTGAGTGAGGGCTGCCCCCCAACCCCCCCCCCCCCCCACTCCTGTCCCCCACTTGTCCCCTCCCCTGACCCTTCGTGCCCCCCAGACCAGCGTAAGGACTACAGCCAGACCCTGCTCAAGCCCCAAAGCGATTTCCAGCACCACGTTGAGGTAGGACACCCCCAAACTGCCCCGAGCCCCCCAGCCTTGCCTGGGTGCCCCCAGTTTGCAGAGCAGGGGGGTGACAACAGGGCACCCGGTGCCACCCGTGTCCCCCTCAGCACCTGCTCACAGTGCGCCTGGAGAGGGACATCCGCAGCGCCGACGACTGCCTGGAGCACCTGAAGGTGCTGGAGGCTCAGGGACGGGTCTGGGGGCAGGACCTCATCCTGCAAGTCAAGGACCAGGAACTGGTGCTGAGGGATGTAGAGAGCAAGGTACCCCCTGGCCAGGGCACCCCCAAAGTCTGGTACCCCCTGGTCAGGGCACCCAGCTCGGCCATGGCACCCACTCTGCACCCAGCGCCCCCATAAATCGGGTGTTCCCCCAGCTGTGGGACCCCCAGCAGCTCTGGCACCCCATAACCCTGGTGTCCCCCCCGCAATGGGCCTCGCACCCCCCTGGCCCTGACACCCACTCCAGCCATAGCACCCCATTAATCCCGGGTACCCCCCTTCACCCCCACATGCACATTAGCCTTCCGACACCCCCCCAGCGCTGGCACGCCCCCTGCACCCGTAGCCCTGGCACCCCCTGGCCACAGCACCCACCTTGACACCTGCCCTGGACCCAAAACCCCCCAAAACCTGGTGTTGCCCCAGCTATGGCACCCCCGTAACCCTGGCACCCCCCGCACCTTCGCACTGCCACAGCTCTGGCACCCCCTTGGCCCCGGCCCCAACCACAACCCTGGCACCCCCATAACCCTGTTGCCCCCCAGCTCTGGCACCCCCATAACCCTGGCACCCCCATAACCCTGTTGCCCCCCAGTTCTGGCACCCCCATAACCCTGGCACCCCCATAACCCTGTTGCCCCCCAGCTCTGGCACCCCCATAACCCTGGCACCCCCATAACCCTGCCGCCCCCCAGCTCTGGCACCCCCATAACCCTGGCACCCCCATAACCCTGCTGCCCCCCAGTTCTGGCACCCCCAGAACCCTGGCACCCCCCTAACCCTGGCACCCCCATAACCCTGTTGCCCCCCAGTTCTGGCACCCCCATAACCCTGGCACCCCCATAACCCTGCTGCCCCCCAGTTCTGGCACCCCCATAACCCTGGCACCCCCATAACCCTGGCACCCCCATAACCCTGCTGCCCCCCAGTTCTGGCACCCCCATAACCCTGGCACCCCCATAACCCTGGCACCCCCACAACCCTGCTGCCCCCCAGTTCTGGCACCCCCACAACCCTGGCACCCCCATAACCCTGTTGCCCCCCAGTTCTGGCACCCCCACAACCCTGCTGCCCCCCAGCTCTGGCACCCCCATAACCCTGGCACACCCACAACCCTGCTGCCCCCCAGCTCTGGCACCCCCATAACCCTGGCACCCCCACAACCCTGCTGCCCCCCAGCTCTGGCACCCCCATAACCCTGGCACCCCCATAACCCTGTTGCCCCCAGTTCTGGCACCCGCTGGCACCCCCATAATCCTGCTTCCCCCCAGCTCTGGCACCCCCATAACCCTGGCACCCCCACAACCCTGCTGCCCCCCCAGCTCTGGCACCCCCACAACCCTGGCACCTCCACAACCCTGTTGTCCCCCAGCTCTGGCACCCCCACAACCCTGCTGCCCCCCCAATACCACCCCATGCACCCCCCTAAGACAGCACCCCCAAAAACCTGGCATTCCCCTGGCTGTACCCCCCCATAACACCTCCATCCCCATTAACCCTTAACACCCCACAACCCTACAGGCCTCCCACGCCCTAGCCCCCCTTTAACCCTGGCATCCCCTTAGCCCTTCCCTCCCCCTAGCCACTCTGGGGGGGCTGAGCCCCCCGTTTCCCCCCGGCCAGGAGGAGGTGGACACTTACCCGCTGGGCAGCGTGCAGGGCTGCTCGGCCATGCTGGGCGGCTGCGGCTACGACTCGGTCTTGGCCATCAGCGTGCGGGAGCGGAACCCCCCGGGGACCAGCGTCCTCCTCTTCCAGTGCCAGCATCTGGGGGTGAGCCCTGAGGGTGGGTAAGGGGCGGGGGGCAGCACCCCGGGGTGGGGGGGTTGATGGTGGTGGGTCTGTGCCAGGCAGAGACGCTGAAGGGCAGCCTGGAGAAGCTGGTGAAGCGGTGGAAGGAGGAGCAGAGGAGTCAATATGGGCACAGGTAAGGGGGCGTGTGGTTGTTTGCCCCCTCCCCCCAAATTGGGGGGGGTGGGGGTGTCTGTGGCGGTCTCCCTGGGGGTGGGGGATAAGCCCATGCTGCCCCCACATCCCCCAAAGAGTCCCTCCCTGGGGGCACAGACCCCCTTCTGCCTGCTCCCCCCCTTGGCAGAGATCCCCCCACACTTTCCCAGGGAGTGGACACCCCCCCCCCCTTTTGCCCTAGTACCCCAGCTCTTGGCTCAGCCCCCCTCCCACTCCGTCCCCATGGGCACAGACCCCCTCCCACACCTCCACCCCACCCCTGGGCTCAGTCTCCCCTCACCCCCATGGGCACAGCCATCCCCTCCCCAGGCTCAGCCCCCCCACCTCCTCCCCCAAACCCTCAGGCACAGACCCCCACACCCCACCCTTGGGCTCAGATCCCCCTCCCACCCCACCACCCCACAGACCCCCCCCATCACTCCGTACCCCACCCCCCCGGCTCAGCCCCCCCTCCCCATCCCTCCTTTCCCAGGAGCAGCCTGGACTCGCCGCCGAGCCTGCCCCCCCCATACGGGCAGGGTCCCTACGTGGCCCCAAATCGGTGGGCAGAGACCCCCGAGCCCGACTTCCACGCGCCCCCCCAGCGTGGGCTGCCCTCCTCGGACTACAGTGAGTCTGTGGGTGGGGGGGTGCAGTGTGCCTCAGTTTCCCCAGGAGCGGGGTGGGGGGCAGGCAGCGGAGCTGGGACCCTCTGCCATCCCCAGGCTCGGTGGACACCCAGCGGATGCCACGGACCGACCCCCCCGGCCAGGTCACGTCCAGCGTGGACCGCGATGTTGTAAGTGCCACCTCACCGCCACCCCAGCTCCGGTGGGGACAGCTGAGCCCCCCACCACCCCCCCTCAACCAAGCCAGCACCTACCGGGTCCCATCCTGCTCCTGCAGGAGGTCCTTAACCACGTGCTGAGCGACTTGGAGCTCTTCATGGTCCAGCTGAAGACAGCCCTGGGCATGGACGGCACCACCAACGTCAAGAAGAAGAAGAAGATGAAGAAGAAAGGTGGTGAGGGGGGGGCGCTGTGTGCCAGGGGGGGGCGGGGGTCCCATCCGGGGGTCCCAGCCCGGTGCCAGCCCTTCCTCTGCCCCCAGCTCTGCCCTCCAAGGGTGACTACACAGAGTTTTTCCAGAAGGTGAAATATGGCCTCAACCTACTGGTAGGTCCTGGCGGGCTGGATGTGACACCACCCCCACCCCCACCCCACCCCCGGCTAGTGGGCACCCCCGGGGGGGTCCCTGGGTGCTGCACTGCTGGGAGTGTGGGGATGGGGGGGGCTGTGTGGGAAAAGGGGGATTGCACAGGGATAGGGGGGTACATGGGGATGGGGGTGCCTTGGGGATGGGGGATCTACACGGGGATGGGGGGCTGCGTAGGAAAAAGGGGACTTCATGGGGACAGGGGGGTACTTGGGGACAGAGGGGCTGCATGCAGGTGAGAGGCCTTGGGGATGGGGGGCGGGGGGCTGCGTGGCGATGGGGGGCACTTGGGAACAGGGGAATCTGCATGGAGATGCGGGATCTGCGTGGGGATGGGGGGGGCTACCTGGGAAAAAGGGGACTGCGTGGGGACAGGGGGGTACTTGGGGACAAGGGGCCTTGGGGATGGGGGGGCTACGTGGAGACAGGGGGTCTGCGTGGGGATGGAGAGGGGGTGCCTGGGGGTGGGGGGATGCTGCGAGTGGATGGGGGGGGCTGTTTGGGAAAAAGGAGATTGCATGGGGATGGGGGGGGTACTTGGGGACAGGGGGGCTGCATGGGGACGGGGGGGCTGCCTGGGGACGGGGGGGGCGCTGCCTGGGGACACCCTCTCCCCCCTCCACGCAGGGCCGGACCCACCAGCACGTGCGGGACCCGGACCCCTCCCAGCTGCTGCACCTCATCTTCACGGCCCTCTCCTTCGTGAGTGCCCCCCGACCGGGGTGTCCCCCCGCAAAGGGGTGAGCGGGGGGGGGGGGGGGGGGAGGGGTCAGCCCATCCCCCCCCGCGGGGGGCACTGACTGCCCGCCCCAGGTGCTGCAGCACTGCCCCAGCCCCAGCCTGCCCGCGGCCGTGGAGGCGCCGCTGCTGCTGCCGGAGGCGCTGGAGCTGCTGGAGAAGACCCTGCACCAGGACCACCACCGCACCTGGAAGACCCTGGGCATCGCCTGGAACAAGCCCAGGTGGGGGGCAACACCCCCCCCCCATCCTCCAGCACCAAAAGGGGGTGTGTCTAGCCTTGGATGGGGTGGGGGAGGGTCACAGCACCCACCTTGGCTCTCCCCCCGCCCGTTGCAGGGCAGAGTACCCCAACGGCAACCTGGTGCCCCACTACATCCCGGTCTTCTCGGATGGGTGGCTGCCCCCTCCCATGGAGCAGGTACAGCTGGGGGGGGGGCAGGACCTCCCGCCACCTGCCTCAGTTTCCCCAAGTCACTCCCAACACGCGACCCCCTCTCTGCTCCCCGCGCAGTCACCGCTCACCGGCCGCAGGGACAGTCCCGGCCAAGCGTAAGTGCTCCCTCTGCCCTGCAGATGCTGAGGGCTGGGGCAGGATTTGGCCTCTGGCTGGATGCTTCTCCCCCCCCTCCCCCCCCCCCCATCTCCAGGGCCCCCCTCCCTGCCCAGGGGCTGGTCCAAGCCCTGTATGAGTTTCAGGGCAGGAACCCGCAGGAGCTGAGCGTCAGGGTGGGGGACACGCTGCAGGTAGAACCCGGGGGCGTCCCCCGCTATGGGTGCTCCTGGGGAGGATGGCTCTGGGACCCCCACCCTGCCTGCTGGGGGTCCTGGAAGGGGGTGACAGCAGCGTGCCCCCCTCCCATCACCTTAGGTCCTGGACCAGCGGAACAAGTGGTGGCTGGTGCAGAATGGCTGGGGGGACAAGGGCTACGTCCCCAGCAACATCGTGGAGCCCCTGGGGCAGGGGCACAGGGGGGGGGACAGTGCCAGCCAGGTGGGTGTCCCCTCTGCCCTCCCTGTACCACACTACCAGGAAGAGGTGACAGGGGGCTACCCCGCTGCCCCCTCCCCTTGTCCCCCTCCCCAGGACAGCCCCCCCAACCTGCACCCCAACTCCTCACCGGCGGAGGTCACAGCCTGGCTGAAGGACAAGGGCTTCTCACGGATGTAGGTGGATCCTTGAGCCCCCCCAACCCATCTGGCTCCATTTTGGGGGTGGGGGGGGGGTGGGGGAGGAAGCCCTGCTCACCCCTTTGTCCATCACACACCACAGCACAGTGCGGTGCCTGGGGGTGCTGACGGGGTCCCAGCTGCTGCAGATGAGCCCGGCGGAGCTGCAAGCCGTCTGCCCCGAGGAGTGGCGGCGGGTCCTCTTCAAGCTCTCCTCCGCCAGGACATCCCTGGGGGTAAGGGACCCCCAGCCCCGCGCCCCCCCACCCACCCCCTCCCCAGGGCTCCTCCCCCCCCCCCCATCACCCTTCCCCTCCTCTGCAGATGGACCCCAGGGATTGAGCCACCGCGCTGCTGTCCCCACCACGCACCCCGCAGGATGGAGCACCCCAGGCACTGCAGGACCCGGGGGGGGGGGACCCCACACCCCCAACCCACCTGGCCCCCCCAAGACTGAGAGCCTTGGGGGTTAGGGGACATGTCACCCCCAAAACCATCGATGGCACAAGGATGCTGGGACCCCCCCCCTGCTGCACCAGGGGGCACATCTCCCCCCGGGGAGATGCGCTGCTGGGGCCCCCCCAGGGAAGTGGGGGGGGGGGGGGGGCAGGCAATGGGTGTGCACCCCTCAAAATGTATAGCGATGGCCGTGGAAAATAAAGAGTGACAGAACCAGGGTCTGCAAGGGGGCCACCCCGCTGGGGCAGGGAGGGGGCCACGGTGTGCCACCCCCCCTGGGGGCCCGGCAAGGGACACCCCCAGGTCCCCATCCTGGGCACCCCCCCCGCGTATGCAGAGGTTGGTGGCAGCGAGGGGCCCAAGGGACAGGGCTGTCCCCAGCTCACCCTGCTCTGCAGCGTGGGGGGGTGGCAGGGTACCACGCCCCCCCCCCCTCCCTGCCCCTTTGTCAAAGCAGCCTCATTAGCGGCAGGAATGTGCTAATGAGCAGGGCTCCTTTCCCACGGAGCATGGGGGGGGGCCCTGGGGACAGCACAGGGCTGCGCTCATGCCCCCCCAAACCCCAGCCAAGCCAAGGCGGGGGGGCTGGGGTGGTGGGTGACACCCCCACACCCACCAGCCTCCCCACGATGGGCGAGGGGCAAGCTCAGTGCCCCCCCACCACCACTCCCCAACACCACAGTACTCGGGGCGGGGGCTCAGGGTGCCACATCTAAAGCACTTTATTGTCTTGGGGGGCTTCACACCAGCGGTGCCCACCCCACCCTGCAATGGAGGGTGCCGGGGGGGCCAGGTCAGGACCCCCCCAGCTGCCCTTGCCCCATGCTAAGCCCCTACTCCTTCTTGTTGCCCCACTTGGCCATCTTGTTGTTGATGGGCATCTTCAGGAAGCGGCTGGACTTCATGTAGGCAGCCACCTTCTCCAGGGCCTGGGGGCGAAGGCAATGTCAGAGACCCCTCCCACCGGGGTATCCCCCCACTTCTGGATGCCCCCGGGGACCAGGGACCTTCCCCAGGGCAGGAGGGTGACGGCCGGGGTGGCCTCGCTCACCCCAAAGCGATCCATGAAGTCCTTGAGGTTCTTGAAGGGCTCCAGGCACTTGGGCTCAAAGATGCGGTTCTGCTCCAGCACGTCGAACATCAGGAAGTCCACGAAGGTGAGCTGGGACGGAGAGGGGACACAGTGAGCACAAACCCCCTGCCCAGCCCCCCCTACCCCCCCCCTCCAGGGTCTCGGTTGTACCTTCTCTCCTGCAAACCACTTTCTGTCCCCCAAGAAGTTGGAGAAGAGCTTCAGCTTGCCCGGGAGCTGCTCCAGGTAGCCCGGCTTGAGCTTCTCCTGCAGGAGGGAGGGGTGGTGGGAGGGGGGACCCACAGGGGGTCCTCGAGGCTGAGGCAGCCCAAGGCATGGCCAGGGAGGACCCCCGGCACGGGTCACCCAGCGCCGGGACACTCACGAAGTCGGGGTTGTAGCAGACCATCACCAGGCTCATGCGGAAATCCATGATCTGGTTCTCCAGCATGTCCACGCGGAGGATCTCCTCCTCCGTCTCACCGCCTGCGCGATGGGGACACAGCACCCAGGGGCATCCCCCAACAGCCCCAACTCCAACCTTACTCCAACCCCAAGGCGGAATTACCTCCAACTCCAACCATAATCCAAACGCCAAAGCCCAACTCCAACCCTACCTCACCCCATCCCTGCCCACCCCACCTTACTCCATCCCTACTCCAAGCCTACTACAGCACTCACACATCTTGTGCTTGCGGGCGATGTAGCGCATGATGGCGTTGCTCTGCGTCAGCTTGGTGGGGCCGTCGATGAAGTAAGGGAGCTGGGGGACACACCGAGGCGTGGGGCCACCGAGGCGTGGGGCCACCCGGGACCCACCCCCAGGACCACCCCCCCCGCTCAAGACCACCTACGTTGGGGAAGTCCAGCCCCAGCTTCTCCTTCTCATTGATCCATTGGCTCTTGTCGTAGTCGGGAGCTGGAGGGGGGGGGGGGGGACAGGGGGGTGTTGGGTGATGCTGTGCCCCCCCCCCCAGAAGCCAGAGAGGTTGAGGGTGGTGTGGGGACCCCCCTGCCCCCCCCCCCCTACCTTCCCCACAACTGTAGAGCTTGTCCTCGTAGGGCGTCTCGGTGTATTCCAGCAGCAGGCGGATGGCATGGGCAAGCTGGGGGGGGGGGGGGGGGGGGGGGAGGGGGGAGGGCGGGGATCAGTGAGACCCCCCAAAAAATCCCCCACCCCCCCATCATGGGGAAACTGAGGTACAGAGGAGGATGAGCCAAGTCCCATCTGTCTGTCCACCCACCCACCCCCCACAGGCAGGGGGGACCCCACAACCCACTGGGTTCCCCCCAAAACAACATCCCCTCCAAGACCAAGGGGACCCCCCCCAGGAGCAGAGAGACCCCCCCAGCCCCCTCCCAAGACCAAGGG
This sequence comes from Falco naumanni, assembly GCF_017639655.2. Lineage (NCBI taxonomy): Eukaryota > Metazoa > Chordata > Aves > Falconiformes > Falconidae > Falco > Falco naumanni. The sequence goes on from NC_054070.1 coordinate 927,259, forward strand.
GACCCCCATATCCCCCCTAAAGGAGCAGAAAGACACCCCCCCCGGGAGCAGGGGACCCCCACAGCTCCCTCCCAGAAGCAGAGAAATCCCCCAGCCCCCTCCCAAGACCAAGGGGACCCCCATATCCCCCCTAAGGAGCAGCGACCCCCCCCCAGCCCCCTCCTAAGACCAAGGGGACCCCCCAGCTCCCCCCCCAGGAGCAGAGAGACCCCCCCAGCCCCCTCCCAAGACCAAGGGGACCCCCATATCCCCCCTAAGGAGCAGCGAACCCCCCCCCAGCCCCCTCCTAAGACCAAGGGGGACCCCCCAGCTCCCCCCCCAGAAGCAGAGAGACCCCCCCAGCTCCCTCCCAAGACCAAGGGGACCCCCATATCCCCCCTAAAGGAGCAGAAAGACACCCCCCCCCCGGGAGCAGGGGACCCCCACAGCTCCCTCCCAGAAGCAGAGAGACCCCCCCAGCCCCCTCCCAAGGGCAAGGGACCACCCAGCCCCCCCCAGAAGCAGAAACACCCCCCCTCAGCCCCCCCCCCCCCCCCGGAGCAGGGGAACCCCCAGACCCGCCCCCGGGAGCAGGGGAACCCCCAGAGCCCCCCCAGGAGCAGGGGGGAGCCCACGCTGGGGGGTCAGACCGTTCCCCCCCCCCCCCCCCAGCCCCGCGCTCACGCCGCGGATGTCCCAGTAGCCCAACACCGCCATGGCCGCGCGCGCCGCTCCCTCTGCCCCACCCCCCTCCGCGTGACCGCGGCCCCGCCCCGCCCCCTCCTCGCGTTGGGGGCGGGGCTTAACGGGGCGGGGCGCGGCGGGGCGGGGCTTAGCGGGAGACAGCGCTGGATGTGGCTGGGGGTGGGGGGAGTCGTGTCCCCTGTGCCCCCCCCCCCCCCGTCTTGGGTTACGGGGCGCCCCCGCCTGCAGTGGGGGCTCTGACCCCCCCCCTCGGGGTCCCTGGAGACCCCTCATCCTGGGGTGCCCCCCCATCCCCCCCCGCTTTGGGGAGCAGCCCCCCCAGTCCGTGTGGGATCCCTCTTATCCTGGGGGCATGGGACCCCCCCTTGCAACCCATCCAAGATACATGTTGCCCCCCCTTGAGCCCCACAGTGTGCAGGGCAGTCCCCCTTACCCTGGGGGGTCTGTGGCCCCCCGATGGCATAGGGGTCCCCCTTACCTGGGGGGGGTGCATGAGTACCCCCCCTTGGATCACGCAGGGTGCATGGGCAGTCCCCCTTATCCTGGGGGGGGGGCAGTCTGCATTGGGGTCCCCTAGTCCTGGGAAGGGCATGGGCCTCCCCATGACCCCCCCAATATTCATCGGGGGTGGGGTGGGGGGGGATGACGCCGCCTTTGCATCCCCAAGCTGTATGTGGTCCCCTTTATTTTGGGGAGGGGCACGAATCCTCCCTCGAAGCCCCTCGGACTGCATGGGGGTCCCCTTGGCTTTGGGGAGCAGGCCCCCCCTGTCTGCATAGGCACTGTCTTATCCTGGGGGGGCATGAGCGTCTCTGTGACCCCCCCCTCAAGGGGCACGGGTGTCCCCCCTTTCAACCCCCTAATTTGCATGGAGGCCTCATTATTCGGGGGGCCCACATCCCCCATGGGGGTCCCCATTATGTGGGGAGGGGGGGCATGTGGGAATGGCTTCCCCCCACCCCAGGGTGCAGGAGGGTCCAATAGCCCCCTCTTCCATTACCCCCCAGGAGTCACCCCCAGAAGATGGGGGATCCCCCCACAAGGCGGGGGTCCCCGCAGCCCCCGGCAGGATGGTCAGGGCCGTGCAAAGCTGGGGGTGTTCCACAATGCAACCCCCCCCCCTCAAAAAAAAAATAATAAAAATTACAGCTTATTTATCCCGTTCCATTATTAGCAAAACCCACCCAAGTGTGCCTGCCCGGTGGGTTGGGACAGGCTGCCGGGGGGGGCAGGGGGGTGTCACCATCCCCCAGGGATTTAAAAGACACTGAGATGTGGCACTTGGGGACATGGGTTAGTGGTGGCCTTGGCCGTGCTGGGTTAGTGGCTGGAGCCGGCGATCTTAAAGGTCTTCTCCAACCTCAGCGATGCCACAATTCCACAATTCTATGATTCCACAATTCCATGATTCCATGATTCCACAATTCCACAATTCTATGATTCCACAATTCCATGATTCCACAATTCCATGATTCTACGATTCCACAATTCCACAGTTATACAATTCCATGATTCCACAATTCCATGATTCCACGATTCTACAATCCCACAATTCTACAATTCCACCATTCCACAAACTTACAATTCCACAATTCCATGATTCCATGATTCCACAATCCCACAATTCTACAATTCCACCATTCCACAAACTTATAATTCCACAATTCCACCATTCCACGGTTCCACAATCCCACAATTATAAAATTCCACAATTCTACAACTCCATGATTCCACAATTCCACAATTCCACGATTCCACAACTCTACATTCCCACGATTCTATGATTCCATGCTCATCACAGCAGCTGGACAAGGGGGGAGCCCCCCCCCCCGCCCCCCCGCGACTTATTCAACAGGGGAGGGGGCTGGGGGTGTGGGAGGGGGGTGCGAGGGGAGCACGGGGGGGGCGGGGGGGACATGGGGGGACACCCCGCTCACTCCTTGGTGTTGCACCACTGCGCCGTGCGCCAGAAAATGGGGGACTTCATGAAGCGCCCCGACCGCATGTAAGCGGAGATCTTCTCCAGAGCCTGCGGGGAGGAATGGGATGGGGACAGGGACCCCGGGGTGTCAGGGATGGGGACAGGGACACTGGAATGTTTGGGGTGGGGATGGGGACACCAGGATGTCAGGGATGGGGATGGGGACAGGGACACCAGGGTGTCAGGGATGGGGATGGGGACAGGGACCCCGGGGTGTCAGGGATGGGGACAGGGACACTGGAATGTCTGGGGTGGGGATGGGGACACCAGGATGTCAGGGATGGGGATGGGGACAGGGACCCCAGGGTGTCAGGGATGGGGACAGGGACACTGGAATGTCTGGGGTGGGGATGGGGACACCAGGATGTCAGGGATGGGGATGGGGACAGGGACCCCGGGGTGTCAGGGATGGGGACAGGGACCTTGGGGTGTCAGGGATGGGGATGGGGACAGGGACCCCAGGGTGTCAGGGATGGAGATGGGGACAGGGACACTGGAATGTCTGGGGTGGGGATGGGGACACCAGGATGTCAGGGATGGGGATGGGGACAGGGACCTTGGGGTGTCAGGGATGGGGACAGGGACCCCAGGGTGTCAGGGATGGGGATGGGGACAGGGACACCAGGGTGTCAGGGATGGGGTTGGGGACACCAGAGTTTCAGAGATGGGGACAGGGAAACCAGGGTGTCAGGGATGGGGACACCACAGTTTCAGGGATGGGGACAGGGGTACCGGGTGTCAGGGGTAGGGATGGGGAGTGTCAGGGATGGGGATGCGGACAGGGACCCCGGGGTGTCAGGGTGGGGATGGGGACCCCAAGGTATCGGGGATGGGGACACCAGGGTGTCAGGGATGGGGACACCAGAATTTCAGGGATGGGGACAGGGACCCCGGGGTGTCAGGGATGGGGATGGGGACAGGGACACCAGGGTGTCAGGGATGGGGTTGGGGACACCAGAGTTTCAGAGATGGGGACAGGGAAACCAGGGTGTCAGGGATGGGGTCACCACAGTTTCAGGGATGGGGACAGGGGTACCGGGTGTCAGGGGTAGGGATGGGGAGTGTCAGGGATGGGGATGCGGACAGGGACCCCGGGGTGTCAGGGTGGGGATGGGGACCCCAAGGTATCGGGGATGGGGACACCAGGGTGTCAGGGATGGGGACACCAGAATTTCAGGGATGGGGACAGGGACACCGGGGTGTCGGGGTGGGGATGGGGACCCCAGGTGTCAGGGACAGGGATAGGGACACTAGGGTGTTAGGGATGGGGACAGATACAGGGACACCGGGTTGTTAGGGATGGGGACAAGGACCCCAAGGTGTTGGGGACAGGGGTGGGGAACACTGGGGTGTTGGAGATGGGGACAGGGACCCCAGGGTGTTGGGGCAGAGATGGGGACACCAGAGTCCCAGGATGGGGCCAGGGACACTGGGGTGCTACAGCTAGTGCTGGGGACAGTGGGGTGTCGGGGTGGGTGACAGCAGGGTGTCGGGGACGGTGACAGTGGGGTGTCCCCGCGTGTCCCCGCTCACCTCGAAGCGCTGCAGGAACTGGCCCAGGTTGCCCTGCAGCTCAGGGCACTCGGGGACGAACATGCGGTGCTGGTCCAGCACGTCATACGCCAAGAAGTCCACGAAGGTGAGCTGGGGGGGGGGGGGGGGGGGGTGGGTGTGACAGAGGGGTCAGCCCCCACAGGACCCCCCCAAACCCCCCAGCACCCCCCACCTACCTTCTGCCCTGCAAACCATGGCCGGGAGCCCAGGAACCGCGACAGCTCCCGCAGTTTTCCCGGCAGCTGCTCCAGGTACGCTGGCTTCAGCTTCTCCTGGGGGGGGGGGGGGGGGGGGCGCAAAGCTGGGGTGGGGGCTGCCCCCCCAACTCCCCCAGCACCCAGGGGCATCACCCCCTGACTGAAGCCAGGCCAGGGATGCACCCAGCGCACCCCCCCCCATGCTGGCCACCTTGATTCCCCTTGTCCCCAGTGGGGTTAGGGACAAGACCCTGGTGGCAGGGGGTGGGGGGCCGTCCCCCTGTGCCCCCCCCCCCTCCCCCCACGGGGGTACTCACGAAGTCGGGGTTGTAGCACAGCCGGGCGAAGCTCATCCGTAAATCCATGAGCTGGTTCTCCAGCATGTCCACGCGCAGCATCTCCTCCTCCGTCTCACCGCCTGCGGGATGGGGACGCATCAGCCCCTCCACCCCAGAGACCCCCCCTTGGTGCTGGGACCCCCCCCCCCCCCCCCCCCCGTCCATCACTCACACATCTTGTGCTTGCGGGCGATGTAGCGCAGGATGGCGTTGCTCTGCGTCAGCTTGGTGGGGCCGTCGATGAGATAGGGTAGCTGGGGGGGGGGGGGGGCATAGGGGGGAGTCAGCTGTGGTGCCCCCCCCAGCCCCTGCCCACCCCCCAATTCCCTGTCCATCACCTACGTTGGGGAAGTCGAGGCCCAGTTTCTCCTTCTCGTTGGTCCAGTCACTTGGGTCAAAGTCAGGGGCTGGGGGAGGGCAGAGAGATGGGGTGGGGGGACACCCCCAGGCACCCATCATCGCACCCACAGCAAATTCGGGGGGGGGGGTGTTGGAGTGTGCAGCAGGGGGGGTCTCTGCTGCACCCCAGGAGCAGCCACATGTACCCCCCCCATCCCAAGCACCCTGGGCAGGTAAGGGGGGGGCCTGAGCAGGGGGCGAGGTCCAGGGTGGGAAGGGGGCAGGGGTACCCCCCCCTTGCACCCACCGCAAATTCGGGGGGGGGGGGGGGGAGGTGCAGCAGGGGGGGTCTCTGCTGCACCCCAGGAGCAACCACATGTACCACCCCCCCCCCCCCCGTCCCAAGCACCCTGGGCAGGTAAGGGGGCGCTGAGCAGGGGTCAAAGTCCAGGGTGGGGAGGGGGCAGGGGTACCCCCCAGGCACCCATCATCGCACCCACAGCAAATTCGGGGAGGGGGGGAGTGTGCAGCAGGGGGGGTCTCTGCTGCACCCCAGGACCAGCCGTGTGTGCCCCTCCCCCCCCCCCCGTCCCAGGCACCCTGGGCAGGTAAGGGGGGGCCTGAGCAGGGGGCGAGGTCCAGGGTGGGGAGGGGGCTGGGGGAGCTGGGGGGAGGGGCGCAGAAGGACAGGCTGCGCTGTCACCCTGCGGAACAGGGAGGGGGTCTCCTCCCCAGCCGGTTTCTGACACAGCGCGAACCCGGGTGATGAGGACGCGGGGGGTGAGGGGACGCGGGGGGGTGGTCCCTGGCTGCCCCCCCTCACCGGGGCCGGGCCGGTACTGCCTCTCCTGGTAGGGGGTCTCCGTGTACTCCAGCAGCAGGCGGATGGCATGGGCGAGCTGGGGGGACACAGCACCCACCGTCAGCACCCACCAACACCCCCCCCGTGCTCCCCAGGACCCCACACACACTGGGACCCTCACCCCACCCCCCCCACTCACCCCACGGATGTCCCAGTATCCCAGCGTGACCACCATGGCGGCACCCAGCTCCAGCTCTGCAGGGAGACGGATGGGGACGGGGCAAAGGTGCTGAGCCCTCCCCTTTCTGCTCCCGTCACCGTGCCAGGCAGGGTGCCACGCTGTCCTGCCAGCCACGGGGTCAACGGCCACCCGCCGCCCAGGCTCCCCCACCCCCCTCACTGTGGGGACCCCCCCCATCCCCAAAACCAACCCTATGGTGACCACCTCTGGGGCCACCCTCCTGCTGCCTCAGTTTCCCTCTGGGGCCACGACACTTCCTACCACAACCCCCCATCCCCCACCACCACGCTTAAATTGAAGTATTTTACTTAAATACTTTATTTTTCATGCTTGGTCGTTTGTGGGGTTTTTTTTTAACTTTTTCCTTTTTTTTTTTTCTCGTGGTCGCCTTCACGTTTTCCTGGGAGCGCTGGCCACCAGCTCCGGACCATGGTGGGAGGAAGGACCGGGATGGGGGGACGGGGGAGGGGGGGACAGGGTAACACCCCACCGGGAAGGAGAAGCCTCATCCAGCCCGATCCGGGCCACAAACAGCTCCTGGGAGCATGGGGGATGGGGACAGATGTCACCTCCCCCGGCCCCTCTGCCTTCCTCCCTGAGGTGATGAGGAGGATGGAGCATCCTCCGCCAGGTACCGACCCCTCCGGACAGCACCCCATGTCCCCTGGGCCACCGGGTCCCCATTGCCGTGGCACCCAGCGGGAGGGCGCGAGAGGAGCCCGGGGGCGCGGAGAGCTCGGGTTTGGGTCCCTCAGCTGCTGCTTGGCTTGTCCCCATGTCCCCGTGGGGTGAGAAAACGGATGGAGAGGGGGGCAGGCAATTAAAAAGCATCAGGATCTGCGTCCTGCTGCTGGGCTGGGTCCCCCAACATCCCCCCGGCCAGCACCGGTGTCCCCCAACTTGTCACCGTGTCCCAAGCTGGGAGGTGAAGCCAGGACCCTCCAGCAGTGCCCACACCCATGTCACCTCCTGTAGCATCATCCCCATGCCACCAAGCCCGGCAGGGACCAATCCAGTGAGGAGACACACGTTAAAAAAATAACAAAACAACAAAAAAAGACCAAAAAACCCAAGAAACGGAAAGAACTCGGCAAACTCCGACCCCCACGGTGGCACCGGCAGGGCGCTGGGGACAGCAGCGGGGAACGTCCCCTTCCCAGGGCAGGAGGTAGCAGGAGGGGGGACGGCAGCGAAGCCCTGGGGGGATGTGGGGTGACAGAGGGGTCCCGGACAGGAGCTCAGGGGGGGAGTCAGTGGGTGCCCAGGGTGGAGGTGATGGTGAGAGCATCCTCCTCCTGGATGGTCTCCAGCTCCTCGGTCTGCACCGCCTGCGTGATGAGCGTCAGCTCCTGGCACAGCGTCTCGAAGCGGTAGCTCACGCGGATGTCGGGGACGTTGGTGCGACGGATGTCGTTGCCCTCCGGACCCTCCTTCAGGTAGTGGGGACCCAACCAGTAGCTCTTCACCTGGGGAGAGGAGCAAGGGGGAAGCTCCCACAGCTGCCTGGCACCCTTGGGTGCTGCCAGCACCCACCACGGTGCTCCTCGGGGGTCCCGGTGGGGACGGGGGAGGCGCGGTACCTTGTGGGAGAAGCCGCTCATCAGGACGCTGTTGCGGGCCAGCTCGCACATGTCGCAGGAGCTGAGCTTCCAGACCTGGGTGGCGATGCTGTACTCCTCCATCAGCGGCTCCTGGGGGGGCACATGGCTCAGCACCCACCCATGGGCCACGCCCTGGAGAGGATGGGGGTCCCCAGCTTCTCCCACCCCCCTGGACCACCAGCATCCTCCAGAGCCTATTGGCATCGCCTCGCTCCTGGCCACCACCAACCCTGGCCCATTGCCACGGCTTGGCTGGTAGCCACCCCATAGCCATTTTGGGGGGGGGTCGGTGGTCCATAACCCCCCACCAACAACCGGTCACCTTGGTGAAGTGGAACTGGAGGGGGTCGTCGGTGGAGAGGGAGACCATGAGCCCCCGTGAGAGGTACTCGGGCAGGGGGTTGCGGTGGTAGCTGAGGAAGAGGCTGTTGTTGCTCAGCGGGGACATGGCGATGCCGATCTGCGCCAGGTAGTAGAGGTACTGCAGGACGGGGGCCTGGGGGAGGGGGGGGATGGCAGGGTGAGGGGGGGTCCCAGCCACGCACCCGGCCCCCACGGGCACCCCGGTCCCCCCTCACCTTGCGGAGCAGCAAGCCATGGGAGATGTTCTCCGAGACCATGAAGCCCGAGACGAGGTGATGGATGGGGCCAGCCTCGCCGCAGTGCGGGCGCAGCACGAAGGTGTGGAAGCCCCTCTTCCTGCAACGGGGGGGCTGACCATCACCGTCCGGCCCCCCCAGGAAACCCCCCCCCAGGACTGGGGGACCCCGAGGTGGCCTTACCGTCGGAGGTGGTTGAGCACTGTCATGTTGGCGTACATGTAGTACAGGTAGTAGGAGTAGGGGGGGTTGTCCTCCTCCACCCAGTTGCCCGGCAAGGGGCTGTCCAGGTTGAAGATGTGATGCTCTGGTTTGGATTCGTCATCCACGCTGTCGAAGCCGTCCACCTGCGGGAGAGACAAGCCCAGGGTGGGATGGTCACCGCTCCAGCGGGAGATACAAGGCTGGGGGGTTTGGGTGCCCCCGGTGCCCCCTATCCCCCCTCCCCTGGAGCGGGACGTGGTGCTCACATGCTCCAGGAAGAGGTGCAGCTCCGGGTGTTGGGCAGGGTGGACAGTGGCCTCATAAAGAGGTAGGAAGATGTTCTCCAGCATCTCCTGGAAGTTGGCCAACTGCTTCTTCGTCCGGTAGACATCACTGCGGGGGGACAGCACCCACTCAGAGCCGGCTGTCCTGTCCCACCCCACCCCACGCCACCCAGCAGTGGGGGATGCCCTTGGTTTCCCCACCCAGGACGTGGCCCCAGCTGAGGGTATCTTCCCCCCCTCCCCGTTACTCACAAGAGCCGGGGCACCTGCACGAGCCAGCGGACGTTGTTGGAGTGGACGCGGTGGTTGACGGCCCAACGGGCCAGCTTGTCCCACTCGTCCCGGGAGCGGCCGTAGATGGAGAGCCGCAGCTCGGCGTTTTGGTATTTGCTCTCCTCCAGGTCGGACATCACCTCCTGCCGGGGCCGGAGGGGCAAGCGTCACCCCTCGGCCACTGGGAAGGGGGACGTGGGTGGCATTACCACCGCGGGCAATGGAGGGAGATGCGGAGGGTCACCCAGCAGCGCTGCTCACCTTGATGATGTGGGCAAAGTACTTCCCCGAGACGCGGTTGTCCGTCTTGATGAAGATCTCCCGCAGGATGGACTCGCCGATGGGGTTGTACTTGGCATTGAACTTGTCAAAGCGGTGGAAGGTGTTGCGGTCCTGGCAGCGGGACGCAGGTGTGAGCCGAGACCCCCTCGTCACCCCCGAGCCGCCACAACATCCCTACGCAGAGCCCCCTGGCATCCCCCACCCCACCCTGGGACAACCCCTGGAGAAGATCCTCCACCCTGGCCAGAGATGGGCTGGGGGCCCTGCTCAGCTCCAGGACTCGGAGGCATCCCCCCCCCCCCCCCCGTACCGCGTGGACATCCAGCGTGTCCACGCTCAGGTCGTAGGCGGTGAGGTTCATGGTCTCGAAGACCTCCTTGAGCGTCTGCTCCTTGCCCTTCTCCACGTGGACGATTTCATCCAGGTGCTTCTTCATGGCCCGCTTGATGAAGCGCAGGAGATGCTTCTGGTTCATGCAGGATGAGGCGTGGATGTGGGTGTCCACCTGCATGGCCAGAGGGGCTGCTCAGCCCCGAGAGCCTCCAAGCGCCCCCCCAGGGTCGAGCCAGGACCCCCCCACCACGAGCCGGCGGGTACCTTGCGGATATTGTAGAAGTCGCGGTGGGGCACCTTCTTCTGGGCCGCCAGCTCCTTCATCTCGTTGAGCAGCACGTGCATCTGGAACTTGGAGCTCAGGTACTGCAGCCGGCGGTAGCAGAAGGATTTGCTGCCCGAGGTGGGGAGGGGGCATCAATTTGGGGGACAGGAGGGAGAACGGCCAACCCCAAAAGGCTGGTGCCCACCAGGACGATGGCTCCGGACCCTCGGCACCCCTCCCTGCGCACGGTGACCGCGAAGACGGACGTGGGAGCTGCACCAGTACCATGTGTCATAGCCACCGTCATGTCCTCTGGTGCTGTCCCCGAGGTTCTGTCCCCACCAAGAGACCCCCCGCGGTGGGACCCTTCTCCTTACATGGGCCCGTTGATGATCAAAGCCATGAGGAAATTCATGTCGGCGATGAACTCCTGCAGGTCGGGGTATGGCAGGTCCAGCTCCGTGCTCCTGGGGGAGGGGGACGGGACATGGAGATGGGTCACGTGTGAGGCCACCACCCGGTGGGCTCCCCCCCGTGCCCCTTCGCCACCCACCGCAGCCCCCCAGCAAACTCCTCACGCCAGCGAGCGACCCCCAGGGCTCACTTGTCGGTGAGGTCCTGCTTGGTGTAGACGTGCACCACACCATCCACCATCTTCAGCCCGAAGCCCAGATCGGCCGGCATGGCCTGGGGGTCCCACATCTCGTAGGGGTGCTGCTCCGCAAACGGGGGGTGCACGGGGGCATCTGGGGGAGACACCCAACGAGGCACGCATCATCAGATGGCTCCTCCAAAGCTCCTCCAGCACCCTATGGCAACATGAAGATCCCACCAGCCCTGGCTCACCGGCGGCCACGGGGGGTCTCGGGCACCTCCTCGTAGCGGCGGGTCTCCAGGGGTTTCTCGGAGAGCTCCTGCAGGTACCGGGCGGTGGTCTTGCAGAAGCTCTGCAGCGACAAGCCCATGTACTTCTCCCGCAGGAACAACGCCTTCACCACGCTCTTGGCCGCATCCAGAAGGTCCGTGAAGGGCACCTGGGGGGGGGAAGGACACCAAAAAAAAAAAAACCACCACCCCAAGGTGGAGTTGGCACCCTGAAGACCCTCGCCCGGTCCTGGGGTGGGTGGGTGGGGGCTCACCCCGCATTTCTCCTCCCCGGAGATGGTGACCCGCTGGAACTCCCGCTCCAGCAGCGCCTCCCGCTCCTTGGGGACATGGTCCACCAGGTCCTCGCTCTGCTCCTTGAAGAGCCTGTGGGTACAGACAGTGGCCGGTGACATGGTGACATGGCCTGTCCCCACCCTCGTGGGCCCCCCCCGGGGAAAAGCGCCAACCCCCACCCCAGGAATTGCGTCCAGCCCCAGGGTGGCAGGAGGGTGACGGTGTCCCCAGGGATGCCACCACCAGGTTCGGGCAGCTGGGTGCCACCCATGGCCGCAGCAGTGGTGGCATTGCTGTCCCCCCCCCCCCCCCCCCCAGATACATCCCCCAGCCCCACATCAGCAAAACGAAAAGTGGGGGGGGGACGGGACGGGGACGGGGGACAGAGAACGAAATAACTCGTGACAGAGACAACTCCCAAGCGGAGACAGGAGGGAGGAGGACACGCAGCATCGGACCCCCTGTCGGGGGCGGGGGGTGACAGGGCCAGGATGGGGTCCTGTGCCACCAGCGGGGTGGGACCCCCCCCCAGCTCATCCCAACCGCCCCCACCCCTCTTATTGCATTAACTCCTTCAGTGCCAGCGAGAGCAGCCGCGCAGGGACCTCCCAGCTCTTTGTCTGGGGGAGCGGTGGGGGGAGGCTGGGTCAGAGTGGGGCTGGGGGGGTCCCTGATACCCCCCCCGTGTCCCCGGCCGGTGGCACCGAGCCGGACACTCACTGTAAGTCGGCGGCACTGTCAATTTTCAAGAAGTCCTGTTTGGCTCTGAGCAAAATGTCGGGCTCAAGTCTGGGGACAAGCAGGCAGCAGCGGGGATGGGGGGGGGGGGGGTGGGGACAGCCAGGACGAGGCGGGGGGAGGGGGGGGAGAGAGGGGCCGGGGAGAGAAAACACCCCGTTAATGCCGAAAACAACGAAAAACCACACAGAAACCAGAAAAAAAAAATAATAAAAAATTAAAAAGGGGACACCAAGCGCAACACCCACGGGAGAGAGGACACAGAGCTGGCACAGAGGACCAAGAGCCCCCCCTGCGGCACCCGGGGTGGGGGAGGGGGTGGCCTGTCCTGTCCCATGGGGGAGGGGGGGGATGATGGGACCCCCACCCCCACCCCCAGCTTACTTGACGTCCTGGCTGATCTGGCGTTCGAGGCGCTGGCGCCGCTCCTCCAGCTGCTCGATGGGGCTCTCCTCCGGGAACTCGTAGGGCGCCGTCCGCATCTCGCTCTCGGCCAGCGAGCGGCAGAACAGCTCCTGCCCGGATCATCCCTGCCATGAGCTGCGCCCGGTCTCAGCCCGGGAGGGGAACGGGCACGGGGCGGAGGGGAGGGGGAGGGGGCGGAGCAGACCCCATCCCCCCTCCAAACCAAGCTGGAAAGGTGGGGAGGGGGTGGGTGGGAGAGGATGGGAGGGGGAAGAATGGAGGGGAGACATCCCACCCCCCCACTTTCGTTGCCACCCGGCTGCAGGGGACCCACCGACCCACCTCGGCGATCTCCTTGTACTTGCCGTCCATGGAGGTGCGGAGATCCACCGGGAAATGCTTCAGGCAGTGGGGGGTCCCGGGCAGGGAACGCGCCGACTGCAGGGGCCGGGACCCCGGCCCAGCCCGCAGCTCTGCAGACACCCGGACAGCATGAGCTGGGGGGGCTCAGACCCCCCCGACCCGGGCTGGGGGGGGTTAATCAGCCCCTCCACACTCCATCCGTCCGTGTCCCCCCCCAGAAGTGGGATACTGGTCCCCACAGCGGTGATGGGGAAACTGAGGCGGCTCAAGGGAGGAAGCCCACCCCAGCCCCCCCCCCCCCCCCCCGGTGCACAAAGGGGGCTGCTGGCCCCCTCGGTGGGGTAACGAGCCAGCAGCATTAGTGAATGAGGGGCTCGGGGGGGGGGGGGTAGGGCCCTCCTGGCATGGCGGGGGGTAGGACACTGGGGTCCCCCCCATCACACCCCCCTCCTCCCCTTCTCTCAGCCAGGCAGCTCCATCCACCCCCCCACCCCTCTGCCCACCCTCCCAGCACCAGCAATGCCCCCCCCCCCAGCCCAGCCTCCTGCTCCCCCCATCCGGTGCGAAAGCCACAACCCTGGGGGGGGGGGGGCACCCCCAAACTGGGAGGAAGGGGAGGCAACCCCCCCCCCCCGCCAAGAAAACAAACCTCATCACCCTGACACCCCACCCCCCCAGAGCACCCCAGGTCCTACCTGCACTGAGGCCACCAGGCTGGGGGGGTTAGTGCCCCCCACCCCCCCCCACCCCACCCCATGGAGCAGCCCCCCCCAGCCCCCCCCTCGTGTCAGGGGACACCCCTGGGTGCCAGCACTCTCCGTACCCACCACCTGCACTGCCAACCACCACTGGGGGGTCTGAAGCACTGGAAATCAGGCCCCACTGGTTAAACTGGGGCCACCAGTAAGAGCCCCTCACCCACCCAGCGCAGCTGGGGGGGTGAACCCAGGCGTCCTGCCCCCACCCTACAAGCCCTCCACCCCATTTGCTCCCATAGTGCATCCTCCCTGCATCACCCAAACCAGGACTGGGGGGGCAGGGGGTGCCCCATCACCCACCCCCGCCCCCACATTTCAGCCACCCCCTGCCCTGCCTCAGTTTCCCACCACACAGGTGCCCGTGGGTGCCCACCCGCACCAGGCAGCGGTGGCAGCTGGTGGCACCGCAGCAGGGCTGGTGCCCAGTGACACCCAGGGTGCCCTGTGCCACCAGGATATGCCTGTCACCCCATACCACCCACCCAGGACACACCTGTCACCCTGTGCCACCCACCCGGGACATGCCCATCACCCTGTGCCACCCACCCAGGACACACTTGTCACCTTGTGCCACCCACCCGGAACATGCCCATCACCCTGTGCCACCCACCTGGGACACGTCTGTCACCCTGTGCCACCCACCCGGGACATGCCCATCACCCTGTGCCACCCCAGCAGCACCCCGAGCCCCCCCCCCCAAGCCGTGCCACCCGGGTGCCAGCCACAAGGTGCCACCAGCACCCCCTCCCCCCCCCCCCCCCCCGAGCACCCAATGCCACGCTGCCAGCCGGGACCACCCAGGGGGTGACACACGAAGCCCCCCCTGCCCCAACACCAGCACCCTGACCCCCGCGGGGTCCCGGCACCCTGCAGCCCCCCCCCTCCCCGGCACACAGCGCCCACTGCGCCACCGCTCCGCCGCAGAGGCCACCCCCTCGGCCCCGCGCTGCCGCGTGGGGGGGGGTGACACGCAAGACACCCCGACACCGCTGCCTCCCCCCCCCAGCCCCCGGCATCGGCAGGGCCCGCGGAGCAGCCCAGACGCCACGGTGATGGGCACGCCGCCCCGTCGCACCCCCAGGCAGCAGCCCAGCACGCCCCCCCCAATATAAACAAATATAGACGCCCCCCACCCCGCTTAGCACCCATATCCCCCCCCGCCCAGCATCGCCCCCCCCCGCTTGGCGTGACCGGGACCAGCCCGTGGGCTGCCGGCACCGCGCCGCCGGGGGGGGGGGGGCTCAGCGGGGACGGGGGGGGGCTCAGCCCCGGGGGGGGGGGGCTCAGCCCCGGGGGGGGGGGGGCTCAGCCCCGGGGGGTGGCGGCTGTTGGGGGGCTCACCTGCGGGGCTGGGGGCCTGCAGGCTGCCCCGCTTCTTGAAAGGGCACTTGGCCGGGGCGGCCGAGGACATGGCGGCTCCGGGGGCGGCGGGGCGGGGGGCGGCGGGGATGGTGGGGGGCCGCGGGGGCAGGGGCGGCAACGGGGGCACGGGCGGCAGCGGCAGGGATGGCAGGGATGGCGGCGGTGGCAGGGATGGCGGTGGCAGCGGGGGTGGCAGCGGGGGTGGCAGCGGGGGTGGCGGTGGCGGTGGCGGGGGTGGCCCCGGCGGGGACTCTTACGGCAGCAGGGCGGCAGGGCCGGGCGATGGCCGCCGCTCCCTCCCCTGGTTGATGATTGATGCAGGAAACCCGGGGCTGGACCAAAGTCCCCGGCGGAGCCCGGCCGGAAGCCGGCCCGAGGAAGAGGATGGGGCGGGAGGAGGATGTGGGCGAGGAGGAGGAGGAGGAGGAGGAGAAGGAGGAGGAGGAGGAGGAGGAGGAGGAAGGTTGTCGGAGCAACCAGTCCTGCTGCGCCGCCGGGCTCTGCCCGAGATGGGTGCTGAGAGCCCCCCCGGCGACAGCCGTGACCCTCCAAGCAGGGATCGTGACCCCCCCAGGCAGGCATCGTGCCCCCCAGACAGGCACTGTCACCCCCAGGCGTGCATCGTGCCCCCCCAGGCAGGCATCGTGCCCCCCCAGACAGGCACTGTCACCCCCAGGCGTGCATCGTGCCCCCCCAGGCAGGCATCGTGCCCCCCCAGACAGGCACTGTCACCCCCAGGCGTGCATCGTGCCCCCCCAGGCAGGCATCGTGCCCCCCCAGGCAGGCATCGTGCCCCCCCAGGCAGGCACTGTCACCCCCAGGCGTGCATCGTGCCCCCCCCAGGCAGGCATCGTGCCCCCCAGACAGGCACTGTCACCCCCAGGCGTGCATCGTGCCCCCCCCAGGCAGGCATCGTGCCCCCCCAGAGAGGCACTGTCACCCCCAGGCGTGCATCGTGCCCCCCCAGGCAGGGATCGTGCCCCCCAGACAGGCACTGTCACCCCCAGGCGTGCATCGTGCCCCCCCAGGCAGGCATCGTGCCCCCCCAGAGAGGCACTGTCATCCCCAGGCGTGCATCGTGCCCCCCCAGGCAGGGATCGTGCCCCCCCAGGCAGGCACTGTCACCCCCAGGCGTGCATCGTGCCCCCCGAGCAGGCATCGTGCCCCCCCAGGCAGGGATCGTGCCCCCCCAGGCAGGGATCGTGCCCCCCCCCAGGCAGGGATCATGATCCCCCAGCAGGAACTGTGCCCCCCAAGCAGGCACCGTGCCCCCCCCACCCCCCGGCAGGCATTGTGCCCCCCCAAGAAATGGTATCAGACACCACCAACCCCCCCCCAAATGTCAGTGGCACCTCCAGCAGCAGTGCAGCCTCCTCGAGATGGGCACTGTGCCCCCCCCCCACAGGCATTGCCCCCCCCCGCCCCCAACAGGGTGTCACTCCCTGCCCCCCACAGAGATGGGATCAGCCCAGTCAGAGCTGGGGTACACCCTCCCCCCTGGCTGGGCGCTGCACCCCCCGACAGATACCCACCCCCCCAGGACAGGCACCCCCCTCCCCAGGGCAGGCACCGTGCCCCCCAGCACGGCCCGTCACTCCCCCATTAGACATTGTATCCCCCCAAAAAAGACCAAGTACCCCCCAAAACGGGGCATCACCTCCTCAGATGGGGTGCAGCACCCCAAAAGAGGGGGCTCACACTCCACCATCACCCCCCACCAACCCCTGCATGGGGGGGAGGGGGGGCTAAGCACCCACAGGGGATGTCCCCATGGGGCAACAGCTCAGGGCTTGACCCCCAGCTCCCCCAACCCCCCCGTTACCCCCACCAAGCTGGGGGTGCCATCATACAGGGGACACCCCCCCCCCAGCAGCTGCAGGGTGCCAGGGGGTGTCACACCCTTGTGTGTCCCCCCCCCCCACCCCTGCGTGTTCCTACCTGTGCTGGCGGCTCCGCTGCCGTGGCCTCGAGTGTTGGGGGCAGGTTTGGGGGGTGTTGGGGACACGTTTGGGGGGGGGTCTGGGCTGTGTCCCCGCCGAGCGCCTGGCCGAGTCCCCTAATCCAGCAGCGGAGCAGGGGGGGTATTTTTAGCCGCTGCCGGAGCGGAGGGAATGCCACCCGCCAGGGCCCGTCCCCCCGTGTCCCCCACCCCATCCTGCCATGGAGCCAGAGAGGGGACAGCGAGGTGACGCCACCCATCAGGGCCCCCCCCCTGTGCCAGGCTGGGGGGGCACAACAGCCGTCAGGGAGGGGGGCACGGTGGGGACCCCCAGCCTGAGCTCTGGGCGAAAGCCGGGTCCCCTCCCCAGCGGTGTCCGTCCGCCTGTCTGTGACACCGAGGGGGGGGGGGGGTCTGGTATTTTAATTAGGCCCCCTTCATTAGCGCCAAGTTCATTAGAAGCTCAGAAGGGGCTTTGTGTCCACAGGGACAGCGGGGACAGGCTGTCCCCATGCCACCGCGGCTGGCAGCAGGGAGCCTGGGGGGGGGGGGGGGGGGCACACATGCCAGGTGGGACAGAAGGACACCAGTAAGGGGACGTGAAGACCCCAGTGACCCTGTGGGGTGCAGGGATTTAAGGGACCTTAACCCCACGTGCCAGGGACCTGCAGCACCTTTGGGGGGGACCCGACACCCCAACGTGGGGCTGCCGGCGGGTCCCCCCTGCGGCGCCAGCCCTGCACCCAAAATCAGCCCCACAGGACAGGGCGGGGGCACCCCCCTGCCCCCCCCGGGTGTGGGGGGACCCCGTGGTCCTGCTGGCCTGGGGAGGGGGGTGCTGGGCCCAGGGGGAGGAGGAGGAGGAGGAGGAGGAAGGCTGAGCCAGGATCCCATTAAAGAGCTCAGGCAGCAGGAGGGTGCGGGGCGGCACCCAGCAGGGCAGAACCGGAGGGGCTCGTTACCCACCCGGGGGGTAATTAACTCCTGAGGGTAATTAGCTCCCTTTCCCCCACAGGAGGAATCCCCCAGTGCCACCATCCCCACCCCCCACCCCCCCGCAGCACCCGGGGAACCCCCAGCTCCCAGGATGGGGGGGACGACACACAAGCAGGGGGCTGACCCCATCCCCAACACCAACCCCACACATGGGGGGACACAGCCCACAGACACGGCTGGGGGACCCCCAACCCCCTGCCCCCTCCCCAATCCATTCTGGGGGACACAGGGTGTCCCCACATCCCCCCCCCCCCCTTATGTAAAGCCTTGTGCCCACCTCCCTGAGATGCTCCGTCTTTTTTTTTTTTTTTTTTTTTTCCTTGAGCCCTAATCTTTGCCATCTTGGGCTAATTGGATTTCCTGGGTCACATGGCAAGATAAAAAAGTCCCCAAATCCCAGGGTCCAAAAAAATCAGGTTATCCATGGGGAATTAAGGGAGAGAGCGGGGGGCAGCCAGCCCGCGAGGACCCACGTACGCTGCCTGCTGCGGGGCACCCCGGCGCCAGGGGAGCGGGTACCCCCCAACTCAGCCCTTTCGGGTCTTCTTCTTGCCGTCCCCCCTCGCCCACCGCCCACCCGCCGCGGGGTGTGCGTGCCGTCCCACGGGAGAACTGGAAGAGCCTGGGGACCTAGAGGAGCTCGAGGCGTTAGAGGAGGAAGACGAGGCCATGGGGAGCGGGGCCAGCGCGGAGGACAAGGAGATGGCCAAGAGGTCCAAGGAGCTGGAGAAGAAGCTCCAGGAGGATGCGGATAAAGAGGCCAAGACGGTCAAGTTGCTCTTGCTGGGTAAGAGTGGAGGGGATGTCCCCAGGGGGGATGCGGGAGATGTCCCCCCCGTCCCCAACCTGCCGTGGGGGACCCCGCTGGTGCTGGGGGGGATGCGGCTGCTGGGGATGGGTGAGGGGCAAAAGGGAGAGCCCCTTCCCCGCAGCTCGTTAGCCCTCGTTAGCCTGATGAGTGGCCATCAGCCAGCAGAGGTTGTCCCACCAGCTGGATGTCCCCAGGGCTGTGCCTGGGAAGAGCCAGGGGTGGCATCGGGCACCGCTAGGCAGGTGGCAGGGACCGAGGGGACAGCGTGGGGAAAGGGCAGGGACCAGGACAGGACACCAGGTCTCACCTGGCTGCGGCGCATCCCTGGGGGGGGGCAGCGAGACCCTGGGGAGCTCCTGCCACCAGCACCCCAAACCCCACCGCGGGGCGTAGGGCGGGAGGGGACAGTCCTCGGGGGACCCCCCACACCCCACCCAGGTGACCCCACGGGGCAGGGACCAGCAGCGGGGCCTTATCCAGGTGGGGGGGCTGGGATCAAGGTGATTAGCACCCTAATTCTAAGCAGCTTCCTGCACCACCCTAAGCCGCTTACAGCACCAAAGCCACCGCCAGCGGCGCCCACGGTGGGTGGGAGGCACGGGACCCCAGGGACCCGCACCCCGGGGGTCCCCACCACCCCTGGGGGTCCACATGTGTGGTCTGGCACTGGGTGCAAGGGGTGATGGGAACCTGGGGACAATGGCAGCGGGGGGTGGGGGTGGGCAGGTGGGGTGTCCGGCCAGGGCAGGTGCAGGGGGGCGGTGGGGGAAGAGGGACCCTGGTCCCTGTGCGGTGCCCATCACCGTGGCACCAGGGCTGTGGTCCGTCCCACCCTGGCCAGCACTGAGGTGTCCCCCCACCCTTTTCCAGGGGCTGGAGAGTCAGGGAAGAGCACCATCGTGAAGCAGATGAAGTGAGTATGGCCAGAGGCACCCTGGGGGCGGGGGGGGGACACACCGGGACATCTTGGACAGGGGATGGCAGGACCCCTGTCACCCCCCCCCCCCCCCCCCCCCCCCCCCCGGTACGGTGTCAGGCTGGTGGTGGCACCCTGCTGGTTCCCACGGTGGGGTGATGCTGGGAGGGGAAGGGGTGCCCCAGCTTGGGGCTGAGGCTGCTGTGCCCCCCGCCCCCCCCCCCCTCCCCCCCCAGGATTATCCACCAGGATGGCTACACGGCCGAGGAGTGCATGGAGTTCAAAGCTGTCATCTACGGCAACATCCTGCAGTCCATCCTGGCCATCGTCCGCGCCATGTCCACGCTGGGCATCGACTACGCCGAGGCGTCCTGCGCGGTCAGTCAGGGCAGTGGTCCCCACCCCCCCCAACCCACCAGGACGTGGGGCTAGGGCACCCCCCTCCCTGGGGCTGGGGTCCATAGCGACCCCGTGTTGGGCCCCTTAGCCCCCTGCCCAGCCCCAGGGGCTTGTTGGGGGGCAGGGGCGATGGGTGGGACGGTGGCGATGGGTGCCTCTTGCAGGACACGGGGCGGCAGCTCTTCAACCTGGCGGACTCCATCGAGGAGGGCACCATGCCCCCCGAGCTGGTCGACTGCATCAAGAAGCTGTGGAAGGACGGGGGGGTGCAGGCTTGCTTCGAGCGAGCCGCCGAGTACCAGCTCAATGACTCGGCCGCTTAGTGAGTGGGGTCACCGCCGGCTGGTGGGGGGGGCAGGGACGTGTCTGGGGACCCCCCTGGCTGCTCATCACTGTTCCCAACCCAGCCTGGCAAAATCAGGCTCCTCCTGCTCCTGGGAACACCCCGAAGCAGCCATCCCGGTCCCACCAGGGCCATCCCCTCATCCCACCTGAGCCATCCCCTCGTCCCACCAGGGCCATCCCCTCGTCCCACCAGGGCCACCCCTCATCCCACCAGGGCCATCCCCTCGTCCCACCAGGGCCATCCCCTCGTCCCACCAGGGCCACCCCCTCGTCCCACCAGGGCCATCCCCTCATCCCACCAGGGCCACCCCTCATCCCACCAGGGCCACCCCTCATCCCACCAGGGCCATCCCCTCATCCCACCAGGGCCATCCCCTCATCCCACCAGGGCCATCCCCTCGTCCCACCAGGGCCATCCCCTCGTCCCACCAGGGCCATCCCCTCGTCCCACCAGGGCCATCCCCTCGTCCCACCAGGGCCACCCCCTCGTCCCACCAGGGCCATCCCCTCGTCCCACCAGGGCCACCCCTCATCCCACCAGGGCCACCCCTCATCCCACCAGGGCCACCCCCTCGTCCCACTAGGGCCATCCCCTCGTCCCACCAGGGCCACCCCTCATCCCACCAGGGCCATCCCCTCGTCCCACCAGGGCCATCCCCTCATCCCACCTGGGCCATCCCCTCATCCCACCTGGGCCATCCCCTCATCCCACCAGGGCCACCCCCTGTCCCACCAGGGCCACCCCCTGTCCCACCAGGGCCACCCCCTGTCCCACCAGGGCCACCTCTCATCCCACCTGGGCCATCCCAGTCCCACCAGTGCCATCCCACATCCCACTGGTGCCATTCTCCATCCTACCTGTGCCGCTCCCCATCCCACTGGTGCTGCTGAGCCACAGCCCCGCACTGTGCCCCCGCCCCCCCCCCCCCCCCAGTTCCCGTGCAGCCCCCCAGCTCCCCCAGGGATGGCCCTGCCTTGGAGTACCAGTGTTTGACAGAGCTCAGCACCCCCAAAAAGCCGGGGGGGGGGGGGGCAAGGATATGGGCAGCCCCTCGGCAGCAGGTCACACCTCCTCCTGTCCCCCCAGTTACCTAAACCAGCTGGACAGGATCACAGCCCCCAGCTACCTCCCCAACGAGCAGGATGTGCTGCGATCCCGAGTGAAGACCACAGGCATCATCGAGACAAAGTTCTCCGTTAAAGACCTGAATTTCAGGTGGGTGGGGGCACCTCCCCAATCCACCCCCCCTCAGCCCCAATAGAGGGGGTGCACCCAATGCTCCAGGGACCACCAACCCCACCTGGACCAGGGATGGTCGGTTACTGCATCCCTGACACCGCGGAGGACAGGGTGCTGGGACCACCACGCAGGGGGTGGCAGGATCAGATGGGTGACACCCCCCCCTCCCCCATCCTTGTCCCCTCCCCAGGATGTTTGATGTGGGAGGGCAGAGATCGGAGCGCAAGAAGTGGATCCACTGCTTCGAGGGGGTGACCTGTATCATCTTCTGCGGGGCGCTGAGCGCCTACGACATGGTGCTGGTGGAGGACGACGAAGTGGTGGGTCAGGGTCCCAGAGGTGCCCGTCCACAGCTCGGCAGCTGAGGGGAGAGGAGCCGGGTGCTTTGGGGGGGTTACGGGGGGAGGGGGGGGGCAATGCGCTGGGCCATCTGATGCTCTGGGTGATCCGGGAAAGGGGATGGAGCTGTGGGATGGGGCTGCAGGATGGGGCTGCGGGATGGAGCTGTGGGATGGAGCACGGGATGGAGCTGTGGGATGGAGCACGGGATGGGGCTGTGGGATGGAGCTGCGGGATGGAGCTGCGGGATGGAGCTGCGGGATGGAGCTGCGGGATGGAGCTGCGGGATGGAGCACGGGATGGGGCTGCGGGATGGGGCTGCGGGATGGGGCTGCGGGATGGGGCTGCGGGATGGAGCTGCGGGATGGGGCTGCGGGATGGGGCTGCGGGATGGGGCTGCGGGATGGGGCTGCGGGATGGGGCTGCGGGATGGGGCTGCGGGATGGAGCACGGGATGGAGCTGCGGGATGGAGCTGCGGGATGGGGCTGCGGGATGGGGCTGCGGGATGGAGCTGCGGGATGGAGCACGGGATGGAGCTGCGGGATGGAGCTGCGGGATGGAGCTGCGGGATGGAGCTGCGGGATGGAGCTGCGGGATGGAGCTGCGGGATGGAGCTGGCTCCCGCCTGGTCACACCCTGTGAACGCGTCAGCGCTTACTCTGGGCCACATGGAGCAAATCGCGGGTGGTGGGCCCATGGATCTGTCCACGAGGAAACCCCCGAGCCTTCCGAGCAGCCAAGGGCCAAGCAGCTCCTGACGCCGACCCCCTCCCGAGAGCCACCATCCCACCGGGGAACACTTCCAGCACCAAACCCACCCCAGCAAGCCCAGCGGAGCCGGCCCCGGAGCGGGGAAATAAATGCAAACTGGTCTCAGTGGAGCAGAATCTGGCCCCAGAGGCGCCTCCTGCCTGGCTGTGCCCCCCAGGGGGGCAGGAAAGCAGCACCGTGGGACAGCTCCATCCTCCTGCTAAGAGGGAATGAAACGACGGCACCAGCCCATCAGGTGAAATCCTGCGGGTGCCCAGCGAGGGATGCTCCAGCAGAGCCGCTGCTCCGGCACCGGGGGAAGCAGCTTCAGGGGCAGAATCCCAAGAGGAGGAACACGGCAGCCCCTAAATGGGTCGTTTCTCAGAAGAAATAAGGGGTGGAGATGAGCAGAGCAGAAGCAGGCTGCCTTCTCCCCTGCCGAGGGGCTGGGGCAAAGCATCTCTGCTGGCACCTCCTCTGGCGGCCGGTCCCGTGGATGCTCCCGGGTCCAAACGCCTTTGCCCGGAGCTGGGCAAGGGTCGGGGTCCGCCAGCCCTGGGGCTCGCCAAGGCCGGGCAGCAGCCCAAGCGCTTCCTCGGCCATGAAGCAGAGCCTGTGTAAGGCACCTGGGGGAAGGAGAGAGCATCGTTATCATCAAAACCTTTGGGAGAGGCTGTAACGCTCCCTCGGCGCAGGATGGGGCAGGATTTGGCCAAAGCTGGCCCCGCAGGTGCCCTGCTCGTTGAAGAAGCTGTACAGAAAAGCTGCTGCAATGGGAAGCTGGACAAAGCAAAACCATCCCTGTCACCCTTGAAGAACCCGCCCGCCGCCGTACCACGGTGGGGGAGCCGCACAGCCACCGGCTGGACTGAGCACCAGCTGGATGGAGCCTCGTCCTCCCGAGGATGCGCCCGCAGCCAGCTAGAAGCTGCTGTGAAACTGGAGTTTTCCTTCTCCCCGCTCCTTCCCAAAGCTGCGGGTGCCAGGGGCCACAGTGCAGCGAGAGCATCCCACAACACAGCCTGGGTGATGGGGCTGGCAGCTCAGCACCCTCGCTCAGCACCTTCCAGCAGCCGTGCCACAGCGCTGCGAGGCTTCCCGGGATAATTCTCCCAGTGCGATCACCTAATCCTTCCTTTGAACATCCCAGAAGCTGCCAGGAGGGATCAAAGCGTGGTGCTGCCCGCAGCTGCTCACCACCACTCCCTATCCCAAGCACCGCCTGGATTTATCCGGGTGTCTCGCACCACGGCACGGGAGATTTTTGGATGAGCAAGGGGGACGCCGGGTGCAGGCAGGGAACAGGCAGCAGGGCCGTCGGCTGCTGCAGCAAACGGGAACATCCCCAGCAGCACCCTCAGGAATCAGGGGGTGGGGGGGTGGGTGGGGGTTGCAGCAGCCAAAAGGGGGTTTGTAAATTATTTTCCGCTGTGCCAACGAGCCTGTTTGCTTGCAGAACCGCATGCACGAATCCCTGCACCTATTCAACAGTATATGCAACCACAAGTTCTTTGCCGCCACATCCATCATCCTCTTCCTCAACAAGAAGGACCTTTTTGAGGAAAAGATCAAGAAAGTCCATCTCAGCATTTGCTTCCCAGAATACGATGGTGAGTCGGCTTGTTGACACACCCCGCCCCCCCACGCCAAGACCCCCAAACGATGGTCTCCAGTGGGGACACGCGTGGTCTCGGTGCAGACACAGCATCTCAGCTTGGGATCCTGTCAGGTCCCTGGAGGCAGGAGCAGAGGAGAGATGTGGCCTCGGGAATGTGTTTGGAAGGATTGAAACGGGATAAAGTGGCTTTTTAAAAAAAAAAATGCTTTGCTAGGTGCAGTTGCCACCCAGCCCTCCTCCTCCTCCTCCTCCTCCTCCTCTGCATGGAGATTTCAGGTCTAGCTCTCAAAAGGGAGCCTTAAGCATCCCCTGGTCCTCAGCCAGCTCTGACAATCATCTCCCATGGGAGCAGCCCAGCATCATCATCACCGTTTCCTCCCTCCGCAGGTCCCAACACATTTGAAGACGCGGGGAATTACATCAAGACCCAGTTCCTCGATCTCAACATGCGAAAGGACGTGAAGGAGATCTACAGCCACATGACCTGTGCCACAGACACGCAGAATGTCAAATTCGTCTTTGACGCCGTCACGGATGTCATCATCAAAGAGAACCTCAAGGACTGCGGCCTCTTCTGAGCAGCTGGGTGGCAGGTACCCGAGAAACGGTTATTGAATCACAAAAGCAGGGCTGGGGAAGGGGGGGGGGGGGGAGGATGCAGCAGAGCCCGCTCCACCGGGTGATGGGACACGGGTCCCCTCGGGCTTTGCCATCAAACATCACCTGGAACCCCCCGCCTGGGGAGCAGGGAAGGGGAGAACGTGCTGGGATGAGCAAGGACCAGGGGGGGCTCGGAGCCAACCACCTCCAGGGCAGGGTCAGCATCCCAGTAGGATCCAGTTCCCTCCCCCAGCGGGCTGGGGTCAGCCCAGTCGCTATTCTCATCACGTTTTGCACGGAGGGTGCGATGAAACCCACAGATCACAGCCCCAGTCCTGCACCCGAGCAGGACCAAACCGTTCCAGCTCAGGGCTTCCCATTGCCACTGGTGCCGCCCCAGTTTGCAGCCCAGCCCTGGCTTCCAGGAATAACCCCAGCGATCCCCACGGCACTCCCGTGCCACGCTCCGCTTCACCTGGCCTTTTAGCTCATCACCATAAAGGTTTAATTAGGGTTTAATGACCCTAGTTCTTACGCCTGCTAGCCTGTGTGGCAGTGGGAATTTCATCCCCTTTCCCCGCGTTCCCAGTGGCTCCTGGCCACCAGCTTCGACGCTTTGTTTTTCAGGGAACCTCCAGCGCTTCCCTTGTCTCTGAACAGTATAATAGAGAAGAAAAAAAATAAAAATAAATAAAGCAGGCAGCTTCCCCGCAGGCAGAGGCAGGCTGCGGCAGGACGGGGGGCACAGCCCTGGCCGCCAGCTCCGCATTGTGCGGTGAACAAAGCTGCTCCCTAAGACAGGCTTTGACCAAGAACCCGCTTCCAGAATCAAGGAAAATCGCAATCCCGTGCCAGGGCAGCAGGCAGGGGGTCCTGCCTTCTCCCGGGGCCCCAGCAAAGGCTGCAGGGGGGGGGGTGGGGAATCAGGCACCAGCTCTGCCACTGCCCGGCTTGGAGCATCCTTTGAGCCGATGAATTTTTCCCAGCACCCAGCGCGGTGCAATGAAAAGTCGCGTCTCCAACCCCCCGCTTCCCGCACGTTGCACCCTCACAGCCTTCGCCGCCTGGTTTGAAAAAGCATTTAACCCCGCCCCCTCTTCTTTCTTCCTTCCCCCTAGAAGAGGAAAAGACTTCAATTGCACAGCGCCGTTCTGCTGAGCAGAGCCAAACGGATTAACCAAAGCGATAAAAGTCACTCGACGCCCCCTTTTTTCTATGACCTGCCCACCCAAGCCACCTCCTTTCCAGCCCCCAGCACAAAGGGGCTGAAGCTGAACCTCCCACTCCCTTTCATAGCCATTTCCTCTTTTTTTCTTCTTTTTTTTAAAAAAAAAAGAAAGCAAGCCCTGCTCTCTGCAGTGCGTGCGAGGCAGCGTTTATCAATGATATCGGGAGCGGTTTGATACCAAAGAGCCTGCGGGCCCCCGTCCCAGCCACATTAATTAATATTTAAGCCATCGGTGCGCGTGGGGAGAGCTGGCAGTGTTGCTTCCACGGGCGGCGGGGACAGGACCCTGCCCATCCTTCCCCACCTGGCTTCTGCCCCTTTTTATCAAACCTGAATTCATCCAGCCAGGAGTTTCTGGGGAAGGGGGAAGGCTGCACCCCTGGGAACCCACCTCGGTCCTTCGGCAGGAGGAACGGAGGGTGGTGGTGGTGTGTGCACCCCAAGACTTGAGCAAATTCCTCTCCAGGGTGCAGCTGGGGGGGGGCAGGAGCACAGGTGTGAGGGGCTGGGGGAGGCAATCGCACCTACAGAAGAGGAAGGGGCTGGATAAAGAGGAAATGGGTTCCTGAAAGGTTTCATTCTGCTCTTTACAGCTGTATTTGCTCTTTACTGTTTGTAAATAAATCTACGCTGGTACTGTAGGTAAGTCCTGTATCCTCGCACTGTTTATGCAGAGATCACATATACGGCTTCATTTAACTGTAGGAAAACAAAATAAAGGAATACGCATGACGTGGATGTCTATCTTTTCTCCCACTTCCATTCCTCTGGGTCGCCTGTTCCCAAGCCCCGTTCCTGTGTCCCAGAGCTTCCGTCAAGGAATATTTGACATTCTTCGCATTCATTCCGCAGTCTGTGCGCACAGATCTATCTCCCAGTGCGCCCAGCGTGGAGCAGGGCCACCGCCCGCACCGGTCAGGGTGGATGCACAGGTGCCACCAACCAAAAAAAACCTTCCCCGCCACCGCACCTTGCCCATCCCAGCTGTTCCCACCAGCGGGGTGCTGGTGCAGTGACCGGGGAGGTCCGCATGGATTTGTTCCGAAGGTGAGTTATCCCACGTGTTAGCGGGAAGCTGGCTAGGAGGGAACCGTTTCCAGGAACCGTTTCCAGAACAGAAATAAAGACCCCCTGCAGCCGCGGAGCCGCGCTGCTCCTCAGACACCCAGCAGCCACAACGGGGTGGCCACTCAGCACCCACGAGCATCCCTCGAGTATTCCATTCCCTGTTTCTATGCAAGTGTCTGGCAAACGGGGTTACATCTCCATCACGTCCCAGCATCCAGAGCAGTCATTTTCCCATCAGGTTCAAAAAAGGCAGCGAGACTCGCGCTATAAATAAGCGGTAAACGAACCATCTGCCAATAATCCTGATGACTGACTGGATGCCTGCCGCCTTCCATCTGTGCCAGCCCAACCCCAGCCTTCGGGAGCAGCAGCAGCGGCTGCAGGGAGAGCACCACCCCTCGTGCACCACCCAAAGCACGAGGAACGCTCCTGTCCCATTAATTACACCCCCGCTACCCCTCAAAGCGCTTACCTTCCAACAGCACACAAAAAGGGGAGAAGACTCCTGGGAAAAAAAAAAATTCAGAATAAAACTAGAGAAAAGGCTAAACTGTTTACTCACCATTTTAATACTGCCAACAACTATAACAGATTGAAACTGTACACATGACAAACTGGGAGAAAAAAAGAGTCTCGATGCAATGGTTCAGCGAAGGAATGTACTGACTGGTTATGAACGTTACTACAGTAAAAACAATGGCAAACAGGAATTTGGCACCACATATACAAAGTAAAGGCATGCTTGTCAATACAGTTTGGGAGTCTCTGAACAGAAAAGGCCATGGTCAATGCAGAACGAGGTGCACCCTTTACAAAAATTGCCCACCGGTTTCAACCGAAAAACGCACAAGAACCGAAGTGGTTGATTGAGTAGCTCTGTAGCAGCACGCGCTTCCCATCCAGTTTGGAGCTCGGCATTCCACCTCTCCAGCGGACACAGCCCAGGTGCAGGGTCACCACCAAGCTGCCTTTACTCTTACCACGCGGAAGAAATCTCGATTTAGATATCGGCATAAAGCAGGTTCACCCCTAACCGTAAGCTAAAAAGATTCGCTTCTCCTGCTGCAGAAGCTTCTTTCAAAAGCCTTGTGGGTGCAGGATGGTAACAAATCACACGTCAGAAAAAGCCGAAGCTATCGCCATAAGAGCTCTAAGGATCCTTTAAGTAGTTGCAGAAATATTAAATCCTGACCATACCAAGTGTTAAAAACAAAGAGTTCCTGCTAAGAGGAATACTTTCTGCATGATCTGGTCACATGTGCATAGTTAAGTGATTATTTTTGTTGTTGTTGTTTTATTTTTAAAACAAGATTTGTTTGCAAATAAAGAAATAAAATTTAGTAAAGTTACAGTTTTCCTGATGGAAAAAAACCTTAAAAACAGACTAGTGGTGGCTTGTTAACCAAAGAAAAGAGAGAAAGCTACATATCGAAGGTCTGGAATCCAGCACCTCAACTTCACAACAGCTGTACACATTTGAGATTACGCCATCCAAACGATGCCAGGATGATCTAGTCACACTAACAGTTGTTCCACCTCGACCTAACTTCAACATCCCATATCAATAAAAAAAGGTCCCTAATACAGAAGATTGTGCTAAAGAATGCAACGATTCTGCATGCTGTTTTCGTTTCCCTGGTCCTGTTCATGCTTGCAGCCGGCCCCATGAGGCAGCAAAGAGTCTGGTTCTCAAAACGCCACACCATAAAAACTGGAAAGGGAAAAAAACAAACAACACACAATAACCAAATCAAAAGAGAGCATTAGTGAGGTGCGAGACAAAGCCAGCCCAAGCTGGTGCGCAACGCTTAAACGCCACGAGCAGCTCGGCTTTACCTTCTTCCCACGCCCCTTTCCTTCTCAATAGAGTCCACATTCCTTCAGGTTGTTTTTAATGATAACATCTGTAACAGCATCAAACACAAACTGCACGTTCTTGGTGTCAGTGGCACAGGTGAAGTGTGTGTAGATCTCCTTCGTGTCTTTTCTTCGGTTCAGGTCTTCAAACTGACACTGGATGTACGCGGCTGCCTCCTCGTACGTGTTGGAGCCTGAAAAAGATAAGATCCCTTACTTTGGCCAGCAGTTCACAGCTGAGATCTTTTAAGTACACATTAAGCTGCTTGCAACCATCTGCCTTATCCAGCTACAAATCCAAATCCACCATTAACCCCTTCTGGTAGAACTCGAGTCTATTCCCAGCTGCTGGTCAGTGACCTTGGACACATCACTCCCACAATTCCCCAAGGGCTCCCCGCTCCAGCCGCCCTCCCAGAGAGCGCTGGAAGGGAGCATCGCACGCTGGCTACAGCGATGCTTCATGCTAGAGACATGTAGTTATAGCAGAAGAGTGACAAACCACAGGAATAAGCAGGTTTGAAGGAAGGACCGTTTAAAAAAAAAATAAATCGAAATGCCTCAAGCAGTGACTGGGTAAAGCATCACATCTGTGCTGCAGGGGCACACAGGGAAAGGCTGTGAAACAGACTCCTGCTGAAACACAGACACACCAGGGCGGACAAGTGCCATGCCCAGGACGTGGATAAGTTTCACAGCCTCTGAAATTGAAGTTAAATCGAAGTATTGTCCTAGTAAGATGTGGAAAACATGGAGTGACCTTGATTTGCTGGAGCGCAGTGCTGTGCTATTCATACCCCAGCCCATAAAACACATGGATAAAGCCTGTTCCGAGCCAGACACGCATGACCACATCTCTTCCGAGAAAATGAGCTATCAGCTAACTGGACAGCCCGAAGATGCTGCCCAAGAGACAGAGTTAAGGGGGAAAAAAAGAAGAAAAAAAAAAAGCTTTTACATTATCCTGGATTGCACAGGCTTTAACTGACTCATTCCTGGCCCTGGCACCAGGAATAAAAGGCAGTTTCATGAGCCCAGCCTTACCCGTGTACTCTGGGTAGCAGATCGTTAGTGGGCTTTTCTTAATCTTTTCCTCAAACAGGTCTTTCTTGTTCAAGAAGAGAATGATCGATGTGTCTGTAAACCATTTGTTGTTACAAATGCTGTCAAACAGCTTCATACTCTCATGCATTCGGTTCTGGAAAATAAAAGAAGGGTGATGCACCATTCCGGAGTTATTAGGGGAGGATGGGGTGTAGGGGGAAACAGGCTTTACTGCTAAGGCCAGACTAAAGAGTCAAGTGTCACCGACTTATCCCCACTGCCACTTCATCAGGAAGAGCTCAGGCACAAGGTCAGGTCACCTCCCCACCCTGCAGCTCCCCCTGCACAGCTCGTTCCTCCAGAGAGGTGCTCACACCTCAGGGAACGGGCTGCAGGGACAGCTCAAGGCTCCTCCCTGTAACCAGGGCCGGGAGAAAATCTCATTTCTGCATTGTGCTTGTCTGTTTCTGGGGCAAGATACTGTAGGCTGCTGCAAGGAAGCGCCCTTCTTCACAACCCCCTAATAACTGTAACAAGAGGAAGCCACAGACACATCCACCCCCATGCAGGACAGGTCTGCACTTGCTTCCACCTCCCTTCTACAGTGCCACGCAGCCAGGCACCGGTAACTCCTCCGCCACGTACCATTTCCTCATCCTCAGCCAAGACAAGGTCGTAATCGCTGAGGGCCACGCAGAAAATAATTGCCGTCACGCCTTCAAAGCAGTGGATCCACTTCTTCCGCTCCGACCGCTGGCCACCAACGTCAAACATCCTGAGGGAGGCAGAAGAACCGTCTCACAAGCTATGGAGACCACCCTCCCCGGCCCCCCCCCGCCGCTCACGGGGCAGGGGGGAGGCTCGGCTAAGGGCTTTCAAACAAGCAGGGTTCAGGGGAAAGGCAGGGACACAGCTTTCCGCCAGCAAGGCCGGCGGCTCCGAGCCCTCCCTCCCTCGGGAGGGTGGGTTTTAAAACCGAAATTCTGTGCTTCAGAGCAATTTCAGCAGGAAGAAGGGCTAGATGGTACCTACATCCCCACCCAGAAGTCTGCCGATTCACCAGGGCATGCTTGTTTTGTTCTGTCTCCTATTTCCTTAGCAACAATCCATTTGCTTGACTGAACTCCAAACACCTACACTCGTAGTCAGCTCTTCCAGTTAATTGACACCGTGCCTGATAAAGGATTAGCTGGAACATACTACCTGCATCATGCTGCTACCAGGACCCAGAAGTAAAAATAAATAAATAAAAATAATAATAAAAAAATCGATGGGGTTAAAGAGTTTTATGTATTAAAAAAAAACCCAATCTGTGGGCTACTTAAGTTTAAAGGCTGCGGAGTGGCTTACAGAATTTGTGTATAAAAAAATAAATAAAAATGTGAGTGTCTGATAGCTACAACACCCTGTTCACTGAAACGTTTTGATGAGAAGCAGGATTGCCCAGGATGTTCTGATGGACTCTGACTTAATTAAATCAAGCCGGATACAGGTCAAGATTCAAAAGCTATGAAAGTCATAAACATTGATTTTTGTTACCAGAGCAAACAGGCAGACAAGACAGCAACTGCCCAGGGTGGGCCAAAAAGCAATGCGATGTAACGGTGCCAAACAAGGCAGCCAGAAGTGCCTTCAGCCAGCTCCCATCTTCCATTTAACGTAAATCGTCCCCGTGGACCGTGGCAGGAGAGATGAGTATCTCTGTGAGGATACAGGCTATTTACTTATAGCTTGTATCATCTGCCGTTACTCTCCGCTGTTAGCGCAGAGACATCTGGAAAGGAACAGCATCCCTGACAGCTCCGCTTCGCCAGGCTAATCCACATTCGAGTCACAGTTACACTACAGCTACCTCGGCCCGTTATTAATGTCTGAGATTTAACATCAAGGCTTCCGTCACAGGAAAGATGGCAGCTTCAGGGTTTAAGATGTATTAATGCTTTCCTTTGTGGAGCAAATCCCTCCGAGACGAGACACCTCGTGTCTCAGGCTCTGCACATGATCAATAACTCCAGGCAGGCTTGGGAAAGAGCAATTCCCCTTTTTTTGCATCGGGCAGGCACGCCTCCGAGCGCTCAGCCATTTCGCTTCACAAGAAGGGTTGTAATGATTAAACTGAATACGCCTGCTACCTCCCGCTCGCTCTTCCATTAGTCAAACGCGACGATTTTTAAAAGAGCAACACACCGCAGCTGAAAATGCTAATCCTAACACATCACAACAAAAGACAAGTTTTTCCCTGGACGAACCAGAAGCAACGTAAACAGCTGGGTGATGCAAACTGTTCAGGCTTTTTTGTTAAAAGAGTTCTTAAGTTAAAACACTTCAGAAGCCAAAAGGCTACTGTTCTTCCAAAAAAAAAAAACAAACCAACACGCATGCAAACAAATCAGATTTTATATGCAACACTTGTGGCTTTGCTATAGCTCTTTAAAACTGTTTTCAAACACAAGCTAAAAATAAGCAAACAAATGCTTATTTAAAGGCTCTGGAGCAACAAAGACTTGAAAACATTGCCACAGACGAAGGGAACTCGCCCAAGATACAGGCGCTGCGTTTTCCTACATCCACGTTACAGGACACAAATGCCCACGCCGCGGGGCTCCGGGCTGTTTGTCAGGAGCAGGCTCGGGATCCAAAGCGAGGATTTTCTAAGGAGCAGATGAAAAGCGGGGAGGAGAGCTAACTGCAGGCTAGCAGCCGCTACGGAGGTTAAAGGGAGCTCGATTAGTGATACGTAAAGGGACACTGGCAAGATCAGGCTCGACACCCGAGCCCTGCAGGGACTGAATTTAGAAGGCAGAGAGGACAGGCGAGTGCCAGCCCCTGCGGTGTCACGCCAAGGCAGCCAGCCCCCAGCACGCTTTCTGCATGCCCCGCTCCTGCTCCGCAGCGAGTGTCAGTCAGCACAGTCATCTGCAGCTTCGTGGAGAACACCATGCAGCCCAGAGCCACGGCTGTGACTGTGGGGAGAGCTCTCATCTCCCGCATCAAAGGCAGGGGTTAA
Organism: Falco naumanni; assembly: GCF_017639655.2. Classification (NCBI taxonomy): domain Eukaryota; kingdom Metazoa; phylum Chordata; class Aves; order Falconiformes; family Falconidae; genus Falco; species Falco naumanni. Next base: position 960,181 of record NC_054070.1, read on the forward strand.
ACTCAAACACAAAATCCAGGAGTCAGTGTCCTTTTAGTATTTTTTTGTTTTGTTTTGTTTTGATCCTGTAAACAAGCAGTCAAGTACCTGTGTCTGCGATTCCAACATAAAAGCAGCTGAAAAGAACAGAAGAAGGCAAATAAAAGTCAAACCGGTATCTCCAGTGAGCAATGCCAGCAGAGGGGGAGTGCAACGGAGGCAACGAAGACAGTTACAACAGGGCAAAAGGTTTCGCAGCGCAGGTGTGGGACCCACCACCACCAGCACAGTCCACAGGGACAAGCGCTGCCCTTCACTTACTTGAAGTACAGGTCCTTGAAGGTGAAGTGAGTTTCCACAATGCCTGTAGTTTTAACTCTGGTCCGCAGAACATCCTGCTGAGTCGGAATATAGGTCGGCTGGGATATTCTATCCAAGTCATTTAGGTAACTAAACCAGAAGAGACAACACAAGATGCGCTTTTTTTAGTCTGCTGGCTCACCATGAATCTTTTATGAACTGCAGCAGTCAGTCATTACGGAATTTATTCATCAACTTCACGTAGTACAGACCTCGAACGCGCAGTGAACAAACCCCCTGGGGGGGGTCTACCCCAAGGGGCGACTTCGTGGGGTGTTTTTAACCCTTCCCCACGTGACCTTGCAGCGGGTGCTCGGCAGAGCTCAGCGAGCCGGGGAGCGAAGCCCGATAAGGAGCTAGCACGAGGAGCACTGCTGATGCAGAAGCCATGCCAAGGCTGGTATCTCTTGGGGCAATTCAAAGTAGTCAAGGTCTTTCGCATCAAAGCACAAGGCAATATAGCCAGCGGTTCACTTTTAAAGGGCAAGGAGACATCAAAACGAACCGGGAGGAAAGAATTAAGCATCCAGAACTACCCCCAAACCAGGGGGTTTCGTTCACCTCCTTGAGGAGCAGCAAACCAACACCGCACTCGCCAGCTCCTGCCCGAGGAAACCGTTTCCCTGCAGCATCAAGGCAACGTGCCCGTTGAGACCCCGACTAACTCCAGCTACAAGCAGATTCCCTTTGAAGTTTGGCTCTTGGGCACAGAAGTAAGAGGTATCCATCATTTCCAGCTGCGGCAGAAGTCCCACTCCAGCCAGCAGCACCTCTGAGCTCATTTTTCCTGTTAAGGGGAAAGCAACGGCCTCCTGCTTCCACCGAAGGAGACGAGGATTGCTCCAGCTCTGCTGGGAAGGGACCGGCCGTGCCTTTATCAGGAGCGGGATTTAATCAATACAGTACTGTAAAACTGTGAGATTTTAGTGGCTCCACACTGGTGCAATAAACCGTGCCCTCCTAGTCAAACATTATTATTACAGATCCGTTGTCAGCTAGGGATCGCTCCTTCCCGTGCGCCTGAAAGCTGTGTTGGGAACCCCAAATTCCCACTCGCCTCCACCACCAAGCAGGCAACGCACTGAGCAACGTCTCCCTCCCGTCAGCTTCAGCATCTCCTCTGGCCAGGACTGCCAGCATATTTGCAGAGCACTGACCTATTTTCCAAACCCCAGAAGAATCCAGCCTACCTGCCAGCCTCCTGCCTGTGCTCGCCCGGCGCCGCGGGGCTTTTCTCAAAGAGCTGGTATCTGCAAGCAGTTTTAGCCCAGAAAAGGCCAACTCCTCTCATTCCTCTCACGTTCAGTGGGATAACAGGTTCGTGAACTGCTCTTTGACCAGAAAAGCAGCACCCAAAACTTACACTTGGCTTTAGCTTCAGCTTGGTAAAACAGAATTTGGAAGGTACATACATTCATTAGGCTGCTGTTAAGAGAGATTACTGCCAGGGAAATAACGTGCCCAGATTTCACCCCCCCCAACACCTTTCCTACCAGTATGAGTTTAACTGGGATATGGTGGTTCAAAAGCTGACGGGAGCACTACCCAAGAACTGACCCAGCAACTCCTAACAGCTTGGCTTTGATACGGATCACGCAGCTGCCCTGCATCACTGAAGTGATAAAAGCACAAGCTGAAGCTGTAAAGCATCTGCTCCCAATTGCCAGCTCTCAGCACCAGAAATTTGGGCAGTGAAAGTGGTATCATCCCTACTTCAGGCTTTTTAGGCAGCCAGCAAAGGGCGAATGGAGTCAGGCAACTCCCATCAAATGAATTGCAAAGTGCCACTTGAAGGCTGGCACGTCAGTCAGGGGAATGAGGGAATGATCAAGCAGTGCTCTAGCTGCAAGCTGCCTGAAAAAATAAGCTTTGCCAGACTGATTCCAGGGAGACACAAAGGGCAAATCCCATGGAAATGCCTAAGCAGCTGGAAGATCCAGCACAGGGCATTTCTCAGTAGAAGCCCAAGCGCTGGAGCACACCAGCTCCTCCAGCCACCCTCGTCCTGCCAGAGGCGGCTGAATTGATGGGCAGAGACAGGAGCTGTGCCCCCTGTCGCACCAGCCTGCGGAGCTCAGCCCGTGCAGACGCCACTAGTTTCTCTCTACCACCGACAGATTTAGTGGAACGTAAAAAAAACAACAAACACAAACCCCCAAGACTGGAAGAGCCTGGTCTGAGCCTCCCAGTTTTGAGCAACTCATAACCCACAGCTTACCACAGTCTGTCTGAAAGTTTAAAGATGTTCCTCACAAATATTGCTTTGGGAACCGAAAACATATTACTGCATCTTCCTCCGCCCCATGCAGTTTGAATCCCTTTTCACAGTCTCCTTTGCCACCAGGCTTCCTTCGTACACTGAGGTTGCAACACTTGCTCCCCACCTTGGATCCCTGCGTGCTTCAACACCACCTTGCAAATACAAGCTTGCAAAAAGACAGTTTCGCTTGGTTTCCTTTCTTTTTTCACCCTTAAAATAAGGGTTTGAGTACAACAGAAAAAATAAGCTGACCAGAACTCTACAGCTTAACTCCTGTTTCTCTTAGTGACCCTCCAAGCCTTCCCAGGATATCCCGCGCAGGCTGGCACTGCCGCAATATCTGCGTGTGCCATGGTCTGGAGCTCCACTCTGATCAGAAAACCCATCAGCATCGTCCCACCTCACGCTCAGACCGCTCTAAGGAACACCAGCTGCAGGAGAGGGATGTTCCGAAGCAGACAGCTTTCAGTCGCTGAAGCTAACAGTGCTCCCCTCCTCCACACGCTCACATGAACCCTGGAATGGTATTTTCCTAACAATTCAGTCATGTTTCCTTTTAGTGCTGGAAAGAATGCTTTCAAGGCCAAACGTGGCTCTGAAAGCTCTGAAAGATTCATACAAAGCATTTATTATGAACGGCTAGCCGCAGCCGGAGCTGGGGAAGGAGGGGCTGTCACCATCACGCCCGAAGGTAGAGCAGCGAACAAAAGCCAGCCTTTGCCACGGAGAGAAGACAAGAGGGCAGAAAGATGCAGGTTTGGTACCCAGGTGGGCCGGTGTTTGCAGCCACCGAACACCAAGGTTTCAAGAAACATCACCACAAGCACCTCTGCCAGTCTGAAAATGCAAACGGTATTCTTCCTACATAGGTTGACAGCTCACACAGAATCAATCATCTCTAGCCAAGGCTTCCTGCAGCAAGAAGGAAACGGGTGAAGACCTGGTGAAGCCTATATTTTAAAAATGCATTTCTTCTGCGGAATGCTAGAACGGTTTGGGTTGGAAGGGACCTTAAAGATCATCTAGTTCCCATCCCCTGCCATGGGTAGGGACACCTGCCACCAGGCCAGGCTGCTCAGAGCCCCATCCAGCCTGGCCTTGAACGCTGCCAGGGATGGGGTACCCACAGCTGCTCTGGGCTTGCCTTGCAGCCCTCACAGTAAAGGATTTCTTCCTAATATCTAATCTAAACAGACCCTCTTTTAGTTCAAAAACCCCTTGCCCTGTCACTACAGGTCCTATTAGAGTCTGTCTCCATCTTTCTTACAATCCCCTTTTAAATAAGAAGGCTGCTATAAGGTCTCCCCAGAGAAGTCCGTCTCCTCCCTCCCCTTTAGCTGGATTTTGGCAGATAAGCAAAGTGGAAGTCAAGGTAACAGAGCAGGATCTCCACGAAAAGGGAATGTTGTGCGTTACCTTTATCAATTTGGATGTTCATTTGGGCCAGCTAAAGCCAGTCTGCAGCGCAGACCTACAGATGAAAAAGCTCCCTTCAAAACTCCAAGCTGTTCTCTCCAGGTGGTGCTACTCAAGGGGAATCACAAGGCAGCATCAGGAGGACAATGCCCTGCAAGCCAGCGCTCGAGAGCAAAGAGGAAGAAAAAACCCACACAGAAATAATCTAAGTTTTATCCAGCATCATGTCAGGGAATTCAGGCCAAAAGCACCACCTGGGAACAAGACAAGATATGCCAGAATAGAAAATAGTTGATCAGAAACTATGCTAATTGCCTGTGAGACTGCAGATAATTACCTACAGTATCTGCAGGCTGGTGTCAGCATGATCATTGGAAAAAGTAGCAAAATCAGCAAGTGAAATATTTTAAAAGCATTATTTACTTGTCAACATTTCCAAGCATCAGACAGAGGTAATTGAAGAGATGTGCAAGACAGCAATCTGCCTTCGCATCCGCACTGCTGCACCAACCGAGGAGGTTTTTATTCTTCATAGCTATTACACCACGAATTGTGCACAAAGGTCTGAAACGCTTCTTCACGGCACTGAGTCAAGACTGAAGGGGTGAGGCTCAGAGCCACTTAATCGTGTCACAGGTAAAGAAAAAGGGAAGCTGCAATAAGTAGAAATATAGAAGTTTGAAACACCCCCCCCCCAAACCAGCAGGCTGGTTGCCAGAGGGACATTATCAGATGGTGCCTGGAGGAGACGCCGAGTGTTTACACTAGTGCTTGACCATCCACATTTCAGAGCAAGAATTACTCAACTGTTCTTAGAAAAACATGAAAAAAAAAAAAGAAAAAACATGCGAAACACTATGATTCCAGGACAGATCATTTGGATTAGCATCACAAGTGGTTATCTTTGGGAGCTTACACCCACCCGTGGCATATGGATTATGACACACCGTTATTACAGTAGCCTCCTCTCCTCCCACCCTGCCTCCTGCCGCCAGGGCAGCTCTCCGATGGGCAGGATCCCTGCCTGCACCAGGGGAAACGCTCTGCGAGGCAGAAAACAGCTGGAAGAAAAGTTTTCAAAACCATTTGATGCTGCCCTGAAAACCGTCACGCTCTGCCACAGCACTCTTGTTCTCGTTGCCACCTAATTTTCACGAGCAATCACCCCCATGTTCCTCTTTTTTTCCCCTTCAGCAGAGACCTCGAGGTCTGATGCGAAGCGAGGCACAGCACCCAGCCAGCCAGAACCAGGCTTGAAACACAGCGCAGTATTGAATTTCAGCTGGAAAAATCAGTCATCTCTGGTGGGGCATGTATTTAAAACGCTGCTGATCCTGAAGTTTCAGTCCCATTTGTAGGAGATAGTAAAAGGAGCAAGGAAGTGAAATTCCCTCAAGAGAACCGTGCACAAAAGCTGGTACCTATGTCAGGACCACCACCACCAAACAGGATTGCAAGACATCCACCCTTTAAGCACAGACAAGGAGCTAACTGGGGAACACTGGGAAACAGAGCAGGTCAGAAGCCACACGTTGAGTGGAGAGGAAAAAAACAGGGACTGAACGCTCCCTGTGTACGCTGGAAGGTGGGGGCTCCGCAGAAAACAGCTCTTCAACTGCAGGGGCACACTCTGCGCTAAGGAAATGCTGCAAGTGGGTTCCTCAATCACCAAGCTGCTGGGCTACCGATTCAAAACAACGCTGCCCTAGCGCAACTCGCTGTGGTCTTAGGACAGGAAGCAAGATTCTCTGAAGCACTTACCAGAAAAAACACCACCAGAAAAAAAACCAGTGTGTTATTATCAGGCTGAAACCTCTCTGCCACGCGGGTCCGATGCCAGCCCCTGACAGCAGTTCATCACAGTAGCTGTGCCTACACGTACCCACACCAGCAACTGGACACGAGTGGGTTGCAGATACAGGAATAACCCTCTGAAATCCAGTCTCGGGAAGGCATTCAGGTTGAGTGGGCACCTACTAAAGCAGGCTAACGCTCCATCCCCCCAACCCGCTCTGCTTCTGACCCCCTTCTACCCTGTTTTCTCTAGCCTGCCTTAATTTTCCTTCTCTTTCGAAGCTGACCATCAAGACCACAACACTGAGGTTCCCCATCTTTAGTTTCCTCAAGCTCCACGCAACCACTTATACTTTCTGCCCCAGATGCTCCGCTCAAGAAGTCCTTAAGCTTTCCTTCTCCTCTCCTTTTCATTAAATTATGCCCTCATTCACCCCCCTCCTTCTTCATCCTTTTTTCTCCCTTTGAATCTGGTTTCCTCCTCACATGCCACACAGGAATCTGAGAAAGCCTCCTCTTGTCAACTCACTTACCTTGATCTAAACCCATGATAGCCTGCCAAGGTGTTACAAATTTAGAAAAATTCTTCCTTATTTTCAAGTTAAAATATGCTCTGCACAGAAAGAGCCTGCAGGCAACCGAGCTGTGACACATCTAAAGCTTCTTTCTATAAAGCACTTCCAAACTAATTCTTTCAAAGGCTTAAAACCTGGCTAAATTGAGAGAAGTTTTCAGCTGGACATCAGGAGGCATGCTTAACCCCAAAATCATCCTTTCAGAGTTTCAAATATTTGTCCTACAGAGACCAAGCACATGATTTAGAAAGAATAAAAAGCAACAACTGTTTTGCTCATTAAAAGAAATAGTTTCCCCTCCCTGCACTAACCTGCCTCTTGGAAACAGATGAGGCATTTAGTCAAAAATCTCATTAACTAGCCAGCAGCAGCCTATTTATCAAGTCATAACCTTCCAATTGTTAAGCACTTGCGTGCGTTTTTGAAACGGAAAAATAGAGGCAGGTTTATAGCCAGCCTGCAGCGCTGCCCAAGTGGTGTCAGGCAGCGGAACAGAAGCACATGAGGGCTGTTAAGGAGAACAGCGAGGTGAATATCGATCTGCCAATATCATTGGAAATCGCTGCTCGTTGCAAATTTGGTAGTGTAATCAGGAGCTCAGTTTCAGGAGATGTTACTCCTTTTGGTAGGGATAATGAAGGTGACATAGCCGATCACCTGCTGCAACAAGCCCTCAACGCAAGCTGCTAAGGTCTTCCCCTAAATCCAGACTGGCAAACTCACCCAGGCACAAGCCGAACAGCAGAACTGACTTTGACGAGCTAAAGCACCAAGTCAGCTTGTGAGCCCAACCCCCTACACACCAGTTAGACTAGGGCTCCTGCCCACCCCCTCAGGAGGGGACCCTCACCACCCGGCACTGCGCTGCTTCCAGTCACACCAGCCCTTTTTGAACATACTGGGTTAGCTGGGAAGAGCCCAGAAGCAGGGAACGGTTTCTTACTATGACGCAGAGTCGTTAAGCTGATATTCCCTGGATCTGCTGAAGCAGGCCTGAACTCCGGCATCTCTCCATAACCGCTTAATCACACCAGCTAGCTCAGTGGTCATCACTCCTTCCTCCGCGCTTCCAGCTAATACAAACAACTGGCGGGCATCGTCCTGCAAGAAAAGGGGAAATCAAAACAAATTAGGACATAGGTCCATTTGTACCTTTACAAATGTTAGGAAGGATTAACATCAGTAACAATCCCAGAGGTTGAACTAAACAGTAGTTTTTAAACTGGGAAGCCTCCCTTATAGTGTTGTACAGTACACCAAGAAGGAAAAATTCAGTTCCAAAAGTAAGTTTTGGATGATTACAGGTTTAAAATTAAAACATTTACAGGTTTTTGGAGGATTATAGGTCCTTAAAGTTTGAGGACTTGCCACTTGCTGCAATAGCTGTCAGAAGTAAGGGAGGCCAATTTCTTCATAAAGCATTTCATCAGGAGATGGGATGGATTGATCAGGATTTGAGCGTTTGCCCTAGAGCATGAAAATTTTTTCTCAGCAGTCCTAGAGCAGAACCCCGCTCTTCTACAAGTTAACAGGCAGATTTTCAGAGTGCACAACAGGCTGACCTACATCCCACACTGATGTTTATTTCCAGAGTGATCAGGCCTGCCAGCATCCTTTTGGGAAATTTCGGGAAACGTAAGAGGCCTTTCGCTATCCCAGCAAGTTCTCAACTTCAGACTGTATCCTCATGACATCGACTCCTCTCACTTGAGCTCTAAACCGGACTGCCCAGCGTGTACCCCAGCTTGGGCAAGAGTCTGCTCAGCACGCTGCTCCAAAGGGTACACACCTCCCTAGCACAAGCAACGGGCACCTAAATTAACTCAATCAAGGTCTGAAACACCACAACAGAGGTGGACCTCGGTTACGAGCCTCTGCAGGTACAGCACTTGTGGGTATGGTGCTGTGCTGACAGGTCCCTGCTGTGGTTTGCTGCGAGACAGCTGATTTGGTTTCCCTTTGTCTTCTCCTAGGGAAGTGTGGGAATTTGTTTGTCCTTCAAGGTGGATTGGGACACGAGAAAAATCTTAGCACTCTGCTCTCGTTCTGCTTTTGCAAAGCCAGCTAAGCCTGGGCAGGTCAGCTGAGAAATGGATTTTAGCATCTTCCTCCTTCCAGCTGTGTTAGCTAGGCTGAGCTCACCACTCGGCTTCACCAAGCACGGAAGAAAGGTGGAAGGAAACTCCCACAAAGATTTTTGGAGCAGCAGCTGACGAACAGCCCAGGTTAACACACAAGTGAAGATGTGCCCTTCAGCCAGGATGCTTTATATCGCAAGATAGCTGTGGTTGCATCACAAAGAAACTGAGCAGGTTAGTTCATTTACTGCATATTAACTGTAAGCATGAGGAATTAGTGCCAGATAGCAAGAGTCACGGGCTGCGCGGCCTGTGCCCTGTGCTGACATACACAATTCCTCTCTCCTACACGTTTTCAGGAGTCCCTGCCTTCCCAGTCTGTCTGTGATTTTACCACCACCACAGTCAAGGCCTCCCGACTTCGGTTTCTACCATCTTGAAGTGTTGGAGACAAACACTAGTAACAGCCCAAGGAATGAGCAGAACTGGATGGGGCGGGGTGGGGGGAAGCAGGGCCTCAAATCCCCAAAAAACCTAAGAGGACAAGTATGAGTAGTGAAAGCAATTAATTTTTAAGCTGAGCCAAATTTTAACGGGCACAATGCCGTGAAACACCGCTGAGGGCTGATGTCAAGCAACTTAAACCAAAGCCGAGAATTTTGTTAAACATTTGAATAGTTTAGACAAAAGTTTGGGGATTACTTTTTTTTTTTTTAGCGTTCAAACTACTAAAGCTTCTTACCCATAACCTCAGTAAAATACTAGCCACTCTGTACTGGTAACACATTACAGATTATGAAAGGTCTTTCACTATTGTATCTTGTAACAAACACATTTCCGCTGTGAGTGTCACAGACTGAATTTCCAGGATTCATTAACACAATTCACAGACTCAGACTAAGGGAAATACGTGAAATACTTACTGCTCTGGCAACTTCCCCAAAGTCTATCTTTAGCCTTCCCATGGCTCTTATGATTGCAATGATGGACTGGATAGTATTGCTGTAGACAACCACTTTATATTGTTTGCATTCTTCCTCCGAGTAGCCATCCTCATGAATAATCCTGGAAGAAAACCAAGCCATCACTGCCAAGCCAAACCAGAAGGGCACCACAGATTTTTTTTTTTATTTCATCTCGTATAAAAATGCAAGTTACATGCCTGCACTCTCACTTACTTCATCTGCTTCACGATGGTGCTTTTCCCAGACTCTCCAGCACCTGAAAAGCACAAAAATTTCAGTTAGCAACCACGTGAAATTAAAAGGAAAAGCAGAATGTACTCTTCGCAGCTCCCACACAGAAGTTGATGGGGTCTGGAATAAGAGACTGTGTGTGTTGTTGCTGGTAACAGCTCCGCAGCAGCCGTGCCAGCCCCTTGGAAGCCAGGTACATCCTTCCTGGGTTTTATTTACAGATGCTGACAGTCATTATGCATTCATCTGCTAAAAACCAAACAAACACACAACCAAAAAAAAAAACCCAACCCAAGAATTTCTGAATTTCCAGAGTATACTGCTTGATCACTGAGGCTAGCCACCCGGGAGATGAGGCAGGTTTGAAAAACTGGGACGAGGATTTATCTAATAGACTACCATCCCTCTCTTCCAGCTCAGTAGCTACGGTCCAAGGCTGCCCTACAGCCAAGTGCATCAATGTCATCAGCTGCTACCCACCGTTACTGGGCTGTGCAAGATAAGAGCATTCCCCTTAAATAACCAGGTGGATGCAATTGCAGATCCCAGAGCATTTTCACAAGGGAACATTTAATTCAGAAGCAATCTTATGTGATATACAGTGGAAGGGTAGTAGAACAGAGCTCAAAAGCGCGCAGAAATTACTCTCGCGGATCCAGGTGAAGCAGCTTAAGACATTAAAGCCCAGAAACACGTTACCATGTCAGGGCAGGAACACCAAAACAGATCTTGCAAGTTCCCTTGCCCACTCAGCACAAAGTCAGCCAAACATTGCCCATAATCATTCAAACGCATTTTTTTTTTCCCCCCACACAGCGGAAAACTAGGTGCGCTCCCACGATCCATTACTAGTGCACAGTGGTAAGCACACCGGTGTCACTCCTGAGCTAGATACCTTTTGAAACGCTCTGGCAAAATTCAAAGATACCTGTCTAGACTTGAGGCAGCAGCTCAGATGCCCGTGACTCAGCACAGGACCCCGGCACAGACCCAGGACCCTGCCCTACCCCTCCAGCTGCCAGCACTGGTTCCTACAGCCACAAGGCAACTCGGGCATCCTCACCTCGGCACACCCAGACACACCCCCACAGAACACACAGAGCAAATTTTAATGGATTAACAAGCTCTGTTCTCTATCATCTCCCACAACGCAAGGATTATTATTCTGGGAAACTGAGGCTGAAGAGACCCGTGGGTTTAGCTTGGAAATGACCCTTTGCCAGAGGATGATTTCCAGCTGAAATATCAGACCTGCAGGCTGTGGCACTTGGGCACGTCTGCATTGCAAACAGCCTTCCTTCAAAGAAATGCAGAGAAACCTGGCTTGCCAAACCTCTGCAGACCTGGTGTGTGTGCGTTATCCCCATCTGTCTGCAAAATAACAGCTAGTTAACCCGCTTTTCGCAGCTTTTTCTCTGAACCACAAAGCATTCAGTGTCCCTTTCCCACAGGTACAAGGCAGAAACCACCTTTGCACACCCGTGCAGCAGCTGACACGCTTGCACAGCTCGGTGCAGCAGACTCCTACCTAACTCTGGGACTCCGAGCCATGACATTATCACAGTTTACTGAGCTCTGCAGTTAGCAGCAGCCGAGTGCACTGCCCACGCACATGCCTGTCCCAGCCATGAAGCATGAGAAAGGCACGCACGGCGTTGCTGCACGTCAGCAGAGGCGCAGGTCCTGCGTTACTCTACCTCGTGTGACCACACCAGGAGTTCGTTGCAAACAAGCCGGACCAGCCGCTGGCTTCAGGGCTCCTCAGCCTAAAAGGCTCACTCTGATCTGCAGAACTGGGTTTGCTGAAGGAGATGGAATGAAGTTGAGCCTGTCTGGATTTGGATAGGTGACTCGAGATCCTGGATGGACTAAGAGACCCAACCTCCCATTCACATCAAGCTTCCAGGAACCAAATGTCCCAGCCTGCAGAGTCCACACCACGCGGCAGTGTGCTAACCCAGAATGGCAGTGCTACAAGCAAGGCGAGCTTTGTTGGAAGACAAAAATTATTTTTAGATTATCAGACTAACAGGAAAACCAAAAAGACCAGCTGTGAGGAACATCAGGCTATGAGAACTGGGCTGTGGCAAACTTCTCCACCAGAAGCAGCAGAAAAGCTTTCTGGTGCTACCTTAGGGAAGCACAGCTTCCAGGAAAGAGCTTCCCAAGTCTCTTGCAACATCCAGAGAGGACAACGCTGCACTGCAGTGTCATTCTAACATCCCCGAAGCCTCAGGAAGGCCAGCTCCTAGAAACAGCACCATGAACAGGGTGTGGGAGCAGCAGCGCTTCTTAAAAAGTAGAATTCACTTCTTGGTCTTGCGACTTTATGTCATGTTGGCTGAGGAAGCAAGAAACCAAACCCTTGAAGATAAAGAGGTCACTTTGGAGGGATTGTGTTTGTGACAGGTACGAATTATTCCCTTGCCTGGAATTCTGTACACCTTTTAGCCTGCTTATTTCACATTCCTTCAGGGTTTTTTCCAACATCACTAGTAAAACCCTTTTGACTGATAAGGGAATAAAAAGTACTGGCAGGAACACGAAGGTGCCGGTTACAGCGGTGGCAGAGGAGGAGTACACAGCAGCCAGATACGAGCAGCTCAGTCACCAGCGGTGAACACACCGCGCCAACCTGAGCCCAGACTTGTCACTCGCAATCAGCACCTAACGAGGACAACGCAGCCTTTACAGCCATGCACTTGTATTTCCACTCCCAGGTTCATCCCGGTCAGTTCCCAGATGTTGACAAGCATTCCTGAGGATCCACTGCTGTATTAAATTACAACAGAAAGTTTCCCCAACAAAGTCATTTTCAAGCTGAAGGTGCATTTCCTATTTGCACTTAGCTTCAAACCAAACATGTGGCCAAATATTTTTACAGCTCTTGGTGGCTGAATAGGGCAGATGCAAACCAGCCTCTTCCCATAGTACGAGCTTTCACAGTAGGACAAGCGCTTTCATGGCAGGTTCTCAGGCTGCCAAATGCCAGGAACCTCTAGTCAAATGATGCCTTGACTCCTAATTCCAGGTGTCTCAGGGTTGTACCTCCATTGCAGAGTGGCTGGAGAAGGATTTTTGCTTCTTTGGATCAATTTGGCACAAGAGAACAGAGGCAACCAGAGAAACACAACCGTGTTGAACCAACCAGTACCCAGTGCCTCTCCTGCACAGCTCCGGGGGTGCCACGGCCAAGACATACATCTAAGAGCACTGACACCTTTAAATGCTGATTGCTCAGACAGTGCTTGAGTTTATCTGTCTCATCCCCCTCAGGGGACTAACACTAACAGCTGCCCCCACAGTAGGAAAACTGTTCCCAAGATAGGGCAGGTAGTGCAATTTAAATCAATTAGCCT